>NW_022900951.1:95276204-95312953 GCF_012274545.1 Fukomys damarensis
ATATATATATAAGCTGCATCCTTACTTCCTCTGAATTACATACAAGTCAGGGGTTTTATTTTCTTTAATTTGTCAAAATGGTCTCTCTTTTTTAAATGGTCTTTCAAAGTATCTCTTGAATAACACTAGACTTATTATCACAAAACCAGTCCTCCATTTCCCCAAAACATGTGCAAATTACCTATTTTTCACTCTCATCACAAAAGAAATAAATCTACTTTCCAAACCTCAAATCAGTTACTACTTTTATGCTGTTTGCCTTGATCTAGAGAAGGCAACAATTATTGTTCCTGTTAGTCATAGTCTTCCAGAGAAGAGCCAGGCTATAATTCATGCTTTACTGCAGGCAGTAAATCAGGCAAGTGAGAAACAACAGAAGCCCTTAATTAAAATCTTCTCTGGGTTCTTAATCTAAGACTCTGACACTTGAATTAGAATTAGTAATATATGGTTAAAATTAAACCATGAAACAAGCCTATACAAATTACTATAAAAATCTAACTCTACCATGCAGAAACTCATAATTTAAGATTTGATATTGAAATTGTACTCTGAATTATTTGTATTATGAGTTAATACTACAGCGTATGCCATACCAAGTACATATATATTTTATATTCATTTGTATTGCCTGTTACGTAGATTTGAGGCTTTAGATCTAAACAAAATAAAATAATTTTCAGATGACAAGGTAGACTTCTGAAAACATTATTTTTCAAGTTAAAGAAGTTGCAGAAACATTTTTATGTCACCAAATTTATACTTCCTTTATTCTAAACAGTGGAAAGTATATCCCATTTTCTCCTGGTCATGATTAAGGTATGGACTCTCTTCTTGCTCATTCTCTTTTTCCTCTTTGATAGCTATTTTTTAAGACTCATGCATAAACTAAAATTGTGTAAGACTGAAATACTGCTGATAAACAGAATTACCATCTTATTTCAGATGAAGCAAAGGAAGCTAATGTCTATTTGGTATTCCCAAATTACATATGATGACAGCCCCATTTCCATAGAAGTCAACATTTCCCCTTTTCCTGCATCACTGGGGCTGTCCTGCTCTACTTCTTCACCCACTCTTACATTTCTTACCATTACCTTGTATCTCCTCCAGCCAATGCGGTCCTAACTTGTCTAAGTCCTGGCTAAGAAACAGAGACAAGAGAAAAGGACAGTACTGAAAAGAAAAGGAGCAACTAACATTCTTTCAACTTCTTTTTTGTGTCAGGCACTGAACCAACCATTTCACACATGTCATCTCACTTACTTCTATAATACGCCTATAAAATTAAGCCATTGTATCTTCACTGGATAGATAATGAAACTGAGGCTAAACGATCTTAAGAAAAATTTCCAACATTTAAAAATACAGGAAAGGAATAAGAAAAATTGAAAAATTTGAGGAAAAGCAAACTTTGATCGTCTCATTTCTTGCTTCCTATCTCCAGCCCTCAAAGCCAGAAGTTATTCTCATGGGATAAGAGATTCCAGGCTAGTATTCTTAGTGAGCATTAAACTGTAACTCTTACAATGTTATCTTAAATTGAACTCTTTGATATTATTTACATTAATGTCATAATACAAACTCAGAAGCAAATGGAAGGACGGAAAGACCTATGAACTTCAATTTCCAGGAATGAATTACCAGCTATCCTGGAAAATCTTCCGCTACCAAATAAGTACAAAATTTGTAGGCTTATTTTTAATTTTTTTGATGTGTAACATGGCTCCACTAGAAAGAAGAGGAAATCTCCAGAAATCAAAAAGTGAAAAATAAGATGAGAGCAAGAATAGTGAATGCTAATGCTTCAATATCCCTATTTTTACACATGCAGGAAGCAATATTCAAAGAGATATTAGCATAAAACAAAAAGCCTAAACAGGCTTTAAAAAGTAGTTCCACATCTAAACACATTGCTGTTAAATATCAAAACAAATGAAATATCTTAAAGTAGCCTGAGAGAAAAGAAAGATTATCTAAAAGAGAAAAATTATTAAACTCAGAGCAAGAATCTCAACAGCAACAACAAAAAACCTGAAAACAATAAAATAATGTCTTTAGAGTGGTGAGAAAAAAATAACTGTCAACTTGGAATTGTGAAAATAAGCTCAAATGTACCCACGAACACATTAAATGTAAAGCAAGTGCAAAATAGAGATTTTCAGACTAAAAATAAATGCAGTCTGACAGGCATAGCTAAAGATGTTTAAACAGAATCCCAATTCCACAAGAAATGCCATGAAGAATCAACAAATGGGATCATATCAAATTTTTAAAAACTCCACAGCAAAGCAAAAAACCAAGAGAGTGAAGAGACAGCCTACAGACTGGGAAAAAATGCCAGCTACTCCTCAGAAAGGGGACTAATACCTAAAATACATAAAGAATTCAAAACAAGGGCCAGGGATTTTGCTCAGTGGTTCTGCTGCCTGCCTTGCAAGCACAAGGCCCTGAGTTCAATCCCCAGTACCAAAATAAATAAATAAATAAAAGAATTCAAAACAATTAACCCCCTAAAACTAAAAGACCCAATTTTAAAAAGGAGAAACTGAAATGAACAGAACTTTCTCAGAAGAAGTACAAATGGTTAGTAAATGCAAATTAAAACAATACTGAAATTCCATCTTACTCCAGAAAGAATGGCTATCATCAAGAAATCAAATAAGAAAAAACTCTGGTGAAGCTGTGGGGGGAAAAGGAACCTCTGTATATTGTTGGTGGGAATATAAATCAGTACAAACACTACAAACATCAAGTACCAATATTCCTCAAAAAACTAACAATAAGCCAGGCATGGTGGTGCATGCCCATAATTCCAGCACTCCAGAGGCTGAGGCAGGAGGATCTCTGTGAATTCAAGACCAGCCTGGGCTACATAGTCAGTTCCAGGTCTGTCTCAACTACATAGTGAGACCCTGTCTCAAAAAAAAACAAAACAAAAAACTAACAATAAAAATTCCAGTTAACACAGTTACTCTCCTACTAAGTATCTGTTTGGAAGAATTAAATGCAGAATATTACAGTGATATATGCATACCTATATTTATAGTAGCACAACTCATAATAGTAAAATCTTGTAAAAGGTCTGTATGTCCATTAGTAGATGAATGGAAAAAGAAGATTGTAGCATTTATACACCATGGAATACTACTCTGCCATAAAGAAGGATAAATTTGAGTCATTTGTAGAAAAATGGATGCACCTTGAAACCATAATGTTAGGTGAAATAAATCAGATATACACTTAAATATCACATGATTTCTCTTATATGAGAAACTTAAAGTATAGATAAATTAAAAAGCAAAATAAAAGATAGATAAAAGGAAATAACAAGATAGATATTTTGCAAATGAGGAAGGGACCAAGAGATGGAGGGTGGGGAAGCGGATGTAAGAAGAATTAAGATGTATTATGTACATGTACCAACTTCCCATGATTAATGTAATCACTATGTACTCAGAATATGCATTAGTAAAAAATAAACTGAGTCTGCTTAGGGAAGGCAGCGGAATCACTGAGCTAAATCCCCGGCAATTGAGTCTGTTTAGGAAGATGGATATACATGCTTTTTTCTATTTCTCCTATCAAATACAACTAAAACCCCTGGTCATTATTATCTATATAACAAACAAGAAGTGGCAAGAAGAAGAAGGCACAGAATCTAGGACCTTGAGACCCAAGAAATGACATGATGTTAGTTTTCCTAGGTATTTTTTTTTTGCTTCATATAGTCCATATTTGGAGACAAAGAAGCTGGCAGCCCAGAAACAATGGGCACTGACACAAAAAGCCCTAAAGAAAGGTTTCTTTCCCTATGCAAGGCCTAGAAAATGGGCAACCTCGCAAGACAGAAGACCTTTAACCAATAACTTCTGTAGCCAAACACTACAGAACAGTGACCCTCTCCTCACTCTTGTCAGCAAAGGTCAAGTGGGGAGCCTAAACTTCTATCCTCTCTCCAGTCTGTAACAAAGAGTCCCAAAACCCTCTCATGAGTGGCATCGAGAAGACTGAGTAGGAAAGCACGATTTTAATTTCTGATGGATGATAATGACAGCCCCTCCCTTCCAATAGCAGAAGGAGAGATCACAATATGATCCAGAAGTAAAAATAGGCCCCCTCCTTGTCTTTCCTGAGATGGAGTCCAAGGAAGCTTGGTGGAGAATCTGGTTTTTAACCACTGCCTAGTGGCAATAAACCAACCTCCACTGGGTGTCATTAGGGTTAGGGTTTTGACCCATGTGACGAGCAGCCAGGAAGTGACATAGGAGAGAAGTGGAACTTTCACCCCCACCTAGAAAAGGCAAGAAGCAATCCCCTCACTATGAGTATCAACAGAGGCCAAGTGGGTAATTTCAATTCTTACAACTCACCTGGCAGTGGTAAAGCAGTGGTACCCTTCTCCCCTTGACAAAGTGGCAGCAGAGGAAGCCACTTGAAAGAAAATGTTTAAATAAGATCCAGAGCCTCATAACCTAATACTCAAAATCTCCAGGTTTCAAAACAAAATCACTTATTGCTGGGCATGTTGGTGTAAGCCTGTAATCACAGCACTTAGGAGGCTGAGACCAGAAAATTACCTTGAGTTCAAGGCCAACTATGCATAAGGCTCCTCCCTTTCCACTTTGCTTCCTGTGCACTATACTGTGAACTTCTTTCCTCTCGCATGTCATTCTGCCTTACACCAGCCAATTCTGGACTGAATTCTCTGAAAACTGTGAGCCCAAATAAACATCTCCTCATTTAAGACTTGTTAGTGTCTGGTATTATGTCTCAACAATGAGGAAAATAACTAAGATGTATTTCACTACCAGAGAATTGGGGTCATTGCTGTGATTATGTTGAATGCAAAGTACTACAATCACTTTGGAAATCAGTATGCAGAATCCTCAAAGAACGTAAAATAAAATTCCATTTGACACGCTATATCTCTCCTAGGTAACTTCCTAAAAGAGCTAAAGTCATCATACTATAGCAGTACTATATCCACAATAGTAGCACAATTTGTAATGGCTAAATCATGGAAGCAGTCTGTGTATCTATATCTATCTATCTATCTATATCTATATGTGTGTGTGTATCTATCAATAGATGAATGGATAAAGAAAATGGGGTACAAATAAAACAATGGAGTACCACTCAGCCATAAAGAAGGGTAAATTTGAGTCATTTGTAGGAAAATGGATGAATTTTGGGATCATAATACTGAGTGAAATAAGTTCATCACAAAACATTAAATATCACATGGCTTCTCTAATATGAGAGATCCAAAATATAAATAAGTTTTTGTTCTTGTTGTTTTGAGAAAGGGTCTTGCTATGTATGTATTTCAGGCTAGTCTTGTACTTACTAGGTAGCCCAGGATGGCCTCCAACTCATGGCAATTTTCCTGCCCCAGCCTCTCAAGTGCTGGGATTTACAGGCGTGTGCCACCATGCCTGGCCTTGAAATATAAGTAATTTTTTTTTTTTTTTTTTTTTTTTGGTACCGGGGATCGAACTTGGGTCTTTGCGCTTGCAAGGCAGGCCACCGAACCGCTGAGCTAAATCCCCAGCCCTGAAATATAAGTAATTTTAATAGAAAAATAAAGGGACATGTTAAGAAACAGGGAGGTAGACTCTGTAGAGATGGGAAGGGAATCTGTGGAAGGAGGAAGGGAAACAAGGGGAGTAAAAATGATCAAGATCTGATATGGGTATGTATCAAACCCAAAATTGAATGTGATCTCTACTATTACAAACATATACTAACAAAAGTGTGTAATCCAGAACAATGTATCTAAAAGTGTACTTAGTACAATGACATGTTTTATTATCTTTATTGGCCTATTCGTCTGGTTTTCAATTTACATATGATAATTGCCTTTATAAGGTCTTGTAAGATAAATAAATCTGATGCTGGAAAAGAAGGGGAGGTGGAGAGAGGCAGAAAAAGAAGGGAACTGAAATGTACCAGTCTCCTACAGTGAATGTAATCACTATGTCCTGAAACTTGTATTAAAAAGGGAATAATAAAAAAAGAAAGAAAAAACAAAAAATATATATCAGAACTTTTCAGCTAAAAATATAAATGGCTTAAAGACATTATCTAAAAGAAAAGGAAATTATATTTACAAAGAAACTTGGAATATCATCAAGGAAGAAAAATAAAGTAAGCAAATATATGGGTAAACAGAATTTCCTTCTGCTCTTGATTCTTCCAAATTCTGTTGGGCGACTGAAGCAAAAATTATAATGCTGTCTAATGTCATTCTAAATGCATATAGAGGAAATATTTATGACAAAAACATTGTAATACGGAAGGGTAAAGGACATAAAGGAAAAGTTCTAAGCTTCACTCAAACAGGTGAAATGAAGACATTGATAGTCTGCAATAATAATACACAGACAAACACACAGAGTTATGCACTGAATAATGGCATTTCAATCAAGGATGGGCTTAATACAAAATAATGGTCTCATTAGATTATAGTGGTGCTGAAAATTTCCTTTATATCTTCATATATAAGGTCATAGCTGTCAGAATGTTTTCTCACTTGTTTGTGGTATTGCAGCTGGAAACCTCTGCTTCCAGGCATATAGAAGTACAGCACAGGCAATTATGTGTACTTGTACTATATAATACTTGATATTAAGTGACTATGTTACAGATTTAAGTATTCACTATACTATAGTTTTCATCTTTATTTTATAGTGTACACCTTCTTCTTTTCCTAAAGTTAACTGTAAAATAGGCTCAGACAGGTCCTTGGAAGTATTCCAGAAGAAGGCATTGTTACCATAGGAATCAACAGGCTCATGCATGTTATTGACCCTGAAGACCTTATAATGTGATTAGCGAAGGTGGAAAACAGTAATGCTAACTATCTTAACCCTGTAGAGGCTTAGGTTGACGTGTTTGTGTCTCCATTTTTAACCAAAGTTTACAAATTAAAATTAAAAATTGGTTATATGATTCAGCCTAGGTGTGTAGTATCCTATACTATCTACATTTCTCAGTCTAGGATGTTCACAGAATGAAAAAATTGCCTGATGACATATTGCTCAGAATATATTGCCAGCATTATGCAACACACAAACATATATAAAAATCAATATGGAACTCTAAGAAAATGACCAAGTAACTCACAGGAAAGCAGGGAAAAAAGAAAGTTTGAAAGGAAAAAAATTAAAATATAGATTAAAGTCTGAAATAGTGATAATTATATTAAATATAAAAATTGTAAAGGTACTAATTAAAAAACAAATATTGGTATAGCGGATTTTAAAAAGTGACCCAAACATATAGTATCTACAAGAAACTCACATCTGGACCACAAAAGTTTAACTGGGACAAATAAGGACATTACATAATGGTAAAAGGATCAAGTCTTCATGACATAAAAATCTTGTGTATACATCAAACAACTGAGCTCCAAAATATGCAAATCAAAAACAGATGGAGTTAGAGGAGGAATAGATAAACTTTTTAAAACTATATCTAGCATCTTCAATAATTGATAGAATGACTAAACAGAAAATTAGCAAGGATAAAGACCCCAACAACTTCACCAACCGATGCTATCTGGTCAACCTTTATAGAATTCCCCATGCAGCAAAAACAGAATATACATTCTTTTCAAGCAGCAACAGAATATATATCAAGATAGTGCTTATCCAGGGCCAGAAAACAAACCTTAAAAATTTTAAAAGCATTGAAATTATGCAGAATATGTTCTTGGTCTGAAGTGGAATCATAATAGAAATCAGTAAACAAAAAAAGATTTAAAAAAAAACTTCCAAATATTTGGGAAGTAAGCAACACACTTGTAAATAATCCGTGGAGCCAAAAAAAAAAAAGTTTTAAGGGAAAATTTTTAAAATGAATGAAAACACAACCTAAATTTGTGGAACACAAATTCACAGCTAAACCATGCTGAAAATGAAAATTATTGCACTAAATGCATACAATAGAAAACAAGAAATATCTGAAATCAGTAGTCCAAGCTCCCAACTCAAGAATTTAGCAACAGAAGGAAAAACTATAAGAAAAGCAAGCAAAAGGAAAAGAATAAGGAGCAGAAATCAATGAAATTAAAAACATAAAACAATAGAAAATTCAATGTAAAAAAGAGTTGGTACTTTTAAGTGATAAAAAAACTCACAAACCTGTAAGAAGACTGACAAAAACAGACAGACAAAAAAAAAAACCACACTTTACCAATAACAGGAATGAAACACGAGATATAAGGATATAAATAGCCTAGACACCCAAAAGATAATAAGGAAATATTACAATTTTACACATACATTTGATAATGTAGATTAAATGATACAAATTAACATTAATTCATCCTATATGAAATAGATCATTTGAACAGATCTATAATCATAAGGAAATTTAATGAGCAATTTAAAGATATATCTAAAAAATAAATTTCCAGGTCAGATGATTTTATTAGATTATATTACCAAACATATAAAGAAGGATTAACAATTTTACATAATTAAACAGAACTATCCCATTGGCAAATATGAAATTGAATCTAAGTCTCATGCTATATACAAATATTAACTCACAATATATCTGACTTAAATATGAATGTAAAATCATATAACTTTGGGGAAAACAATAGGAGAAAATCTTTGTGACCTACAAGTAGGCAAAGTATGCTTAGATTTGACATCAAAATCAGAATCCACAAAAAGAAAAACTCATAAATTGGGCTACCCAGTAAGAAAAAAATTTGGAAAGTACATATCTAAAAAAGACATATCTAGAATTTATAAGAAACTCTCCAAACAACATTAAAAAACCAAAAAATCAGCCGGGGATGTGCCTTCCTGGCAAGCACAAGGTTCTGAGTTTGATCCCTGGAACCTAAAAAAAAAAAAAAAAAAAAAAAAAACACCAAAAAATCCACTAAAAAATAAATAAGAGACATGAAATGTACTTGAGGACCTTACGCTAAGTGAAATAAGTCAGTCACAAAACGAGAGGGCATGATTCCACTTACATGACTGTATTATACCTGACTCCCACAACGTAAAGGAGAACTTTATTTGGGTTCACAGTTTTAGTGTTTTCAGTCCAGAGTTGGCTGGCTTCACCACAACTGCATAGTGCAGAACCTAGCTGGCTCATCCCATGGAAGCCAGGAAGGAGCTAGTGAAGAAACGAGCCAGGGAAAAGAATTCCCAGGTCAGGTCTCCAGTGACCCACCATTTCTTTCTTTTTTAAAATATACATACGTACATACATACATACAGTTATATATATATACATGTATATATATATACATATATATACATGTATATATATATATGTATTTATTGGTACATTTTAGGTATACAGTACAGTTACATTCATCACTGGGATCTTGGTTTTACACGACAGGTCTTGGTTCTTGCTTTTTCCCCATTTCCCTCACTACCTTCCCCCCTCCACCTTTCCCTATTTACAAAGACTCTGTTTCCACTTTCTTTCTTTTTTCTCATTTTTTTCTTTTCCCTTCTTACCTTTCCCCTACCCCTCCCATTTCCGCAACACCTTTAGACCTTATCTTCCTATTACACAATATCAATTATACATTTTGACCCTTATTTACACTTTTAGTTTATGACACCAGAGAAACTATATGGTATTTATACGTGTGTGTCCCACCACATCTGACCAGGCTCCACTTCTGAACACATGAGACTTTGCAGCAATATTTTAGATTGAAACCACAATACACAGCATATCTAAAGTAGTCAAATTCATAGAAATGGAAAGTTGGATGGTGGTCAAAGGGTCCAGGGGCAAGGAGGAACAGGGAGTTATTGTTTCATAAATAGAGTTTCAGTTTTCTAAAGATGAAAAGTGCTCTGGAGAACGATTGCACAACAGTGTGAACGTACTTACCCATGAATTGTACCCTTATAAGTGATTAAGATGGGAATTTAGCTCAGTGGTACAGCAATTGCCCATCATGAATGAGACCTTGGGTTTGATCCTCAGGGAAAAAAAAAAAACTTAAAAAGTTAAGATGGTAAATTTGAATATATATATGAAAGAGTTTCTTTCCACGTGTGTTCACGTATGCATGTGTGCATACGTGTGTGCATGTGGCACTGGGGACTGAAATAGGATCCAGGACATTCACACTGAGCGATAACCTAACCATTTTTTGTTATTTTGAGACATGATCTCGCTAAGTTGCTAAGTTGCCCAGGCTGGGCTTGAGTTCATGATCATCCTTCTTCCTCCTCACAGAGTACTGGGATTATAAGCATGTGCCACCAAACCCAGCCACAGATTTCTTTAGACCTCTGAGAATCCTTGCTCCTCTTCACATATTCTTTTTTTGTTGTTGTTTTGTTTTTTTGAGACGGTCTCACTATGTATATGTAGTTGAGACTGACTGGAACTCTTAAGTAAAATAAATACAACTCAATAAAATTTCACAATGCTTTTAACCACTTATCTGAGTGGCATCATGTTGGATGTGGTACTTCTCTAGCGGAACTTTCCATTTTCTTAGCTTGCAGTTAGGAATGCAAAAGATCAGCTCCAGCACTCTCCCAAACTTACTTGGAATCACTTGCTTTTCCTTCCTAGGTAGCCTCCTCTAGGAACCAGGTGAACTATCTTTCATTTGCTCTTCCTATATGGACATCTTAATCACTTTCCTAGCCACTCAGACACAGTACCCAACACCTGCAATTTTAGGGATAAGAAGTTTATCTGGGTGCACAGTTTAATTCATAGCCGGCTTGCTCCAAGGCACAGTAGCATGGCAGAGAGGCACAGTAGAGGAAACGCTGCTCACATCACAGAGGCAAGGAAGCAGAAAAAGAAAGGAAGAACCAGGAAAGGAGATGCACCCTACCAAATCACACCCCCAATGACCTGCCCTTTCCAACCAGGTCCCACCTCTTACCATCACATTTAGCTATTGTGCCCCCATGAGCCATTCACCTTTCAGAAGCCTGCCCTATGAGCACATGAGGCCTTGGGGAAACATCTAGTTATAAACAAGGCAAAATGGCCTTTCCTTTTTTTTTGGTACTGGGGATTGAACTCCAGTCCTTGCGCTTGCAAGGCAGGCCACCGAACCGCTGAGCTAAATCCCCGGCCCTATGGCCTTTCCTTCTTACAGTGGCATTCACCCTCTCTCTTCTCTGGGGACCTGTTAGTAAGTTATAAGAATAACAAAAGGTGAAATGCATTGGGAACTATTTCAAAAATATCATCCATGTTATGTACATTTTAAGGCTTTAATATATATTACTAAAGGACCATATAAAATACAGCACCAATTTTAATCTCGGTATAAGTATATGAAATGTCCTTTCTCATAGTCCTTTAACAGTAAGCGCTAAATGTGGCTAACCACTTGTGGAAAATTTTGTTATCTCAATCTTTTAACATGTAGTTCTTTGAGTACTAGTGAAGTTGAAGTTTTCTGATAGTTTCACTGGTTCTCTTGTGGATTTCCTGTTTATTGATTTTACACATCAAAATACTGGCCTCAGTACTTTTCTTACTGATTTATGAGAGTTCTATCTGTCATGAGAATATTAACACAAATTTTCCATTTGTCTCTTAATTTTATCTGATATTCTTTGCTTTTCATAATTTTCAAAATCTTTTTGCCTTTTTTGTCTTCTGATTTGCCTTCCTGCATAGAAGGGTCTTCTACAAGCTTCTTATGTGAATATGTATGTACATGTTATTCTGTACTTGCATGTTTTAAAGATTTCATTTTAAGTATTTAATATATTTGAATTTGTATTGTGGTGCAAGATGTTCAATAAGGCTCCTTTTTCCCAAATGATAAGCTCTCTTAATATTCTATACCCTTTGTAAAGAATAAAATATTGTTCTCTTAATTTTCCAGAATAATAGGGACTCAATGTAGTCACTGTAAGTGACTACCACAAACTTCTCCTATTTCTGACATAACATCAACTTTAAGTAATGTAGAGCTTACCAGAATTCAACCTCTTAGGCCCACAGATTTAAGTGATCAGTGAAAAGAAAGAGCCCTTCCAGACATATCTTGGAGAGGGAGAGTATCTGATAATGCTGTCTCCCTTGTGTCACACACTCTGACCATCTCCTAAACACCAATAAGTAGGATTCCTTATAATCTCCTAATCAGAGTTTAACTTGACTTGAAGAACATCCTCAGCCTCAACTGTCAAGGTATATTTATTTTAGAAAGTGAAAAGGACAATTTTACTTTGTCTGGGACATCTTCAAGATGTTGGACAAAATATCATTCATCTTGGAGTGGAAACCTCCCTGCACTATCAAGAGCATCAACCAATTACTGGAGTTCCCCCAGTTTTCTACCCTAATAACCCTACTCATAAGCTTTCTAAAAAACAAACAAACACATAATAAAACCTTCCTCTCTCATCTTGGTTGAAATGTGTCTTCCAGACTGCAATAAATTGGAAAAACTCAGGGCCACATGAGCCACAGTCATGGTAACATTAGCAAGCTGGTGGAATGCTTTACCACAAGATCAACTTCAGCGAATGTTAACCAGGTTACATGGGAAAGTTCGTATGAGGCATTGTCACTTAAAGAGAAACCAGAGCTTGTGCCCAAATATCATTGTTGATAAATCGTCAGTGAGTAGACACAAGCAAATGCTGCCAAAAACAAGACTGGAGCTGCTCCTATCATTAATGTGCTGTGATAGAAATGGATCTACTACAAAGATCCAAGAAAAGGAAAGCTCCTAAAGAAGCATACAATCATAAGAGCCAAATTCTTCAGGAGAAGACCTGAGGAAAATATTTAGTGTGCTAAAGAGAAGACCTATGGCCTGGTGGCTTGAAGCCACGAGGAATGTTCATTAAATGTTAACAGATGGCTTCCAAAAAAAGAAGGAGGAATAAGTAGAGGAAGAAAAGGAGGGGGGTAGAGAAATGCTTTTATCTAGTCCCCAGCTGCAGCCACAACATGCAGCAACAGAAATGCCTGTTACCTCTGCCTTTATCCTACCCCAAAGTCCTTCCAAGTTACTAAAACCAAACACTAGTTCTATGGAAAGAGCCATTTAATCACATGCTTCTTAAAAATACATTACCTTACCATTAAAGAGGAAGTGGGAAGGGGAGGGGAAAGGAAATAAGGGAAAAGAAAAAAATGTAAATAATGAAAAAAAGGAAACAAAGTCTGTAAATAGGGAAGGGTGAAGGGGGTGAAGGGAGGGCAGGGGTATGGGGAAAAATAAGAACTGAGACTTGTCATATAAAGGTACAAGATCCCAGTGATGAATGTAGTTGTAATGTTTGCTTTAAATGTAGCAATGAACTTCATGGAAAAAAATACATTACCTTTCTCTTATTCCTACTTTTTAAGTAAACTGGCTTTGGTCAAAATTAAGTAAATAGCTTTACTTTGGGATTTGTATCTCACAGGCCAAAGGGTCTACACCAGGGACTTTTCCCCCAGATGACTGCCCAGCATATTTGCTGCTTTCATGAGCAGAGTCCACCAAAGTCCCAAGTCCTCTAACTTTAGTCTCAAGCTTTGAACTCAGCAATCTTTGTGCCTACTTGGCCTTGGGCTACTTGGGTACAGGGGTTCAGGGTGAAAGAAACTGAAACTGGAAGTAAAGAAGAAAAAAAAAAACCAGAAAAGAGACCAGAAGACCAAGAGTCTATAGCTTTTAAGCTATAATGATAACCACAGTGAATAAAACAGGCGAAGGAGGAAAATGACAAAGTGGTGAAGGGCAATAAAATTCAGCCTTTCCAAGATCCACAATCGAGACCCTGGGAAATAACAATTTAGTGAAGGAAAAAAAAAGAGAAGTCACCAAGAATCAAAAAGGAACTAGCCAGG
Source organism: Fukomys damarensis (assembly GCF_012274545.1). NCBI lineage: Eukaryota > Metazoa > Chordata > Mammalia > Rodentia > Bathyergidae > Fukomys > Fukomys damarensis. The sequence continues at coordinate 95,290,029 of NW_022900951.1, forward strand.
CGTGGTGGTGGACACCTGTAATCCCAGCACTCCGGAGGCTGGGCAGCAGGATCGCTGTGAGTTCAAGGCCAGTATGCGATACATAGTGAGTTGCAGGTCAGTCTCAACTACGTAGTGAGCCCGTCTCAAAAAAACCAAAAAAATAGAAGAATCAAGAAGGAACTGACAAGAAAATTAGAAGCTACAGAGAAGTTGGAGAGATTGTCAATAATGCAGAGAAAAGAATGAAATATATGGACTCCCTCCCCAGATTGTGGCTCATGTGGCAGGGGTGGGGGAGGACCTGCCTCCCCATAAGCAAGGTAAGTGCCCCAGGAATGAAAGATCCAAGGTCAAATGGTGGTGGAGCCCATAGCCATTGTGGACTGCAAAAGCAACACAGGATTTTGCTCTGAGATGATTCCTTGCAAGTGGCAGGGAACAGCCTGAGATAGATTCCAGTATGGGCACCCGGCCATAGTGCTGAGAGTGCTTAATCAGGCACTATTCAGGAAGCGGGTGATTATTTAAATCTGAGACTCAGAACATCTAAAAATCAATTTCACTTCAAGGCTCCCAGTGTTGCCCTTCTGCAGTGACTGGGTAAGACACCAATATGGGAGACAGCTGCAAACAGGGAGTAGGCTAGAAAGAGATCCCCTAGGAACTTTCAGCTCAGGCTGGGAAGGGCAAGAGCTGAACGCCCATAGTGAGAAGCCAGGCTCTGCTGAGTTGTACTCAGAAATGGCTGGGTCTGAAAATGCCTACCTACTAACCCTTGCCCTGCTGTCTATATCCATCACAAACCTGGGGACTGATTGCTTTCCCTATTCACTGAAGTGAGCAAAGACGTGTGTTAGCATGGGCACTGCCACAGCCTAGGGTAAACAGAGGGGCTGGAATAGGAGGCACTCCTCACGTACATACAGGCCCTAAGAATAGGCAGAGAAAACTGCCAAGATGGACTCTAAAATGACATATTCTAGAAGAAAATCACTCATTCAAAAATACAGAGAATTTCTTTTGTCTTTGGATTAATTTTCTTTTTCTCTCTGTTTTCTTTCTTCATGGGTTTGCTGGGCTCTGGGGAATTTCCCTTTGTCCTTTTCTTCTTTTTTTTCATTTTTCCTTTCTTCTTAAATTTTTTCTATGTTTATTCTCCATATTACTTCTTTTCTCTTGCCTTTTTTCTCTTATCTTCTATTTCTTGTTGGTTCTTTTTCTGTTACCTTTATCTAATTCTATAAATATCCTTGTACTCCTTAATAGGATCCTTTGTCTCACTTTTCTTCTTCTCATCTCCCATCGTTTAATTTTTCAAGTTTTCTTTATTCATTCTTGCATTTTAAACCCCCTATATATTTAGTAGTATAAGTATGAAGCTTTATTAATCTTTAACTAGCTCTATGCAACTACTGTTGAATTATTTTCTATCAGTAGTTGTAGCACGGCTTTCGCATTTAGTTGCTATTTGCTTTATGTCAATATTTCATTTGTCTTAGTGTTTATACCACAATTATAGATTTCTAAAGTTAAGGTTGGCACAGCATTGGTTCTTACAGTGTGTCAATATCGAGTTTGTCTTGGCCTATGTTACTGGTGCTGATATACTTGATAGTGCCAGGGTCACGTAGTTGTTGCTATTAATAGATTTTCTCTGTATAACAACACCTGGATTACCTTTGTGACACTAAAAATATTGCAGTCCACTCCAAGGTAACTGGGTGCTGGGCCGATTATGCTACATCCTCCCTTACTAAATTAACAGAGGTGGTTAGCTCTTGAGACGGAGGCAAAGGACTATAGTTAGCCACACTGAGTGCATAACCAAAAAGCAGACTAACTAAAGGGAACTCTATACTAGCAACAAAGTCTTTCCACAGATCTAAATTTTAAAACAAAAACAATCTTCTGGAAAATAAAATAGATAAAATAGGTATGAAGTCATAGCTGAAGGCAAGGATTTTCTGAACAAAACTCCAACTGCACAATGCCAAGAATTAACAAGTGGTATCATATCAAATTAAAATGTTGCTGTACAGCAAAGGAAACAACCAACAGTGTGAATAGGGTAACCTAAAGAATGGGAAAAAAATTTGTCCGCTGTTCCTCCCTCATATAGAGGACTAATATGTGGGATATATAAAGAGCTCAAGAAAAAAATTAGCCCCCGCCAACTAAAAGAACTAATCAAAAAACGGGCATCTGAAAGTAACACACACTTCTCAGAAGAAGAAATGAAAATGGCCAATAAATTCATGAAAAAATGTTCAACATCTCTAGCCATTAGAAAAATACAAAGTAAAACAACACTAACATTCCATCATACTCCAGAAAGAATCTTCAAGAAACCAGATAACAATAAATGCTGGTGAGGCTGCAGGGGAAGATGAAAACCTTTTACATTGTTGGGAATATAAACTTGTACAACCACTATGGAAATCAGTATGGAGATTTTTTCAGAAAACAAAAACAAGAAATTCCATTTGACTCAGATATTCTTCCTCTAGGTATCTTCTTGAAAACGTTAAAGATATACTATAGTGGTACATGCATATCCATGTTTATTGCAGCAGAATTCACAGTAGCTAAATCCTGGAAGCAGCCAATATATCTATCAGCAGATGAATGGATAAAGAAAATGTGGTATTTATACACATTGGAGTACTACTGTGCCATAAAGTACTACTCTTGAGGCATTTGTAAGAAATAGATGCCCTTTGAAAACATAGTTAATTGAAATACATCAGACATAGAACCTTAAATATCAATTGCTTCTCTTAATAAAAGCCCAAAATATAAATTAAGAGCAAAATAAAAGATAGATAATAGGGACAGAGTTAAGTAAAAAGTGTGGTAAGAGGAATTACTGTCTTCTAGGTAGAGACATATTACATCAAAGTCCTTAAATTCCTGTGATACTAAGGTCAAATACTATTGGCTAAAGTAAACAGGCAAATCAGAAATCTCAGTTATTAGCAAATAGGAAGTGCAGTCATCCACATAGGTGGGACCACTATGCAGATGGCATAGCATAAAAGCCAAAATACAAAGAAGTCCCAGCCACTGTCTCACCCCAAGAGACCTCTGACCTAAAACTTTATCCAGCTATCATCAGATGGTATTACAAATGGAAATACAATATCCTTATAGTGAGAACATAAAAACATTAAGTAAAAGTACTGTGTTTGCAGTCTAAGGCTAATGAAGGCAAACTTTGTAGAGGTAGAAGAGAAAATAGGAAGATGAATGTCTTCACAAAGGGCCGTCTATTTGTCTAAAGAGACAAGGCCACACATAAGTTATGTACTCTGCTACCTACAATTCTCATAGTTATCTGGAAATATATCCACCCAAATGCCTGGCCACACACTCACACACCCAGACCAAGGATGTATTAATTCAATAGATATTGAACACTATTTATGTCATGCAACATATAAGAGAGTGAAGTTGCAATGATGAACCAAATAATGTTTCTGCTTCTTGCAAAGTTTAGAGTATAGTGAAGGTAGATGTTTTAAACATGTAATTCCAATTAAGGTGATCACACTACTATGATTCAGAAAATAATGGACAGACTTAAAATGCCAAATAGCTAGCCCTAGTTATTCTTGCTTGTAAAATATCTCTGGGCAATTGTTCCTATTGATAACATCATACAGCTCTCCCTAAATCTACAAATCATCTTACTGGTAGCAGAATCATCAGCCTAAAAACAAATATAAGATCAGGAATATAATTTAGAGGCAGAGCACTTACCTAGTGTGCACAAGACCCCAGGATTGGTCTCCAGTACTGTAAAACAAAAACAACAACAGCAAATCACGTCTATTGGACATACACATTTAATTCAAATTCACTGGTCTCTGCCAAATAAAACTCAAGTTCCTTCACTAGGTTGGCAATCAATATCCTTCACAATTTGGTCATAATATATTTTGTTTGCAGTTTCTATCATTTTCCTCTAGGACAATGCCAAAGTTCACCACATTAGCCCACTCTATTAGTCCTCAGATGGAAGACTAATATCTAAAATATATATAGAACGGAAAAATATTAGATTCCCTAAAAGACTCAATTTTAAAAAATGAGCAACTGAAATGATTAGATACTTCTCAGAAGAAGTACAAATGGCTAATAAATACATGAAAAAGGTTCAACATCATATTGATTTTGGAAATGTTGAGTTTTAGGTTTCAGGAAACATCCAGGCAACACTTAAAACTCAGAACTAGAGAAGGGCAAGGAGACACTCTGGGAGACTGGGACCAGAGGATCATCAGGTGTTGAAGGCTGGAATGGGCTACTTGGCGAGATCCTGTCTCAAGAAAAAAGAAAACCCAGAGGCTATCAAATGAAAGATGATAGATCTGACTACATAGAAATCTAAAACTGTACAACAAGTGACAGCATTAACCAAAACATGTTATTATATTTTTTAAAAGTGGGAGAAAATATTTTATTAAATTAAAATTCTAATATGCATAAAGAATAAAGGGTTCCCTCAAATCAATAGAAAAAGCAAATTAAAAGTGAGCAAAGAAGCAATTCAAAGATGAGAAGAAGTTCCAGTAAAAATATTCAATAAAACATCTTTAAATGTTCAGTCTCACTAATAATAAAATGTAGCACTGCAGGAGGCTAAGCCAGGAAGACTGCAAATTCAAACCCTGCCTGGGCAATTTACCAATTTAGCAAGACACTGTCTTAAAATAAAACAAATATAAAAAAAAAAAAACTAAAGGCCAGGGATACAGCTTTGTGTGAAGATCCCTAATTAAAATCTCCAGTAACACACACACACACACACACACACACACAAACACACACAGACAAATGTAAGTAGAAGAAATGTGATCTTTTGTTTTTACTATTAAGATGTCAAAATTTTAAATGATTAATTTATTAAACTAGGTCGGTGTCACACACCTGTAAATCCCAGCACATGGGAGGCTGAGGCAGAGTGATTGCCATGTCTTCAAGGCCAATTAGGCTACATAGTGAGCAAAAGACCAGCCTGGGCTACAAAGCAAGTCACTGTCTCAAAACAAATGTTTAAATGATTAAACACTTGCTAGTATCTAATGCTTACTGATGAGGGTATGGAGGAATGGGCCTTTCAGACTCTATTGATGAGAGTGATTGTAAATTGCTTAAAAGGCAAGCCATTACTACTAAAGTTCTACATTAAAATCTATAAAGTGTTTATATACCTAAGTATTACAATTTTAAATGTGTATATCTAGCAATTCCACAGTGTGACTTAATATTGCTATGGACTGAATATTTGTGCCCCTCCCCACACCCAATTCTAATTTGGAAGCTTGATGCCTCTTGATGGGACAGACTAGTGTCTTGCTAAGAAGCAACACCAGGGAGTTTATTCTCTTTCCTTCTACCTGTCATATGAGAATGTAGCTGGAAGGAGGTGGAAGCCAGGAAAGGGCTCTCCTCAAGAACAGAATCTGATAGCACTCTGACCTTGGACCTCCCAGCCTCCAGGTCTGTGAGAAACAGTGTCTAGTCTGGAAGCCATGCAGCACATAGTATTTTGTTATAGCAGCCTGGACTAAGAAGCATTCTGCATCTCCTTCGGTCACACCATCCCTCCAAATCTCTCATCCATTGTAACTTTAACCTTAATTCTCTGACTACTCTCCCCATCTTCTAAGATAAACTACTATCTCACTCTCCTTTCCCATCCCCAGTTCTGTTTTCTCAAGCTCACTTTGTAACAAATTAAACTTTGCAATATCCTCAGCCTCTTCCCTAAATGTCCCCTTCACTTTCCTACTCCCCTCTCCATGCAACTTTCCCTGAAGTGCTATCTAAGAGAGGCTGTTTCTGCTTTAAGTAAGTCAGGACAGTAGACTAAGAGGTAAAGGGTCCTTGTTGTTTACTGTCAACACAGCCATTTCTAATTCATTCCTTCTAAAAAATCATCAGCTCTACCAGGTGTTGGTGGTACACTCCTGTAGTCCCAGCTACTTGAGAAACTGAGGTAGGGTCTAAAGGGGCTAAAATTCTATTCCAGCCTGGCAATTTAGTGAGACCGAATCTCAAAATAAATAAATAAATAAAATCAGCAGCAGCAGCAGCAGCAGTATCGCTGGGGATGTCACTCAATACTCCATGAAGTCAATCCCCAATACAAAGCAATCACCAGCTCCACACCTGACTATGTCAATTAGCCCACAGTCCTCATGACTTGGCCTCCAGTCTTGCTATTGTGTTTTCCATCATTAGTGACATCGTTATTCTTAATGACTCTGACATTCTCGTGGATCATCTATGAAACTTCTTTGGCTTCCTCACATCCAGTGATGTTATTTTCCTGCGGGCCTCCACTGCTCACTTCCACTGCTGTTCCCTAAAAATTGTTCCACTGAAATGCCTCTCAGTGTAATGCAGGAAACTCAGAGACGATAGCGTAGATAGAGTAATGCCTTCAAAATTCTGAAGGAAAATTATTTCCTAACTAAAGTTCTATATCCAGTCAGACTGCTAATCAAGTGACAGGGTAGATTAAAGACATTTCAAACAGGCAAGATCTCATATAACCCTTGATGCCCGGACACCTGAGAACCAGATTTCACCCCAACAGAAGTGTTATACTTTGACATATTTTTGAGAGATGGAGTTTATCCATGGTGAGTTTAAAAAATAGAGAGATGACTATTCCTTCTACTCACATCTCTGCAAGATATTCAAAACTTAGTCCACACTGCTGCCTTGCCAAACAACCTGACCATTGCAAACCATGTACTTCTTGGTACAAGTGGTTTTTCTGGTTGGTTAGCTCTCAGAAAATATTTTTCAATTAAAAGAAAAAGCTCTGGTTTTAGAGTTTATCAATTTCATGATGCATATATTCCCATTATTGGCAATTTCTATTTTATTTTCAATTGACAAAAATCCTATATTATGGCAGATAAGATGGCATTTTTATAAATATGTATTCATTGTGTAACTACCCAATTGGACATCTGCATTATCTCACAAATTTATTTTTTCCAGTGAAAACACTAAAATTCTACTCCCTAAGCAGTTTTCAAGTATGCTCTACACCATTATTAACTACAGTCACCATGTTGTGTACTAGATCTTTTGAATTTATTCCTCCTACCTAACTGATATTTTGTATCTTTCATCAACTTCTCCCCAGTCCCCATCTTCTCTACTCTCACACACAATGTGGGCAATTTCAAGCTGCAAACATGAGATTAGTTTCCTGAAACTATCAGCCAGCTCCAGCACGCCACTGTGTGACTCAAAAGCACTTACAACTTTGCCCACTAACTTCCTTAAAAGGGATTCTTATATACTCTCAAGAAAGCTAAAAGACAGGCTTGCACCAAGACTTTTCCTGTGGAAGCCTGTATTTAACAATGCCAGTACTGCTCTTTCTCAACACTGTAACATGAATACTTGGTAGTCAATTTTTCAAAACGAAACAATACATTATACATAGGTGAGAAATATGTAAAGAAATGCAAAAGGCAAGATATTGAATACTTCTGGTGGTGCCAGAAATATCTTTGAAGAGAAGTAATTGGGGAGGAACACACAGGAGGCTTCCAAGGTAATGAAAGTGTTTTATTTTTTAAGCTAGCTAGTGAATACATAGGAATTTATTTTATTATGCCTGTACTATTTTTATGTTAGATATATTTAATAGTTTAAATGTTTAAGTAATGCTAGGATAAGAAACACTTAAATGAACAAGTATGCATTAAAATTAAATGCAACAGAACATTTTATAGTCTTGATTAGAAGGGACTTCCTTAGCAAACTCCAAATCCCAAATCCAGAATTGTGAGATTTGATGACATCAAAATTTAAAACATCTGAGGCCAGGGATTTAGCTCAGTGGTTCCGCCACCTGTCTCACAAGCACAAGGAGCTGAGTTCAATCTCCGGTACCACTAAAAAAATTTAAACATCTGTACAATAAAAGGTAATATAAACAAAATTAAAAGATAAATCAGAGTAGGAAAGCAAGTTTTCTATTGTGGGAGAAACTTATTAATACTTTAAATATATGAAGAGCCTCAATCAGTCAATGAGAAAAAGACAAATCAGTAAAATCAGTAAAAAATATCTTGAAGGAAACTCACTGAACTGCTCATTATGGTTTCTTTTTAGGAGGAATATGACCAGAAGATCAATAATTATAGCATTTAACTTCTATATTACTTGAATCTTTATGAGTATGTATGTGAAGATTTATGCCATTTTTATATAACAATGTTAATGTTTCCATAATCAGGAGAAAATTTTATCAAAAAGGTGTTTGATAATATTCATTTTAGTATAGATTTGGTTAGACTCTCTTTAATGAGTATGTCAGTTTACGTGTGTCAAAGCAGCCTATGGGCAATATGGAATCACGTCACAAAATTACATATCTCTTGACCTTTCCCATCAGTTCTGCAGAAGTTATAAATAACCTTTGTTGATTTTTTTTAATATTTCTGGAAAGAAGTACTCAGAGACTATCTCACATGTGCTCTGAAAATGAGTCTGCTCTGCTGCATTTGGTGCCTACCATTTTCCTTCAGTACAGATGATGTCTCCTGTTCTTGTCATCACTAAGAGGGGCTAGTATGTCAAAAATGCCTGGGAAGACTGCATGGACTGATGTCTGAGCGGAAGGAACTGATGTTGTTTATCAAAGATACTGAAGGTACCACTGTCAAGACAGCAAATGCCCTCAACAATGTCAGTGCCTTATTGCTGCAACCACTGCTATCATCTCAATACATCTTTCCTTAACCTCCAAAAGATCTATGGTTTTGACCTTCCAAATATATCTCATGTGTATCAATTCCTTCCCAAGTTCATGATTAACCTTCCTTGTGCTATTACAAATGCTCTACTAATTCGTCTCCCTGTTTTCATTAATGCAACTATCCAATCTATTCTCCCCGGCAGTAAAATAATTTAAAATAGAAATTACATCATATTATTTCCCTCATCAAAACCATTCAGTCATTCTCCGTCATACTTAAAGTTTAGACTCCTTATCATGATTTGCTAGGCTTATATGGCTCCTGACTACCTCCAGAATTTCATCTTGTGTTACTCTCTACCCTAATCAGCCTGATTTGGCCACACTGACATCTTTCCTCTTTTTCAGACATGCTAAGCTTGGGACTTCCTTGGGGTCATTTTATTTGCTATTGCTTTGCCTACTATATTTTCCTGGTAATTCATATAGTTGACTCTTGTCATTCATACTTTAAATGTTACCTATTTAAAGGAACTTCTCTGAATCCAAATAGGCACTCATTATTCTCCACTATGTCACTGTTTAAATCTTTTCACAGCACTTAGCACTGCTTGATACAGTTTTGGCTATCTCCAGCCAAAGAGAGGGAGATAGTCTACCCTGTTTGTCACCGTATTCTCAGTACCTAGGCTACTGCATGGTGTAAAGCACAGGCTCGCAATAAATTTTGGTGCTGTTAGTATTATTGCCAATGTCAAAACCGTTGACTTCTTGTTCTCTTACTATCCTACTGAGTTTGTAGAGGACACTATTATTTCACCTTTTATTTCATTATAATTTCTTAGCCCTAGTCTCAGGGGTGGTCTTAGTTACTTTTCTTAGTTACTTAGTTACTTTTCTCACTGCTGAAATAAAATGCCTGATAACCCAAATTAAAGGAGGAAAGGTTTATTTCATCTCACAGTTTATACAGGTTTTTGTCCATGATCAGCTGCCTCCAAAGCAGGGCAAAATGGCCCAGGGGCATGGCAGAGGAGAAACATTCCATGGCAAAGCAGGCAGGGAACAGCAAGCAGCCTGCCTTTCCCTTATATCCCATCCAGGCTACAAGCCTTTTGGGTGGTGCCACTCACACCTAGAGTGGGGCTTCTGTCTTCAATAAATCCATTCAGCCACCCCCAGAAATTAACTTTGTTAATTTCAATCATTGGACTAATTTAGTACTACATATCCTTAATCCCAGTGTCACACACCCTAGAAAAAGACACATCTGCAAAGTCCCACCTATGAGCACATGAGGCTTAGGGGAGACATCTAGATAAAAGCCATTAACATGTGGGAATTTGAGTTTGGCCTCACGGTTGACTCCTGGAAGCTCAGCCTAGACACAGTTTTGGTTGCTAGACACATGCTGCACAGTATTTTTTTTTCCCTGCTCACTGCCCAGTATTCTTGACTCTTACCTGTGGCTCTCTAGGCTCTCATCCTCTACATCAAGAATTCCCAAACTTGACTGCAAAAAGAATTACTTGCAGATATTTAATAAATATGAATGCCTGGCCAGGTTCCACTTTCAGAAGTTCTGGTCAACTGTTGACATGCATCCTTGGCATTGGGTTTCTTTTCGTTAACTTTTTAAATTAGTATGTTTGTGATAAATAATAATTACATTCACCATATTCATATCTCATGTGGATCATTTTTACTCCTCCCTATCTTTACCATGTCTCTTTTATTTTGCTCTTTAAATTATTTATATTTTTGCTTGACTCAGAGAACCCATGCAATATTTAACCATGTCAGCTTTATTTCATTTAGTACTATAGTCTCAAGACCCATCCATTTTCCTATAAATGACACAATTATCTTGTGTTATGGCTGAACAGTCGTCCAATGTGTATATACATTTTCTTTATTGATTCATCTGCTGATGTAAAAATTGGCTGCTCCCATAATTTAGCTATTGTGAGTTGTGCTACTATAAATGTAGGTATGCATGTTATCACTATAATATGATGAATTTACCTCCTTCAGGAAGATACCTAGAAGAGGTAGAGCTGGGTCAAATGGAATTTCTATTTTTATTGTTTTGAGGAATCTCCATAATAATTTCCATAGTAGTTGTACTAGTTTAGTTTACCATCCCACCAACAATGTGCAAAGGTTCCTTTTCCCCCACAACTTCACCAATATTTGGTGTGTGTGTGTGTGTGTGTGTGTGTGTAATAATAACTGATTTTACTGGAGTAAGATGAAATCTCTGTGTTGTTTTGATCTGCATTTCTCTAAAAGCCAAAGATGCTAAACATTTTTCCATGTATTTACTGGTCATCTACTTCAATTGCTGAACACTGGAATTCTTTAAAACCAAGACTGACAACCACTGCTATAGAATAAATTATTTTATGGGGGGGAGTACTTGATTTTCATATAAATAGATTATAGGTAAGTCAACTTCAGGTTTTCTTAACTCTCCTTTTCCCCGTTAAATTATGATTAACAACAAATGGGGCTCAAGCTGGACCCTTGGTGCACATTTATTCCACCACTCACTAAGACTAAAATATTAACATGTAACATTTTTCTCAAACCCAGGATCCTAAAATATTCATTTAATTATAACATTAACTGAGTTGAGGTACTTTTAAAAATATAATATGTGCTATTTGTCACTAAAGGGCTAAGGTAAGGTAAACAAAAGAGGAAGAAAGGGAGAATATTTTCAAACTTTCAGAAAAGCCAGCTACCACATTAATGAATATAAATTTAAAGTTTCTGTCTCCAGCCTTGTCAACTTCATATCTGGCTTATATATTCAAGAGTATCCTAGTGATTTATTCCAAGGATTTAACCTAGAATTCTACCTTGCATTTAACCAAATGCTAAAATGAAACATATGCCTACCCAACTGACTTTCCTTTATGGTTTGTTTCTGGTTGTGATATTTTCACTTTCCCAGTCACCCAAAGGAGCAGATTCACAGTACTGTACAGTTTTTCCTATGCGCCTCTCCTTTCATGTTCCAAACTGAGTTTATTCTCCAAATATTTCTCACATTTGATTCTTCACCTTTATTCCCACTGCTACAATCCTAAATCCAGACCTACAGGTGTTCTCACATGAATGATTGCATTAATCTGTTAATGGGTCTCCGTATTCAGGTTTGAGTCATCCATTTCTTCCTTAACACTGCCACCAGAGTGAGCCTGCAAAGCCAAAACATCTGCTCATAATAGTCTACTGCTTAAAACCTGTAAAAGGCTTCATAACAAATACATAAAGTACAAATGTCTCTTCAGAGCCCTCAAAGATCTGACTCCTATTTACTTCTCCAAACACATCTTTGCTTCTCTTGTATACTAAGACCTAACTTTTCCAAACTTGCAGTTTCCTAAGTGCTATTTCCTTAGCCCATCATGTTATTCCTCTTCTTAATCTGATAAACTATACAGAATTCAAGATTCAGCTAAGAGGCTTTCTTCTCTTTTTTAGTCAAAAGTAGTCACACTGGTCTGGGAATCAAGATTTTGTTAAAGCTCTCTAGATGGCCCCAATGTGCGTCCAAAGTTCAGAAACCACTGTTAACATATTATCTTTAACACTATATTGTATTTCAACCAGTGTTCAGTATATCTGCCCTCCATTCTATACTCTAATATTTTTAAGAGGAAAAACAATGGCTTACTGAATGTTGCAATCATTGAGAATCAATGAATAAATGAGTGAACAAAGCACACATATCTCCACTAATATTTTTGTCATATCAACTATATATAGTTCTCTCATATAAAAATGCGATGTGACATCACCTTAAAATAATATAAGAATTGTCTTGCTGACTTAGACTAAATATTGCCATTAATATATATATATATGAATATATATATTAGTTCTAGTTTCTTTTAATAATTTATTATCAACCCATTATAGGCAAATTCATAAATCTACCCAGAAGTTATTTGTAATTTTTGTTAGTTATGTTCCTGACGATAAATTTACCATAGGTATGCAGCAACATTCCAGGGCCTGTTAGTAGTCTCAGAGTGCAATGAAACCACCCAAAGCTTTCTTTTTTATATAGAACTTGATCCCACGAACAAGGACAATTTATCCTCAGAGCAGCTTCTCTAGATGTTTTCATGACACCACCACATTATTATCAACAGCTGCTTAGCTAAAAGGTCCTCAGGACAGCTCAGCCAGCACAGCTCAAAAAACTTGAAGTTATTTCTGGAATTATAAGACAGATAATTATGAGACCATGGAAATAGAGGACACCTGCTGTTGCCATTCCACTACAAAGAAGACACCAAAAAATGTGAACTTTTATCCTAGGTAATATCTAACCATAGTTTGGAGGACTTTGGACATGGGGACTTATGAAAACCTAACCTGTGTTGGGTCTGTGATGTGTATTGTTCTAACTCACCTACTTTGGCAGGAGTGTCTTGTTAAAGGCTCTTTCACTTCTTTCATTCATTGACTTCAATACTCATAGGGTATTGACCAGGACCATTACTCTTTGGCAAAAGAACAAGGTAAGGACCTAAATATTTAATAGGGTCATATGCTAGCAGCCAGAAAATTGCCTGGGTGCATGTATAGTCAGATCAAGAAAGACAAGAGTTCAAAAGACCTGCAATCCTAACACCCATGAGGCTGAAGCAGGAGGATTACAAGTTGGAGGCCGGTATGAGCCACACAGTGAGTTTAGCAGTTTAGCCTGGACTACATAGAAAGAGCCAGCCTCAAAAAATCAAGAGGAAGGGAGGGAGGTCAGGGGAGGGAGGAGAGGGAGGGAGAAGGAGAGAGAGGGAGGCACAGGGCTCAGGGCTGACATTTGCATCAGGAAGTGTTACTTTTGCTGGGGTGGGGAGCATCTGACCCGGCTGCTATATGATTCTGTTCTATACTGACTGCAAAATCTTCAGATTCTGTACTATAAATCAAAATATGGTAAGAAAAAAAAACTTTAAAAAAGAAGGGCAATCTTCACAAGTTCCAGGGGACTAAAGCATCTGAAAGCAGATGATAAAGACTTTATGGTGGGTAATTCATTTGAATTTGCTAAATGGAACCTGCGGAATACCTGCCAGAATTGTGACGTAAAACTACTGATGCAATGAAGAGAGTCAAAAAGATCAAGAAGGGCCTGGCTAAATGTATAATGAACAGATTGAAGAAAAATAAAGAGCTACAGAAATTTCAGGATACCAAACAAGGACGTCAAGCAAAGCAGGGCCTTGTTGCAAGCAAGAAAAAGCAGATGAAAGAAAGGTTGCAATAGTTACAACAGGATGTGGACATGGAAGACATTTCTTTAAAACCTTGCTGTCTGCACCCATTTCTGTATGTGAAAATTTCCTTCAGACACTTAGAACTTCTAAATTATTGATTGGTTACATAAGGTCACTCCAGTGAAAGATGACAGAGAATACTTCTACAGTGCCATCTGTCAAACACTGGATTATGGATGCTGGATTCCATCTTTTTTGGCACATCTTCACTGAATGATAAGCTTATGTCAGTCCTGGAGATTTTGTTTGTAAACACAGAAGTGAATGGTGGACATCAGATGGCCTTGCCACTTGGATAATAGCATTAAGCTGCATTTGTGTACCAAAATTCATCAAAATTATATATAAAATAAAGAGTTCAACAGTAAATGAAATATACATCAACACGCCTTTATGTAAGAACTTAGACTAAAACTATATTATCATATGTATAAATATGTTACAGAGCAAATTTTTTAAAAATAGATAATAGGAAACAGGGAGATAGATATTCTGCAAATGAGAAGGGGACCAAGAGATGGAGGGAGGGATGAGGAGGTGAGGAATGAGAGGTAAAGAGAATTAAAATGTGTTAATACACATAACAATGCACATGATAAATGTAAGCATTATGTACTATATTGTACTAATAAAAATAAAAATTAATAAAAGAACATAGTAGAAAGCTATAAACACAAGGAAGCTAGTCAAGAGGACTGTCTCCAGGTAAAAATGGCAAAAGTTCTTCCTATTTTCAGAATGTAAAGGAGGAGCACCTTGTTCTCCAATGGAAGGCTCCACTGAAGTTGCAAATGAAATGCAATAGACCAGATCACCCGCTGATGGCTCCTTATTTTTTTCTGTAACAATTGGCTCCCTCAGTCTATTCCAAAGCACAACAAAATGAAAGCACTGAGAGGGAAATCTGTGGGAAAGTTACTTTTGTAATGATGACAAGTATAGCAGTTTTCAACTCTGCACAATTGAAACCACTAAGTAGGTCATTCCAGTATTCACAGTCAACACTCCATTAATGCAAAAAGCCCATAGACCCTGAATTTGAAGTCCTAGCTTTTCAAATTAATCTTCCTTATTACTGTCTAGTCCCAGAGTATAACTGTCTTAGTTATTTCTCTTTTTGCTTTGACAAAATACCTGACACCCACAGGCTATGGGAGGAAAGATTTATTTGGCTTACAGTTCATAGAGATTTCAGTCCATAATTGGCTGGCTCCAAGGTAGTGTGGCACAGAGAAGAGATAGTTCATGGCAGGCAGAAGGTAGCAGAGCAACAAGAGACCGTAACAGCATCTCCCTGCCCCTTTTATCTTATCCAGACTACGTAGGGCGGGTAGCACTACCACCCTTAATCCTAGTGCCCTTGAGCCTAACACTGCACCATGAATCAGTTCCAGCATCACACTCTAGATCCAGCCACCTGTGAAAAAGCCTATCACTGCATAAAGCTTTGGGGGAACACATAAACATAAGCCATAATGATAAATATAGGCTTTAACATCCCTTTTGCTCTCTCAATGGGCAAATTTCTTTGTTATTTGGCCTTTGACAGACACATTTTTTGGCTTTTGATAGAAACAGTACTACCTTCCCGACTACTTCTCATCACCCACTTCTCTCTGGCTGCTCCTAAGATATCCTATTTGTCCCTATCTCCTCCTCCCACTTGTGATAGAGGCCCTACTCCCAGTTCGTGGTTCTTGGCCCCCAGGATTATAGCATCCAAAATAGATTGCAGTTTTTCTCAATTTACTCTCCCTAGGCCTTCACCCTGGCTCCTGTACTTTATAGCCATCATCAAAATTCTGTATCCAGGGGCCATAGGCTTCTTCTTGCATTGGACACCGGTCATCCTACATTTCTTGTGTCTCTCTCTCTCTCTCTCTCTCTCTCTCTCTCTCTCTCTCTCTCTCTCTCTCTTGCAAAAAGCATTCTTGAATATGGGAGTTGCTTTTTACAAGCCTACTCTGATATATGACCCACCTACCATGTTGGGATGCATTTCCTTTGCTCTCCAGTTTAACGTTACTCTACATTCAAGAGTTAACTATATACACTTTCAAAAGCTCTCTCAGTGACACTAACTGCCATCAAGCATTTACAAATATGTAAGATTTCTATATTTAAAGTGTAAAACCACACTTTTAGACTTCCCCTCCCCAAATTTAGTTTTTTTGGTCATTTATTTTTGTTTTTTTGGTTGGTTTTTTTTTTTTTTTTTTTTTTTTTTTTTGGGTACCGGAGATCGAACTCGGGAACTTGCGCGTGCGAAGCAGGCGGTGGAACCACTGAGCATTAAATCCCCAGTCATGGAGATTTTGATTTTTTTTTGCCATCCCTAATTTTAATCACTTGGAAGAAGGCATTTCTCCATAGATTTCTGAGAGTTGACAGCTGATGGTTTAATGGTAAATCCTTATGATATAAAAATACAATACAGAGCTGAGCCTGGTAACACATACTTATAGTTCCAGCTACTTGGGATGCTGAGGTAGGATTTCTTGAGCCCCGGAGAGTTCAGGGTCAGCCTGGGCAACATAGCAAGTATTTGTCTCTTTGAGAAAAATATGGGTGTTTGTGGTGTGTGTGTGTGTGTGTGTGTAAATACTAGTATGAAATTCCCTTAAACAAACTTTGTTTAAAGTGCTACCTAATGGCCATCTGTATCACAGTACTTTGAGTAAGCTTCTTAAAATGCTGATTTGGGGACATCCCAAAATATCAGAATTCAATAGATTTGGGGTGAAGTCTCAAGTGAGTCTATAGTTTGAAAAACACTGCAGTTAGAGGTGCTGCTTTATGTAGCTTTGTTCACTTTAGGCATCAGTGTCTTGACTATAGTCAGCAGACAATGTACTCATAACACTATGTGATGAGTTCTTTGTGACTTTATCATGACAGCAAAAATATTGCCTGAGAATACTGAAATTGAACTCTAATAAAAAGAACGATTTATCTTAAGTACTTGTGCACACTGACATACATAATACTTACTTCATCTACTGTATTTCAACACAGTAAACTCTAAGGGTCTATGTTGGATTTGCATATCAATCTCCAGATCCTCCTAAGGAACTGGCCCGGTATACATTTTCCTTCCAGATCCTAGGGGTTGTGCCTATGTGTTTAAATTGACATTATCCCGGTGCTACCTGATTTGGGAGATCCAATTTTTACTTCAGCATAATTATTAGGAACATCATGCAATTGCCCTAAGTGTCAAGATTTACATCTATGCTAATATTTATTTCCTTCTAATATGTTCTACAAATGGCTAGCTACCTGCTGAATTACTTTATAGGAACTGGCAATTCTTTTCATTAATCTCTAACTCAATGGTTCCAAAAGTGGGGGTGGCTAGGAGGGAAAGGAATATATGAAAATCACCCAAGGAGCTTCTCCATCCTGTGTTCTCCCCAGGATACCTGAGGTTTTTGCAATACCCAAGTTTGTGGAAAGGGTGAAGAATTTAGGTTGAGTACCACCGATCTAAACAGCATTGTATAGCACTGTGTTCTCTAAAACAGTTGGGTTCTCCAATTAAAAAAGAAAAAGAAACAAATAGCATTCTTCAAGGTGAAAAAATTGAAGGTGCATTTACCTTTGTTTGAAAAGCTACACTTGGTTTAGAGTTTAAACTAAAATAAACTGTTACGTCAAA
Source organism: Fukomys damarensis (assembly GCF_012274545.1). NCBI lineage: Eukaryota > Metazoa > Chordata > Mammalia > Rodentia > Bathyergidae > Fukomys > Fukomys damarensis. Next base: position 95,307,697 of record NW_022900951.1, read on the forward strand.
ATAGATTGTTATGTCCAGATATTTCCCTGAAGCTTCCTGTGATAATACGTGGGACCTTTGAAGATGATCAATTATAGGGGCTCCTAGGAGGTGGGGCCTAGTCAGAAGAAGTAGGTCACTGTAAGTATGATCCAGGTTATATCTCCCTTCCTGGCTCCTCCTTGGACTCTGCCTCTTTTTAGTTTTGCTTTTTGGTACAAGGGACCAAACTCGGGACCTTGCACTTGCGAGGCAGGCAGCAGAACCACTGAGCTAAATCCCCCGCCCTGGACTCTGCCTCTTTTTTGCCATGATGTGAGCAGTTTCTCTTCTGCCATGCTCCTCTACCATGCCATGCAGCCCAGCGTTGAAGCCAGCCAACTATGACTGTAACAGCGAGCCAAAATAAAGTTCTCCTGCTTTACATTGTATCTGCTACTGTATCCTAACAAAGAGAAAGTGATTAAAACAGATTTTGATACCAGAAAATTGGTGTCATCGCTGAGATGCTGCCCAACCATGTGGTTTAGGAACTGGTCCAAGGGAGGAGTTTGGAAAAATTTAGAGATGTTGGCTGGAGAAATCCTAGAATGATGTAAGCTGAGCTGGATAGGAGATTCTAGGAAGGGATATATAATCTTCCGGGAGACACCCACAATGACCTGACTCTTCCAACCAGGCCCCACCTCCTAACAGCATTTGGCTATGATGACTTTATAACCCAATCAACTGGCAAAGATCCTGCCTACCACATGAGGCTTGTAGAAGGTCATCTAGATATAAATCATAACACAAATTTCTCATTTCCCTCACTACACAGGTTCATAATTACATAAACAACCTTCACTATCATCCCGATCTTTACTCCTGTGGCAGTATGAGTGCACAGTATTACTAGTTAATCACTTTTTGCTTCTATCCCTAGATCTACTGAATGGCTTTTAAATTTACATAGGCCATCTTCAGAGATCAATCTAGTCCAAGTCTTTCCCAGGGTTGATATGAGACATGGCTTCTATTCCAAGTTCTCCCTACATATGGTGGTATGACACAGGCAAAAAGGAATCTATAAAAAGGTAGGTACTTATTTTTTCTGGGACTAGAAAATTATTAATTGGACTATAATAGTACACAGGATCCTAATGATATAATTTATAATGTGAAATAGGAAGAAAAGGACTAAAGGTGTAAGGAAAGTGGGAAGGGTAGGGAAAAGGGAATAAGGGAAAAGAAAAAATAGAAGAAAATGAAAAAATGGAAATAAAATGTTTGTAAATGGGGAGGGTAGAAGCGGGTGAAGGGAGGGCAGGGACAAGGGGAAAAATGAGAACCAAGACCTGTCATGTAAAGGTACAAGATCCCAATGATGAATGTAACTGTACTGTATACCTAAAATGTACAAATAAACTCAATGAGAGAAAAAACAAAAACAAAAAGAAAAGAAAATTATCAATTAGAATCCCATCCCCAGATGATTTGTGGCAAATGTGCCAGATTCTAAACACAGTGCAATGGAATTACAAGTCAAAACTCAAATCAAAATTTAGAGGATAGGGATAGACATTGAATCAAGAAGGACTGAACTGTAATATTTTTAACCCAATATGTACACAATAACCAGTGTTTTCATTACTTTCTTATTGCTCAAACAAAATACTGGACACCCAAAATTAAAAGAAGAAAGATTTATTTCCATTCACATTTTGTAGAGGTTTCAGTCCATTATCAGTTAGCTTCAAGGGAGGGTGGTATGGCAGAGGGGCATCGCAGAGGAGAAATATTCCATGGCAAGCAGGCAAGAGACAGTGAAGCAGCAAGCAGCAGCAAGCCTTCCTTCCCTCTCCCTTTATATTCCATCTTGGCTATATGCCCGTTGATTTGTGCCACCCACACCCAGGATGGGACTTCCATCATCAACACCCTGACCTATGCTAATTCCAAGCAGTGGACTAATTTAGTACCACACATTCCTAATCCCGGTATCACACACCCTAGATTCAGCCAGCCCCAAAAATTTCCACCTATGAGCACACAAGGTTTTGGGGACACATCTAGATATGTCATAACACCCAGCATATCTCGATTAAAACATCAAATTGTATATCACAAATATATACATTGTCTGTCAATTATGCCTTAATTAAGCTTTGAAAGCTTACTTGGAATGAAAACAATATTAACACTGAAACTAAACCGCAGTTCCAAAGGCAAATAGGTTCACTGAATGGAAAAAGTTCAAAAAAAGGAAAGTAATTCAGTCCCTAATATCACAGAGGTAGAAGGATTGCTGGAATTCTGGAGAATATTTTACAAATGGCTTGAATTTGGGGTGCAGTGAGTGTGTGTGAAACTAGACACTTCTTTTATATTTTAAATGTATGCTTTTTTCTAAATACACTATTTTTCCTGGTTTATTACATTACCCTTTGCACTCCAATGTTACATTTAATCACAAGCACACTTAAGGACTTCTCCAGAAAGCCCAAAGCCCCTGTTGAGGCAGGCAATTTGTTTTTACCATAACTCATCTCTATTGGTGTTTTTTAATCGAGAGAGGGATAGGAAAATTTATCCTGGTAGTCATTTTCTTCTGATTCATAACAAATCACTACAAGGTTAAAACAATGGCACTTTATTAACTCACATTTCTGCAAGTCAGAAGTCTGTGTACATTGTGGCTGAGCTCTCTGCTCAGGGTCTCATAAGGCTGAAATCAAGATGTACACCAAACTACATTCTTATCCATTCTAATTGAGGTCCTCTTCTTGCCTGTTGACAAAATTCAGTTCCCTTCAGTTACCGGACTAAGGCCCGTATTTCCTTGACGGTCATGAGCCACTGTCAGCTACTTGAGATTGTCCACAATCTATACCATGTAGTCCCATAGGCAGTTCACAGCACAGATGTTTGATTTGTTGCAGACCAGCCAGAGTATATTTCTCTAACTTCCTCTTCTCCACTAGCCAGAGAAAACTGCTTTCAAAGAACTCATATGATTCAGTCAGATCTATGTGCATAAGCTTCTTAATCTTAAAGACAACTGATTTGGGATTTCAATTACATCTGTAAAATCCCTTCACAGCAGTATCTAGATTAGTGCTGAAATGAATAACTAAGAGGTTTGTATGCCATGAGGTGGGAACCTCGATGGCTATCTTAGAACTCTGTCTACCACAACCTCCTATTGAGATGTACTCATATAAATAAAGCATGTCACAAAAAAATGAAAAAAAGAAAAAAAGAAATATGGAGCAAATGCTTTAATTTTTACTTATATTATTTCAGATATAGTACTTTATTCATTAATATGGCTTATTTGCTATAGCAAAGTAAGGAAAGGATGAAATAAAGTCAAATGTAAACTTAGGTATATCGCAACTCTGTCTATCTCAAGTTTCAGTTATAAAGTAAAGACAGTAACACGATCTTTCCTATCCTAAACTTTTTCAGAGTTCAGGGTCTAGATTCAGACTGATCTGGGCTCAAATCGTGATCACTAACTATTGGCTGTGAAACTTTGGGCAAGCTATTTAACTCTTCTAAACCTCAGTTGCCTTTCTTATAAAATAGTGATACTAGGAATATCTTCCTCTAATAATATATGAAGTAAAATAATATATATAAAATACTTAATATAGTGCCTGGTACCTAGGGAGCACTAATTTAATGATAGTATTATTATGTTGTCATTGAATGATGTAATAGATGAAATTGTCTAGAAAAGTTTGAAGAACTATTCTAATGTAATATACTTACATTAGGTACACACACACAAAACATACCATTAACCAAGTACTCTATATATGTGTTGAATATGTTTAGTAGACACACATTACTATATATTTAATATACTATCTTAATTTTGTGGTTGAAATTCCCACTTAAATCTGTCCTTCATCCCATTCAATGTAAACATATCAGTGTATATGCACAATAAAAAACATAAAGAGAACTGATAATCACGGTTATGGTTTGAAATGTGTTCCCCAAAGTTCATGCGTTGGAAAGAATCCCTAATACAGCAGTGCTGAGGGGTGAGGTCTAATAAGAGGTGATTAGGCTATCAGGGTGCTGCCCTCATAAACAGATTAATGTTATTATCATGGATTGGATTAGTTATTAAGGGAGTGGTTTATTACAAAAACAAGTGTGGTCACTTTTTGTCTCCCTCTCTCATGTCCTTCTTCCGTCATAGAATGATGCAACATGAAGCCCTTGTCAAATGTGGAACCCTCAATCTTGGACTTGCAGCCTCTAAAAAACGAAAAGCTAGAGACATTTATAGTTAAGTGGATGCACATTGAGGACATACACTTAAGTGAAATTAATAGGACACACATGTGTAAATACTGTATAGTTTCTCTGGTGTGATAAACTAAAAGGGTAAATAAGGGTCAAAACGTATAATTGATCTTGTGTAGTAGGAAGAAAAGGTCTAAAGGTATTGGGCAAATGGGAGGGGTAGGGGAAAGGTAAAAAGAGAAGAGAAAAGAAAGAAAAAGGAAACAAACTCTTTGTAAATAGGGAAGGAAGGCTAAGGGAATGGGGAAAAAATAAGAACCAAGATATGTCATGTAAAGGTACAAGATCCCAATGATGAAAGTAACTGTATTGTATACCTAAAATAAAGATTCAGTTTATAATTTTTAAAAAAGCACCCAAGCTCAGGTATTCTGTTACAGTGGCACAAAACAGACTAGGACAATCATCTTTAAATAGATGAAAGGCTTTGTATGGACTTAATAACCAGAATTTTAACCAATGGACAGAAATGTAGACATACTAAATAAAATGAAGAAATTGTTTAACACTTGAGGTTATCCAGATTGGGTAAACAGTAAGTTCCATGTCCTTGAACAACCATTTATCAAAGACATTTGTAGAAGGAATTCATGCATGATATGAAGCTTTGGACTAGTGACCTTTAAAGTTCCTTCTACCTCCAAATATCATCACATTGGGGATTAATTTCTGAATACGAATTTTAAGGACATAAACACTTGGTCTATAGTGCCATGCAATTCTAGTTGTTGCTATTCAACGTGTATGTATGTGCATATCAGCCTGCTGGTTAATATTTCAACATAAACATTTGCCCTTATATTAAGTTTCAGCAATTAAAAAAAATACACATAAAGATGACATCTGGGGAAAGGAGAGCTACAAAAGAAGTAGCAATTTATGACCTGGAGTAATTTTTAGAAGCATAAAGTTCATATTTCTTTATCTTTCTTTATATCTGGCTATAAGTGCTCACTTTGGCAGCACATATACTAAT
>NW_022900951.1:95312968-95313641 GCF_012274545.1 Fukomys damarensis
AGTAAAATTATGCTTGATCTATAAGTTTATATCTAATATTATGTCTTGCTTTTAGAACTCCACATCACTCCATCATTTCATTGTTCTTTAGAACTATTACTTATTCTTTGTATATGTCAGACCTGCATTGCATTTTACTGGTAGACTAGTTATATTCTAAGATTTGCTTATAGGTATTTTTTCCTAGTTTAGTCTCTTGGCAATATTTATTGAAATGTTCCAGAAACTACAGTATGGTACCCAGAATAGGTCTATGAATTATAAGCATGTGTTATGTTGGAAACAAATCTACGGTCTTAATTTTTATGTAATTCTACCTTATAAGTGACAGGTTATATATTTTCTTTTAATATTTTCCTCCTTGTTTATAAAATTTTACAGTCACTTTAGAAATCTAATCATTTCAGAAAGGTACAATAAGGCACAAACCTCTTGCTATTTTTTTTAACCAGCAACCAAAGTCAGTCACCATCAACCCTTTGCGAATATTGTCCCAGAATTCTATATATACATAACCATACATACACAGATACACTGATTCATGATTTTACACAAACGGGATTATTACATATACAGTATTCCATAACATGTTTTTATTTAACACACAATAAGCTCTTATGAAGCATAAAGGTAGGAACTTACCTCTTTTTTTTTTTTTTTTTTTTTTTTTTTT
>NW_022900951.1:95313748-95321329 GCF_012274545.1 Fukomys damarensis
GAACTTTCCTTTTTTTTTTTTTTTTTTTTTTTTTTTGGTACCAGGGATGGAACTTGGGTCCTCGCGCTTGTAAGGCAGGCAGCGGAACCACTGAGCTAAATCCCTGGCTAATCTTTCCTCTTAATAACTTATAGTAAGTATATTGTTCCCGTTTGCATCCTTTATTTGGAAAAAATATTCAATGAATATCCCATGCAGTCTAAGTGAAGAAGATAATTACGACAATCCCTCCCTGATTGTTGTGTGGTAGGGAATTAACTGACTCAGGCATGACAAATGAGAGTTCTTTAAGTCCCTAGTTAAATAGGCTTCTTAAGACCAATCAACATCTTACCTGAGTTTTAATATATGAAAAACACTGGGAGAAACTCTTGCTTCCTTCAGGACTGAGAGTTAAGGCATTGTTGTGGCTTGTATCCTCCCTAAAGCCTCATGTGCCCATAGGCAGGATTTAGGAAGTGCCTGGATCATAGGTGTGGGATACTTGATCTTGGGTGTGTGATCTGGAGTAATTTACTGATAGGTTTAGAGTTGGGTGTGATATTGGGAGGTGAAGCCCGGTGGCACGAGGTGTGTCACTGTGAGTGTGGCCTAGAACAGTATTTATTCCTTCTCCTCCCTTCATCCTGCCATGCTTCCTGCCTGCCATGCCACAGACTGTTTGTTTCTCCTCTGCCTTAAATTCAGCCAACCATGGACTAAAAGCTCTACAAACTGTGAGCTAAATTAGACATCATAAGCTGAAGTTGCTTGCAGGCATCATACTAAATCAAAGAAGAAAGCTGTCTACAATAGGAAAAGTTTAGCCAAAGCACATAGAGATTTAAAAGGAGAGACAAACAGAAACAGAGTGTTGATATGTCTTGGCCCCTGAATTCAGCCATGCCTAAAGCTACTTCACCTGTACTACATTTGGCTTCACTATAAGGTGACACGTATTTTGCCCCAAAATTATTCCACTGTGAAAAATTTTTCAATAAAAATCACAAGGCTTATGGGGAAAAATCTTCATCAGTGAAATACACTAAACACAAAAAGATATCAACCTACTAAAGTGGTAGCACAGTTTCACACATGCTAAATGGTTAGAAAATAAATAAGTAATATAATTAATGTGACACTTTTATTTTGGAAAAGACCTAAAGTTTACTTATGGAAGTGGATATAAGAAGGGTTGCAGTTTGTGAGTTATTATGAAGTGGTATAAAGAGGGTTATCTTAAATCAGACTGAAAGTTGTAAATAATTCTTCTTTTGGACAGGTGGGACTTAAAATGCACAATGAACTGAGATAGCCGATAAATATATGAGGTATGTATGTTTGCATTTTGTATACTGCTATATGGTTTGATTCAGTTGAGTGTAGTTTTCTGCTTTCATCTAGTGGTTCTGGCTGATGAAATTGTGCATAATCAGACTTTATGCTCAAATTATTCTCTAATAATCACAATGGACCAAATGTAAAAGAAGTCTGTATTTGATTATGCAACAGATCCCTTTCTTCTTAAGATAAATCCAGTTAGCTTTCTTCCAGAGTCTTGGACAACAGTACATGACTACATATATTCCATGATTCAATAATAACATATTTTAAATGACAGGCTGGCTTCTCTGTATCTCTTAATACATTTCTATACTGTCTACTTTTCAGGTCTTGTGTGCTCAGGAATTAAAAACTCATTTTAATATTCACATTACTGACCATCATTTGGAAAGTAGACTGGTTGAAAAAGATAAAGATTCCAAAACCAAAAAGACACAGTTTTTGAGTACAGTACAGTATTTACTAATATAATCTATAACACAACTGACCTTTGATTTGGGGAAGGTTGAAACAGTGTCTCAGTATGTAGTATAGACTGGCCTCAAAAATTCATTCTCCTGCCTCAACCTCCTCAGTTCTGGGATTACAGACATGCACCACCAAGCTCAGATCTGACCTTTGAAACAGATAATTGAGGGTTAATGATTTCACAGGTAATTTTGGCCCTGACAAATTTGACAGTTTCAGAATAATTTTTTTCACAGTTTCTGATCCTTCAATATCCACACAAACACTTGCAGAAATTCTAACATTAAATCTTTTCACGGTATTTTGTCTTAAATCATCTAACCCTGAACATAAATTTCTTTTTTTGAATTATCACTTTTGCTCTTGTTTGTAACAAATGGCTACATGTAATATATGTACTTAGATGACTGATGTTCTGAGTGATAGCCCTAGGGTTTGGAAAAAACTAGCCCCAAAGATACAGACAGTTTGTACTGTTCTTGCCAAGATCAGAGAACAATCACCCGCAGACAAGTTGTTCTGTATATTATCTGTAACTACCTCTGCAGAATAGTTTTTGCTACATAGATAAGAAAATTGGCCACACATAAAATTTTTCCTTAAACCCACCTTAGCCTTAGACTTGTATAGTTTTTATAGTCATTGGGCATGAGACAAGTGAGGAAAGGTTTTAACATTATTTTTGTCTATATAAACGATTTTGTAGAATCATATAATCCTGTTGAGAAATTAATTGAAATAACCATCTAATTTGAGGAAATTTTCAGTTCTGGGACACCCTAGAAAGTATCTCATGGACCAAGGATTAGCAAAAATGTTCCGTAACGAGCCTGATAGTAAATATTTTATGCTTTGCAGGCCATATAGTCTATTCCAGCAACTCAACTTTGCTGTGAAAACAGTCTATATACAGCATACTAACAAATAGGCCTGGTTGTGTTCCAATAACATATTATTTACAAAAACAGCATGGGCCATAATTTGCTGTCTTCTGCTCTACAGCAATAGTTCTCCTTTTCTGTTGTCATTTGTTTTATAGAAACTTAGGCTGCCACTGGACACTTAGGGAAGACCAAGCTTGCCAGGGATCTGAACTCTAGTACCACCACTTCACATAGAGACTCTTTATTTTTATGATATGTGAGCTTTTACACAAAACTAGGTTTAAATAAAGGGCTTCATTTCTAATATGAAGAAAAACTTCAAAACCACTGCCTGGACTTCATGTAAAACCTGATGCTTTACAACTCAAGAACAGATGTTCCAGGCAAAATAAACACCTTTTGATATCTCTAAAAATGATGAGGAACAGTAAGCATATATGCTTCGGTATTACTGGCAATTAATTTTTTCATGTAACTGATAAAATAGATTATACAATTCCAATAACTTTAAAGATGTTATTAGCTTATCGTTTCTATTCCACTTTGGCGTTTTATTTGTTTACTTGCTGTTTTGTAGTAGTGTGAATAACCCAAGGCCTCATACTGAGCTATATTCCAGTCATTCTTATTATCTTATTTTGAGACAGGGTGTCTTAGTTATTTTTCTCGTTGCTGAGATAAAATACCTGACACCCAAAGTTAAAGGGGAAAAGGTTTATTTAGCTCACAGTTCAGTCCATAACTGACTGACTCCAAGGCAAGGTGGGTGGCAGAAAGGCATCACAGATGAGAAACAACATGAGCACAAGGTAGCAAAAGCAACAAGGGACCTTAACAGCATCTTTCTGTCTCCTTTATCTTATTCAGACTACTAGCACTCATGCCCTTAATCCTAGTGTCTTCAGGCCTAGCCCCACCAAGAATCAATAACACTCTCCAGATTCAGCCAGCTCTGAAAAAGCTGGACTCAAACTAGTGGTCCTCCTGCCTCCTGAGTAGGTGAGATTACAGGCATACTCCACTGTGTCTGCCTCATTTTCACTTTTTATGATACTTAATTTACCTTAAAAGGTCCAAGAGAAGTGGTAATGTATATTGAAACAAAGCTTCAAAGTAGGATTCTATATACATATTTCTTCCACTGCTAGACAGTGAGCTCTTGGAAGACAGGAACTAAGTTGTCTTTTTCACCTTTGAATTGTCCTCAGCACCTATAATAGTGCATGACATCAAATACAGTAGTACATATTCATGGAACTGAAAGAGTAGTTTCTGTATATGGCACTTTTAAAAAACAGTTTTTTGGCTTAACATGCAAAGGGGTTAATATCTATACACAAAACTAATTTTAATATATCTTTTAGGTTCCCTTTTCTTTTGCTTTTTTATTAATTTTATCGGAACATTTAAGGTATACAATATAATGACATTCATCATCGGAAATTCTCATCTTCACAAAATCCATCTTGGTTCTTATTTTTTCCCCATACCCCTGCCCTCCCTTCAACCTTTTATTTTTCTTAGGATAGAATGTCCTTATGTTGTCCAGGATGGCCTTGAACTCTAGATCGTCCTGTCTCAGCCTCACAAATAGCAGTAATTACAGGCATATACCACTATGTTCAGCTCAGAAAACTACTTTTGCACCTGTAATCCCCAAACTCTAGGAGGCTGATGTAGGAAGATCATAAATTCAAGCCTGGGCAACTTATTGACTTATCAAGACCTTATCTCAAAATAAAAAATAAAAAAGGGCTGGGGATACAGCTCAGTGCAAAGGCCCTGGGTTCATTGCTAGTACTACCAAAAACAAAACAACTTTTAAGGAAAATATAAATGCATCATTAAATAATCCCAAAGAAAATAAATTCAGGTAGTTATATATTTTCAGGTAATATTGTATCACACAAATATAAAATATATCTATATTTTCAACAATTCATAAAAAAAGTCTCTCTTCCCTAGTGAGCAAGAAAATCACTCTGTGGTCTGGGGATTTAGCTAAGTGGTTCCACCGCCTGTCTCGCAAGCTCAAGGACCCAAGTTCAAACCCTGGTACTCTCCCCAAAAAAGAAAATCACTCTGTGATGCTTTTTTTTTTTTTCATACAGAATCTTGCTATGTAGACCAGGCTAGCCTCAAACCCTCAGCAGTGATCCACCTGCCTCAGCCTTCCAAATGCTGGATGGGATCACAGGTATGCACCACCATGCCCTTCTCTGAGACACATTTTTTTAAGGTAGGAAATTAATTAACATGTTTTTATTAACTTATTTTGAGAGACAAATCATCATTGCATACATTTTAAGGGCATGATATGATGTGTTAATCTATGTATTCATTATAGAAAGATATGCTCAAGCTAATTAACATACTATCACCTCACAACTTACCATTTTTTGTAAAGATGTTAAAAAAATCTATTCTTTTAACATTCTTAAAACATATAAAACCTAACCTCACAACTACTAGCTTTTGATAACAGTTATATTCTCACAAAAATCCATAAATCCCTATTGCGCTACTTTTGAAATCCAAAAAGCTCTAAAACCAAGGGGTTTTTGTTTTGTTTTGTTTTGGTTTTGAGGCAGGGTCTTGCTATGTAGCCCAGGCTGGTCTCAAATTCATGAATCTCCTGCTTCACTCTGCCAAGAGCTGGGATTACAAGTGTGCACCATCATAACAGGCTAAGTTACGGTTTTTGAAGGAAGTAGACAAGTTGATCTATGAACACGTTTGATTATACAGTGTTTTCCTTAATCCCTTGGGGATGCTGGAGAATATACAGTATATGGCATTTGAATTAATGTGAATCCAACAGACCACATCAGACCTTATCCAGGTTCCTTGAGAACACTACAGTCCCATTCTAGACTCTTTGAGGCTATCCCTATGGCCTCAGTCCAGTCTTTCCTGAGGCAATCTTCAGTATACCATAGTTGAGGCTGCACAAACAGCTCCACCTGCCTAGTAGGAAATCGGTGAGAGAAATATATATGCCTCATGGTCATACTCAAAGTGAATGGTATCGCTTTGATGGTCAATGACCCATTAAGAAAGCCTATGGCAGGGAAGGGGATATAAAAAAGAATTTAAATATGGTATTTGCCTGTACCAGCTTCCCACAATGAATGTAATCATTATGCACTGAAAACATGTACAATACAAATAAAAACTAAAAGTACCTATTTTCTTTTTTTACTCAGCATGAAACCTCTGTACATATTTTTTAAAATTTTTATTGAGCTTTATTTTTTATTAGTACATATCTGTCATACATATCGATCACATTCATCACAGGGAATTTGTACCTGTACATAATATATCTGAATTCTCTATTTTTCCCATTTTCCTCCCTTCAATCCTTCTTCCCCTCCCCATTTACAAAAGCTTTGTTTCCATTTTTCTATTTCCATTCTTTTCCTTCCTTCTCTCTCCCTCCTTTCTTGTTCCTCTTCCCATTTGAATATGTTTTTTCTACTTCCCAATTTCTATCCTCCATTATGTTTCTTATTTACCCTTTGGGTTTCTCATATAAGAGAAACAATACAATATTTAAACTTGTTTGCCCGATTCATTTTACTTAAGATTATGCTCTTGAAGTGCATCCATTTTCCTACAAATGACTCAAGTTTATCCTTCTTTATGGCACAGGAGTAATCCATTGTACACAAATACATTTTATTTGTCCCTTTATCTATTGATGCAAGATTCAACTATTACAAATTGTGTTGTTATAAACATGGGCATGCATATATCACTGTTGTATGACGCTTTTAACTCTTTTGGAGATACCTGAAAGGGAAACAGCTGAGTCAAATGGAACCTCTAGTTTTAGTTTTTTGAGGAATCTCCATACTGATTTCCACAGTCATTATACCAGTTTACACTGCCACCAGCAAAGGAAAACGGTTCCTTTTTCCCCACAGCCTTGCCAGTACTTATTATTGGTTGATTTCTTTTCTTTTTTTTTTAATCGTTTGCTTTCTTGATGGTAGCCATTCCCCTCGTCCATGGAATCTCAGGGTCGTTTTAATTTGTATTTCTCAAATGACCAGTGATGTTGAGCATTTTTTCATGTCTTTACTTGCTGTTAAACAAATATATGAAAAAATGCTCAACATCACTGGTCATCTGAGAAATGCCTATTTTCATCACTGGACAGTGGGCAGTCGAAAATCAGAAGTAAGTTACTGTCTTAGCATCACATCAATTATCTGTTCAACATATACTTAACATTTGGCTGACGAACATCTTGGGCAGTATGTAAAAATTTCTCTCACCTTAAGTGTGGGCAGAGATAGGTTAAGTGCGGAAAAAAGGGTAAGTGTGGAAAAACCGGACACCTTATACTAGCTCAGGTCCATCAGTAAATCCATCATTACTTATGGAATTGGCACACACCCCGTTTATTTCTCACGGACCCCACCCTCTGATTTTCAGAACCATAGCTAGGGATCTCAATCAGAGATCTTAAGAATAGGGCAGGTTATTCCTGTAATGCTAGAGGGGTAGATCTCCGATGCAACTATGGTGAGTTATTCCAGGCTCGGATAAAACAAATAAATACAAACCAAAAATGCCCACACTAACGTTTCCGGACAGCATTTCTTTATAAGAAAAAAAAAAAACAAAAAAAACAGATTCTGCTATCATCCCTCTCAAAAGGCCTCTCTTTCTAACTGTAGAGTTAAAAGAGTTAGTAGGGAAAACACTTACTCGGACCCCATCTACATCTGGTGCGCTCGGTCGGTTATCAAAGCTGCTCTATGTTGGGACCAGACTCTCAGGAGGCTCACCCCCTCTCTCTCCGTTACTTCCGGGCCCCGCCAAAGGCTCTCAGCACGCTTGCGCCGTTTTGATAGGCTCCTGGAGCATAAGTGATCGGAGTTCTGCCTCTCTTGGA
>NW_022900951.1:95321505-95329506 GCF_012274545.1 Fukomys damarensis
CGGGCAACTCGCTCTCCCTGATGCTGTAATTGCTGCTGCAAGAGAAATTGGATCTGCTGTAGCCGGCACGCCCGCCCTCCCCCACTGAGAAGAGCCGCGGCCTCTTCTCTCACGCTCCTTATACACCTATCGCTGGGAGCGGCTGCAGCAACAGTCCCTGGACCCACTGCCGCTTCTTCGGGCGGCTGCTCTGCCAGTCATTCCCCTCGGCCCCTCAGTTGTGAGGGCAGCCCCCTACCTTTAACCAGCTCCCCACTTCTCCCTCTTCGGCCTCGCCTGGGACCCACCTCCCCACAGTCTCGCCGGGGTGGAGGACTAAGAAGAGGAGACAGGAGAGTCACCCTTCCTCCAGGCGGCGCCGGCCCCCTCACCGCGGGTGTGTCCTATAAATGGCGTCGGAAAGCGACACCGAAGAATTCTATGATGCCCCTGAAGATGTGCACCTAGGGGGCGGCTACCCAATAGGGTGAGTAACTGAACTATGGCCCAAAAGCCAGGCATTCCAGTCCCGTGCCTTTTCCGCCCCTTCCCCTTCTCCCCTCCCAAATCCCGCTGTGTTGGCCACCGCTGTTCCACCCAGTCTCACTGGAGCACTTCTAAACCCAGTCCTGGGGCTTCTTTGGGAACAGTGCTTTGGAGGAGGAAAAAAGCACCCACCTTGAGAATCGCCCTCCCCTTTCCCTAATGAATGGCCCCAGGGGCTGTCTTGGACCCTCTTTCCTGGCTTCTTCCACTGGGACAGCGTAACATACCTGAGAGCCCGACACTTGCATTCGTGGGGTTCCGAGTTTACCTTTTAAACATCCGTTTTGGCCTCGTGGACCCTAGATTAAAGGAGCGGTAGGGAGAAACTGCACTTTCCTGGGCTATTACTATTATTATTGTTATTATTATTATTATTCTGCTTCTTCCTCTCCTCCTCCTACCCCTCCTCCTCCTTCCTTTTACTGCTAACTTACCTATTGATTTCAGAGGTAGTTAGAACTCTTATTTGCTGTCCACGTTTCCTTGCACAGAAACGAATGGGGGAAAGGTTGGATATTTACTTACGGAAGTCCTTTGGCTAATGTACTCTAGATCAACATTGTTTTACTAAAACAGCACCTTATGGTGGGGCAAAGGAAATCGAAGACAAGGTTCTTACTTACCATTAAGGTCTTTGATGTGGTCTAAAAGGGTAACGGAACATAAATGTACTGTACACAACCGACAACAGAGGCACAAACAGTTGCTGAGTAATTTTGGTGCTTGGAAGGATAGCTCCAGCTTTGTGCCCTTCATCAAATTCTGCAAGATGTTTTAGTGGTGATTAATATAGGTGTTTCTGAGAGGAAAGAAAGTACAGTAATTGAAATGCTTCACTTGACCACAAGTTCTACATACTACTCCACTTTTCAAAGTAGGGATCATGTTTATAGAGTTTTCGCTGAACTCTTCTGATGTGTGTAGAACTAGAGACAGTGAAATTATTTTCTTGCTTGTAAGAATTTGAGAAATGGTAAAATTTGTATAGTAATACAAATCGCTAAGGTGGTTCCTGGAGTTTAGTAGCTTTCAATCCTCCTGCTTACCCCACTGAAGAAATACTTTGTTTGATGCAAATAAAGTTATCAATACATTCTAGAATTTGTTCTAAAATCTAGTTATACACTATACACAATATGTACCCCAGAAATGACAACAATAAAAGCAGAAATGAATGCTAATAATTTACACCCACCTCATATCACTGTTTTGAGATTTTTTTTGGGTGGTAATGACCAATCTTGAGATGGCACTGAATCTCTAAGTTTAATGTCTGAGACAAATTCAAGGTTAGATACTTGGTGCTAGAAGATGTTTGGATTTTCAAATGTATTGGATTCCCTTGAAATTAAATTTTTTGTAGGTGGCTTTCCTTTTTAAATAACTTAGGTTATAAGACTGAATTCTTGAGTACTTTGTGCGTGTGTGTTGGAATTGAGGAAAAATATAACATTATTGTTATCAATTTAGAGCTATGTAGATACAGTTTTTTTTCACTGAGTAACCTAAGTTGAATCTCAAGACAGTTATCTCAGGACCTGTATAAACTGTTTAGTCCAGTACCTGGCTGAGGGAATGCATTCAAATATTCATTCCTTTCTTGTCATTAGAAAATTTGTTAACTTTACACAATGCTTACTTTGGGAGGACAGAGGACATATACGGAATTTGGACTATTTTACTTATCTAAACTGGATGAGTCATTTTGATAGAATTGATAGTCAAGTCATTTCTTCCCCCTGGGATAATATAGCTTCTCATGCACTTTGATATTTTGGTACTTGGTGAAAAGTTTAAAAGGAAAGGAAGTCCCTTGGGATCCAGCTTTCTAATTTTAACTCCAACCTGCCCAAGAGAGCTCTACAGATAAAACCATTTAGGATCTGTCTGGATTTCGTATCTCTACATTGTATAAGTGAGAGAATTTAGAAGAATATTGGCTCATCTGGAGAACTGCATCTGAAAAGAATGAGCATATTAGGACAGAAAAAGAGTGACATAATTTACATTTTTTTCTATCCTTTGTGATAGGCTTTTTTATTTGCATAAGGCACTGTGAGCAAACAGCTTGGCAGCTAGAAATGTGTTAAGAAATCTGAATTTATAAAAACAGATAGTATCACTAGATACTTGGTCATCAGAAATGTCTTCTGTCCCTCAGCATGAACTACAGTGGCATACCATACTAAGAGATTTATAGGTTGAATTTGAACACTTTTTAAAAATGTTTCTTGCTGTTGTGTGTTAGGGAATACACATACCATCTGACCAAATTGTAGTAAACTGAGTAGACAGTTGAGCATTACTTTCATATGTTTTGTTAATCAGCCAAATCCATGTGCATAGTCCACGTCCTAATGCCCCTGCAGTGATATCTTCTGCTTTGTTAATCTACTCTCTGAAAACAAATTCAATAAGTTAAAAAAACAGCTCACTTTTTAATAGAAAGAGCTTTCAACCCAATACAGCCTACTTTTCCACAGTGGCGGATCACCCCTCTTGTTCAGGTTTGCAATATGTACCTCATTATAATGTATTTTGATTGATACATTAGGTCCACTTTCCCTATTCTTATCTCTAATTTTACATATAAAGAAACTTAGGCTCGGAGAAATGAAGTGAATTGTTCTAGGAGAAGAGCTGGGATTTGAAACCAGCTCTTCAAACTCTTAGTCAACATTTTTTTCTAGTAGCTACCCCACACTGTATGGAGAGATGGTGAGATATCCTTCCTCAATAGATTATAAATTGAACTGATACATCTCTTTAAAAACAGCAGCCCCAACTTTTAAGTTCTTTTGGCTAGATATTCTCACTTTCTCTTTTAGGAATGTATATTTTTATTTTGTTAGATAGAAATTTTATAAGATCATAGTCTGTTATAGCTAGAAGGCATATATAGTTACTCTTTCTATAAAATGTTGAAACTGATGCCCAGAGAGGGAAAGTGACTTATTCCTGGTGCCACAGCAAATGAATGGCAGAACCAGGACTATATGTCAGGTCAGTTGCAGTCTTTATTCTTTCTCCTATCATGCTCAATATATCTGGAAAAAGAGGAGGAACCCTAGTATAGTAAGTAGGAAAGAGCCTTGGACTATGAGTCATTTTACTTCCTCATCTTTAACTTGAGACTATATTTTGAGAACTTGTCCAACTCTACATGTCTGTCATTGCATTGAGATTTAATAATGTACTTTATTGATAGGCTTCTGTTCTGGGGAAATCTTTGCATGATATATTTTTTTCCACTGGAGTGTTTGTGTGTGTGTGTGTGTGTGTGTGTGTGTGTGTGTATTTTTAACCTTTTAGTTGGAAGAAACTTGATGGATTTGGTACATGGCTCAATACACATTTGCTGGGTAAATCATATGTGAGTTGAATGTCCCTTCTAACTTCTGTGGATTAGACCTACACATTCTGAAGGCTGGCACTGAGAATATGTTATAAAAATGAATGTAACATTTTCAACACTTTTTTTTTAGCGTCGGCCAAAATATTTTCGAGACCAGCAAGAAGGATAAAATCTTACATTTGTAGAGTACAAAGGCACTTGAGATCATTTAGCCATCCCTCCCATTTAACTGAAAGTGAAACCTAGGCTCAGTAAGAGGAAGTAAGACACAGCTGATTAGTAGTAGACTAGGAACTAGAACCCAAGTCTCTTGATTCTTCATTTATACGATGCTGCCATTATGTGTAGAAAGAGGGAGAATAATTCTGGAAACTCGTACTGTAGGTTTCTGACCTATACCCTCATAAGGTGGTCTACTTTATCTAATATGACTGGTTCTTTATAGTTTACCCATCAGAGAACATTTACTCTTGTAGGAACTTAACTATGTCTCACTAATTTTCTCCAAGTCAGAAATGAAAAGCAGAGGCAGAATAGCTTATCTCAGAATAGTGGTTATATTATTTATTATATTTTAGTTTTAGGAGCCTAGTTAGAGTTGACTGGAAATCCACCATGTTTATATTGGAGTAAGGGCAAAATCCTGATTAAGTCGGTGGAACAGAGATCAAAGTGTCTGGAAGAATTGTAAAGCATAAAAACTAAAACATTACATAGCTGCCTTTGTTTATAACTCTGCTTTCTCTTTACAGAGGCATCACAAACATCTCAAATTTTTTAAAAATTAAGTTTTATTTTTTCTTTTTAATTTTTATTTTATTAGTACATGTGTGCAGTATATAATGATTACATTTATTGTGAGGCGTTAATACAAGTACATAGGACATCTTAATTCTTTTATCCCCTACCCCTCCCCTACCTCTCTACTCCTTCCATCTCTTGGTCCCTTTCCCATTTGCAAAACCTCTATCTCTAGTTTTTTCTTCTTCCAATTACGACTTTCATCCCCTTTTGCTCCCTCTCCCTCCATCACTTGTCATATTTGTATAATATGAATTATTTTAGGAAAGCTTCCTTGAAATGGCTGTTTGTTCCTGAGTTGGCATTTAATTATAGGTTATATGTGTTTGCTGTTGGCCTTATGGATTGATAGAAATGTGTGTAAGTGTTCTTATCACACTCATGTGACATCACATTGAAATGGGGAAATACTTTCTACATGTCAAGTAGTAAATTTAAGTTCTAAATTTGGTGCCCCCCCCATCAGTTGGTAACTCGAAGAGGTAGGACAGTTGATAGCATTAAGGCAATTTGGGGTCTCAATTTGAATCTGTACAAATTCTTGTAAGTTGAAAACTTTCTTCTTACAGTAACCAACTTCAGAAAATAGGGTAGATAAAATTTGATTTTTAAAAATACAAAGAAAAAGTCTAGGTGGTTTTGGGATGAGTTCATTAGCAAAACAATAATTACTTTTTTCTTTTGAGACAAGATCTCACTAAGTTGCTGAATTACCTATGTTGAGCTTGAACTTATAGTCCTCCTTTCTCAGCCTCTGAGAGTGTTGGAATTACAGGTTAATTTTGGGTATATAAACTTTACACAACACTTGTTGTTCTCTTCAGTTCGCTGTAATGACTTAGACAAAGTCATGTGAATTTGCCAGGCAAGTCCCTTGAAGGAGTTGTTTGCTTTCTCATATGCTGGTGCGATTTTGATTGTTACTTCCTGGGGTTATAGTGGTGGTGGTAGAGGAAGGGAGTGTGAGTTGGAGATCGAGGTATGGAGGTAGCAGAGGTGAAGGTAAGCCCAGCAGTGAGTAGTATATCATCCAGGTTATGAGACGGCTTCCTTTGCTTCTACAACAGAGGGGAAAAAAAGACAGATCCTATCATTTAGTATTATTTTTGATATGCATATACACAGTGAGTTAAATAGCCTTTTTTGTAAGAGACAATAACCTATGAGAAATACTTCAACAAAGTTTAAAATAATAAAAATTGTAGGTATTTTATGATTCCCTACTGATACTTGAATTGATAATCAACCTACATTTCTTTTTTCTTTCCAGAGCTAAGCTCATTTCTACAAACTTACACAAGGTCCATTCCCTTCCTGCTTTTGGATATTATTCGGCTAACTCAAAATTTTTAATTGGGTGCCTTCTTTACTCTTCAGAGTAGAACCCTATCTATTCTATTATTTCAAACTGAACATTAGTCTGTCATGATTCAAAATTAGGATAAACCACCTCAGACCTAATGGGAGCCCCATACCTAATGGCAACTCCAATGTTTTCCCCAGTAAGTATACAGATTTATCTTGGTTACTATAGCGTCCAGCTTATCAGTTGTTCTTGCTCTTTTTTCTCAGATATTAGGATTGTCATATAATCAGGTTCTGCTAAAGGTCTTCAAGT
Source organism: Fukomys damarensis (assembly GCF_012274545.1). NCBI lineage: Eukaryota > Metazoa > Chordata > Mammalia > Rodentia > Bathyergidae > Fukomys > Fukomys damarensis. Next base: position 95,327,805 of record NW_022900951.1, read on the forward strand.
CTTAGCATTTTATTACTAGCTACAGCTGTCTAGCAGTTTATACCTTGGTGTTCCATCAGGGTCAGTTACTTTCAAGTCCTCAAAAATTTTTGTCTCCAAATATTTTTAAACCTTCTTAACATACAGAATTTAACAAAACCATGTTCAGGCAACATTTTGTTATATTAATTTTCTTAGTTCTAGTGTTAACTGTTGACTTGAAGATTGAATGTTTTGCATCACTAGAGTCTATTTGTCATCGCTTTGTAATAGCAAGTAGAATAAATATCAAAATTAAAGGTTCACATTTAGAAACATATTTCCAGATAGAGTTTTTAGACTCGGTATTATCAGAGATTAGCTGAAGTACAAGTTTATTTGAAGTGCCTTGATTCATCAGCAACTCACAAATAATCTTGCTTTTACCAAAAATAATTTCTACAGGTTGTAGAAAAATTCTTGGCCTTTAGATGAATTCATTCTATTTAAGAAAACTTTTAAATTTTTATAGGAAATGTTATCTTTCTTTTGCTGTCTTTAATCGGGTAAACAAATGTAAAGATTGAACAGTTGTATGTGTCTTTACGTTTTTCATGTTCACTTGACATTTTTTTCTTTTAAAAACCTCATAATACATGTAGTTAGTTTTAAATTACAAATATGCTTGGCTTGAATATTTATAAGGATATTGAAATACTTAGATATTGGATAAGGATATTAAAGAAATACTTAGAATAAGCTATTTTTGTTAATGTTTTTGATACTCATGCTTGTTAATATTGTGACTTATAGTAGTAACTTCCAAATATGTACAGTTGATCTATTGGGTTAACTGAACTGGAGATAGTTAATCTGTCAATGATTTAACTAATATCAGTAACATTTCTATGTGTATCTATAACCAAAGTATATTTTTTTTAATCTTGTGGTACTGGAGTTTGAACCCAGGGCCTACTCATGCATGCTACACAAACACTCCACTACGAAGCTATATACCCAGTTCTTTTTTAAAATTTTGAGACAGGATCTCCCTAATTTTCTCAGGCTGGCCTCGAACTTGCGGTTCTGCTTTGGCTTCCTAAGTAGCTGGGATGACAGGCATGTACTACCATGCCTAAAAAATCATTTCTTTTTAAAAATCAAAGTAGAGCCAGGTGTGGTGGCACACACCTGCAATTTTAGCATTCTGAAAAGCTGAGGCAGGTTTGCATGCTTAAGCCCATCCTTAGCAAGACCCTGTCTCAAAAAAGCATAGGGAATGTTGCTCAGTGCAAAGTCCAAGCTCATTTTCTAGTACCACTAAAAAAATTAAAAGGGAATTTTATTTTTTTAATTGATGCATAAAGATTATACATACTGTTTTAATGAGATACCGTGTGATATTTCAGTACATGCTTATACTGTGTAATGTTTAAATCAGGGTAAACCTGTCTCTTTATTTATCCTTTCTTTTTGGTGAAACATTCAAAATCATTTCTTCTAGCTTTTTAAAATATATAGTACATTGTCATTATGTTTAGCCATCCTGCTGTGCAATAAAACACTAGAACTGTTAATCCTCACTATAATTTAGTACCCAGTAATCAGCCTTACCTTATCCCTACATGTTCTTGTCTCCCTCACGTTTGATAACCATCATCCTACTCTTACGTTTCTATGAGATTGACCTTTTTAGGTTCCTTATATAAGTGATTTTTTTTTTTTTTTTTTTTTTTTTATGGGT
>NW_022900951.1:95329690-95331379 GCF_012274545.1 Fukomys damarensis
ATAGTGTTTTTTTTTTTTTTTTTTTTTTTTGTAACGGGAATCGAACTTAGGACCTTGCACTTAGGACACAGGCAACAGAACCACTGAGCTAAATCTCTGGCCCTCCATATATAAGTGAGATCTTGTTATACTTGTGTTTCTGTTCTTGGCTTGCTTCACTTAACATAATGATACAAATGAATGGTTTTTATTCACTTTTATGATTGAATAATATTCACATTTTCTTTATCCATTCACCAGTTGAACACTTGGGTTGTTTCCATTTTTTGGCCATTATGAATAGTACTTTAATAAACATGGGCCTATCTCTTTGACAGATTGATTTGCATCCTTTGGGTGTATACCCTGTATAATTACCGGATCATAGGTATGGTAGTTCTATTTATTTTTTTGTTTGTTGTTTGGTTGTTTTGGGGGGTCTTCACTTTTCATTTTTTGTTTTTTATTTTCCAGTACTGAGGATCAAACCCAGGGCCTTGCACATGCTAGGCAAGTGGCCTGCCACTGAGCTATACTCCAACCTCTGTTTTTAATACATATTTTGAGGAACCTTCATACCATTTTCCATAAGAGATATACTAACTTACATTCTCACTGACATTATGCAAGGGTACCTTTTTCTCCTAGCCAGAAATGGTGCGTATCTTTTCCATATTTTTTTTCATTATAGCCATTCTAGTTGGAGTGAGGTAATATTGTAGTTCTGATTTGCATTTCCCTGATTATGATGACTTTGAGCTTTTTTTTTTTTCATGTAATTATTGGCCATTTGTATGTCTTTTGAGACATGTCTACTTAGATCTATAATTCCTTTCTCTTTGGATTGTGGGGTTGCTCTTGAATTGAGTTCTTTGTATGTAGTATTTTAGCTATTAGCCTTTTGTTAGATATCTTGTTTATGAATACAGTATTTTCTGCCATTCTGTAGATTTTCTCTTTATTCATTGTTTCCTTTGGTGTGCAGAAAGCCTTTACTTAATGTTTTTGTTGTTGTGGCCTGTTCTTATGGGGTCTTATCCAAAAACTCTTTGCCCATTCCAGTGTTCTAATGCACTTGTTCTAAAGCATTCTAGTAATTTCATAGTTTAAATTTAGTTCTTTAGTCCATTTTGAGTTGGTTTTTGTAGTTTCATTCTTTTGCATGTGAATATCCAATTTTCGCAGCACCATGTTTTTTCTTTCTTTTTTTTTAATACCAGCACCATTTATTGTCCTTTTCTTGTGCATGTTCTTAGCACCTTTGTTACAGATCAGTTGGGGTAAATATGTGGGTTTATGCCTAGCCTCCTATTTGTTCCATTGGTCTTTGTGTCTTTTTATGCCAGTATGAGGCTGTTTTAATTACTATAGTCTTGCATTGTGTTTTGAAGTCAGGTGGTATAATGCCTCCTTCCTGTTCTTTTTGTTTAAAATTGCTTTGGCTATTTGAGGATTTCTGTGGGGGGAGTTCTGTGTGAACTTTATAGTTGATTTTTTTTTAGTTCCGTGAGGAAAGTATTACAGGCGTGCACCACCATGCCCTGCTTATAGATCAATTTAGTAGTATGGATATTTTAACAATATTGATTCTTCCAGTCCATAAACACCAATGCCTTTCCCTCTTCAGCTTCCCAGTGTTTTATAATGTTCATTATAGAAATCGTTCACCTTTTCGAGTAAGTTTATTCTCAGGGTTTTTTTTTTTTTTTT
>NW_022900951.1:95331615-95362755 GCF_012274545.1 Fukomys damarensis
AGGGTTTTTTTTTTTTTTTTTGTAGCTTTCTTGAGATTATAATTTTCTTGATTTCTTTTTCAGATAATTCACTGTTCATATATAGCAACACAACCGATTGTTTATTAAAGTTTTACTTTTAACATATTACATATACTTTTCAAAAAGTATATATCTATGAATTAAAAGATTTAATAATCTTAAATTCTTAAGTAAACGTGTCAGTTTATACTTTTGGGAATGAAATGATTCAATTATAAATTATGTCTTCCTGGTTTGTATTTTTATTTAAATGCTGATTTTAATTACTTTGACTAGTATATCCTATCCAAAACAGTCAAATTTTGACAATGTCCCCAAGGAGAATTTTAATTGTATAAATAGACTGCTTTATCCACAGGGCCCTAATCCTTAAAATTTTTAAAAGAGGGATTAGCATTTTTGTTGTTGTTTTATTTTATATTTTTTTAATCCAGGGAGTAGAACACAAGATTTTTGGAAACTTGTGATGGAAAACTTTAAACGTTTTTCCCTACCATAGACTATTCCAGTACAGAACTCATTGAACCCTGTTCATTCTTATGGACCACAAATCAAACTTTCTTTAAAATCAATAACTAATACATGTGCTGTATTCAAACTCACTTTATCCAAGGCAGGCATCCTAGTCACAAAGGGATAGGAGAGTTCTCTTTGGCAATGCTTTTGAAATGGGAAGAAGAGCTATGGATGGGTTTAATATTCAGTCTTCTTTTAAATCTGTCCCTAAAAATCTTTATTTAAATTAAGAGACTGTGAAAATCACCTTTCTTGTTATTAGCAGTACTTTTATTGATGTGTCAAGTTATAAAAAACTGCTTTTTAGTTTTTTTTTGAGACAGGATCTCTCTATGTAGTCTGGGCTGGACTTAAACTCGCCATATAGCTCAGACTGGCCTTTAACTCCAGCCTCAGACTTCTGAGTGCTAAAATTACAGGTGTGTAATACCACACCTGGCTGAACAAACTGTATTTTAAAATATGCTCAACTACCCATGTCAAACTGAAATGGTAGTGATTTGAACATTTAACCCAACCCCAATTCCACAGCTTTCTCCTTCCCACCTTACACAGTATCACTGATAGAGAGGTTTCCTAGCATGAGAACTTCTTGTCCCTTACAGCTGAGAAGGAACACTGATGAATGAAATGTAATGGGTGGGGACTTTGAAAAGGAGTAAGGGAATAATTAGTTAGATTGGATATATACATTGATAAATGGAATTGGTTGGTGTCTCAGGTGGGAGTTGGTTATTTGATTAGTGAAAGATAGGTGAGCAGAGTGAATTAAGTAGCATGATAAAATTAGTACCTTGATGAGAGAGAATAAATAGGTTTGTCAGTATTTTGCAATCAGTGTTTTATCTCTATTGGCTCAGTTAAGATAAATGACTGAGATCAGTTCTTTTTCTTTTAAGTGAATTTAATCGCCCTGTTATGACCCTGGTTACAGCTCTTGGCTGTTGACTTTTATTTTTAGCATTTGCCTTACTTTCTAGCATGGGAAGATGTCACAGTTAATGTGTAGCAGCAGCAGCAACAACAGAAGGTTTAGGTAGGGATCATTTTGGTGAGTAGGCGTGCTCTGATCTGTTCATGTTCCACAATTTCTTTGACTTTTGAACTTCTTATTCTCTCCAATTTCTACCCAGTTTCACCTCCCAACCTGCCTGTCATATACACATCTGCAATAGGAAAGGAAGGCAAGGATAGTGGTTTGAATTTATGGGACCTTTGTAACTTGGGAACATCCTGTACTCTAAATATCAAATGTTAACAGTGAAGGCTTGGAAGATATTGCCAGTTATTCTGCACTCATATCAATTCCTTGTTACCAACTTTTTTCTCCAAGGATAACTGTGTTCAAAATATGAAGGAAGTATTAGATTTTCCTGCGTGTTTCTCATGCAAAGAATGATAATACTGTACCATAATGCTAAATAATGTTGGAGATTGTTTTCAAAGTTCTTCTTATACACATTATTGCTTCTGATTGTCTTGGAGTTCTGTATAATAATTGGCAACTCAGCGTGGGTATGGTGGCTATGGTGGGTATGAATTTGTTGCACAACCATCAAGAAGTGCAACTTCACCAACTTATGTTATTAGAGAAATAGTTCTGAATAGAAATGCACAACATTAGGTACTTGCCTTTTATAAGCTGTAAACATTTGTGATGTATACTTGAAATGTGAATCACTAGAGCACAAGGCTAACTCTTACCATTTGGGTATGCATCATTTACTGTATAAAAACAAGTTTTAAAAAATAAAAGGCATTGCTTTTAACACCTTTTGTGTGTGTGTGTGTGTGCGCGCGCATGCTCGCGCACACGCTCCAGGGATCACACTCCAGGCCTTATTCTTGCAAGGCAGGTGGCAGAATCACTGAGCTAAATCTACTGCCCCTTTAATGACCCCCCTTTTTTAAGCTTTGACTAAAACACTATTAACTGCCTTTCAGAGATACTGTGTGTTCTTTGTTCTGAGGGTAAAAACCTTAGGGATGTGAGCCAGTGCTGATTTAGGCCATAGAATCTCAGCAAAATGTCTCTGTACTGACCAGCAAGGCAGCACTCACCTATAATCCCCAGCGGGAGGCTGAGGCAGGAAAATCACTAGGAGTTTGAGATCACCCTGAACTATATAGCGAGACCCTGTCTCAAAAAGCCAAAACAGTGTCTTTATCCCAATTGATGCTTTCCTGTAGTCCCAGCTACTTGGGAAGCTAAAGCAAGATGATCATTAGAGGCCAGTTTGGGCAATGTAATGAGACCCTGTTTCAAAATAAAACTTTAAAAGGGCTGTGCATGAAGCTTAGTGGTAAAACTCTCATCTAGCATGAAAGAGCCCCTGGATTCAGTCTCTATTGCCATCCCTCAAAGTCTCTATTCCCAGTCTTTTGTTTCTGTGATTGATAGCTTGTTGTCAGTTGTTTAGTCAGGCCGGTTGTGTGGGTTTGGGTGTGTGTGTATGTGTTTCTTTTCTGTATAAATCTGATTCATAATTTTGGTCACAGCCACTAGCTAGAAGCACACTGTTTCTTTTTTCTTTTTTTTTTCTCTCTTTCTCCTTTGTGTTTTCTTGCAGTCACAATGAGTGGATATGGTAGTTATTAACATTGCCCACCTAATCAAACCACTGTTGGCTGTCAATGGGAAAAATGCTTTCCTGATAACTAGGCAATTAGAAAAATTACATGAATAGTAATTACTATTTAAGATGTGAATAAGATCAACTAATCTTTATAATAAATAATAAAGGGTTTAAACTTGGTCTGTAGGATGTCTTACATGGGCAAACATTCTAGGTAACTGAAAACTTTCTTAGAATATTTATTTAGTCCTTGATATATATTTTGTAATAGCATGCAGAAGTGGAAATTCAAATACATAAAGCATAGAAATTGAATTTATAAATAAAGTGCTTAATATTAAATCTCAGAGAAATGTTTGGTTTTCTATTATTCATGATATTGAGGAAGAACATGAATAATTAAAACCTACAACTTCCTTTTCTCTCAAACCTTTTATCAGAGATACTAAAAGTAGATGTTCTTTTGTTAAGAAACCAAAATAAATAGCTTACTTAAATTTTGTTCCTTTACCATCTTTAGTGACAAATAGTCAACTCAGAAAAAGAAAAACCAAGAATATTGAAGTCTAAATAGTTCACTGATAATAGAATTGACATTTTAAACTTTTAATAAAAGGCTATTGTAACAGGTGCTATAGGGGTCTTATTTTTTCTTTTCAGTACCGAGGGTTGAAACTAGGGCCTTTGCACTGACCTACATTCCAACCTTTTTTATTTTGTATTTTGAGACAAAGTCTCTCTGAGCCACTAATTGCCCAGCCTGGGCTCGACTTGTGATTTGCCTGCCTCAGCCTCCCAGACATGTACCACAACCCCTTAATTTTTATTTAGAAGTTACTGGCATTTACTTGTTAAGGTCAGTACTCAGTTGAATGTTCTACATAACTTACCAGATCATTTTAACATATTAACTGGATAAAGCTTCTGTAATATGGGCTCAGCTTAATAACTTTACTTTTTAACAAGTAAGTTACAAAGTTATTTAGCTTGCTTGCAATAGGTGCTGACTTCTCCAGGCAGGAATACATTTAATTATTTGTTTCTATCTCAATTTTACTAGAAAGTATTTAATTATTTTTTTATTTTTTTAAATTTTTATTGAGTTTATTGGTACAATCTAGGTATACAATACAATTACATTCATTATTGGGATCCTGTGCCTTTACATGATAGGTCTCGATTCTCATTTTTTCCCCTTGTCCCTGCCCTCCCTTCACCCCCTCCTCCCTTCCCCATTTACAGACACTTTATTTCCATTTTTTCATTTTCTCATATTTTTTCCTCTCCCTTCTTACCTTTCCCCCACCCTTCCCACTTTCCCTACACCTTTAACCCTTTACTTCCTGTTTCACATTATTAATTATCTCATTAGGATCTTGTGTACTATTATAGTTTTTCACACCAGAGAAACTATTTGGTATTTCAGTTAAAGAAATCTCTATATGAACATTTGAGAATGTGAAAATGGTCCTTGAACATATTTAAGTTGCTTCTTGCTTTTGTAGTCTTATATTATTCTCTTTTTTCATTATTTAGAGAATACTTTATTAGTTTCTGTAATCAAACCCACGGAAATATGACCTTACATATTTAACACAGTGCATTACCCCTGTAGAAATGGAAAAAAAATTAACTTTCTAGACCAATATGGCTGTTAATTTCTGTACAATACCAACTCAACACAGTAATTGGGCTTTTTCCAAAGTCAACAGCACAGTTAAAGTTTCCATTAATTATTAATAGATGTGACTTTTTTTCTAACTACCTTGATAAAGTGGGACGTTGATATGGCCAACTTACCCTTGGGTTATTGTTTTAATGTAGATATTTATTGAATGGTTGTAAATTTGCAGAGTAGAATGTTTTTAGCATAGAATTCTTGAGAAAGCCAAGGAAAAGTTTTTTTGTTGTTATTGTTATTTTGTCAATAACACATCAAGCTATTCTTTTAGGACTGACATGAAACTGTACTACATAAGTTCTGAAAACTCAGATTTTCATTTCAGGTAAGATATAATAGCTTAAGGGTTCACTTTAAGTTTAGGATTTACCTTATGGAAAGAGATTTGTATTTCACCGCAGAATTTCCTAGAACTTCCTTTGATCTCACTAAAACTTTTATAAATATTGATGTAAATCCTTCTTTTAAAAAATGCAATCATTGTACCAAATTTTCTTACTACCCTATTTCTGTGAATAGCATTGATAAAGTAATTATTAGGTATTTTTAGATATATTTTACTTCTAGGCTTTCATAGTATTTAAAATTTAAAATGTTCCTATTCATAAAAGAATCATACCACAATGATTTGTGCTCACCCATGTTTATAGCATCATAGTTTGTAATAGCTAAAATTTAGAAGCATCCCAATTGCCCATCCACTGGACACTGGATGAAGATGTGGTTTTTTTATAAAATGGATACTACTCAGCCGTAAAGAATGAGAAACTAGAGATTTTTATAGCTAAGTGGATGCACATTGAGGACATACTCTTAAGTGAAATTAATAGGACTCACATTTGTAAATACCATATAGTTTTTGTGGTGTGATAAACTAAAAGTGTAAATAAGGGTCAAAATGTATAATTGATATTTTGTAATAGGAAGGAAAGGTCTAAAGGTATTGGGCAAATGGGAGGGTTAGGGGAAAGGTAAAAAGGGAAGATAAAAAAATAAGAGAAAAGGAAGAAAATGGAAACAAAGTCTTTGTAAATAGGGAAAGGTAGAGCGGGGAAGGGAAGCTAGGGGAATGGGGAAAAAATAAGATCCACAGTATGTCATGTAAAGGTACAAGATTCCAATGATGAATGTAACTGTTGTATACCTAAAATGTACCAATAAAAATATTAAATAAAAAATGAAATGTCCCAATTCAAAAGATAAAAGAAGTAGTAATTCACACCTTCAGGATTCAGTTAATTCCCTGTTAACTGATTGTTGCAACTTTAGTCTTGAGTTTTTTGTTAATCTTATTTATAAACCAGTATCTGCTTCTGTCCAGAGAAATTTAAGTGATTACTGTTTTCTATTGCTTTGTTAAAACATGACATTTTAGGATATACTAGGAAAATAAGACTGGGTTATGGCTGTGTAGCATTTTTTTTCTGTCATTCCTAGACTTACAGATTTTATTTGGGATGGTCACATTGGGTAATAACCAACTTAAAATAGCACTACAAGAATGGGCAATGGGCCGGGGATTTAGCTCAGCGGTTCGGTGGCTTGCCTTGCAAGCACAAGGACCAGAGTTCAATCCCCGGTAACAAAAAAAAAAAAAAAAAAAAAAAAAAAAAAAAAAAGAATGGGCAAGACACTGTCACAAATGCTTTGGGTTTGAAAGGTCAGCAGGCCAGTTTCTCTTAGTTGCCATTTTTACAGTTGGGTCAGGTTTAGGAGTAGTGTTAATAGGGTGAAGTGCTTTTTTCTTTCTTTTTTTTTAGTACTGGGGATCAAACTCAGGACCTTGTGCTTGCCAGGCAGGCGCAGTGCCACTGAGCCACATCTCCGGTCCTAGGGTGAAGTGTTTCTTGACTTCTCCAACTTCTATGAAGGATTTCCATGCTTAGAGAATAGTATTTAGTAAAATGTTCCATGAGAATATATATACTTCAGCTCCAGTGTACGATAAATACGTACCAAAACTTTAAAAATATGCCCTTTGATAAAGATTTAAGAGTTGAGACAGTATCTTATTCTCTTAAGTTTGAAATGTTTTCAGTTTTGTTGTTGAAGCTGGGATTGTTTTGTTTGCTTTTATATCTGTCTTTGCTGCTCCTTTTTGTCCAGCCTGGCCTCCTTGAAGGAAAAAAAATCTGAACACCAGAAACTTTGATTCGGCATTTAGGTTTAGCCCTTTAGCGCTTTAGCACTCTAGCGCTGGTCTTCATTTGCTATCATATCTTACTGTCTTATCTTACTGGGTTTTAGACTTTAAAACCCTTTAATGAGCTGTTTACTTTAATGATGAGCTAAGTCCTTATCTCTGCTCATACCCTGTTCACCTCAAGGACTGTAGAATCCCAATTCTTTTGTATAGCCAAGCTATTCTTTGCTCTGCTTGTTTGGGTTGCTTATCATACTGCTTAAAGCTCATCTTAAGTTATTTTCCTTATGGCAAGGCAAAAAAGAGGGAATAAAAACAAAATCAAGCTATAGGATAATTATCTGTTAAGCCCTTAGTGTTTTCTTCCTGTAAGAAAAATCAGCAACCAGGGCCAGAAATTTAGCTCAAGGTCCTGAGTGCTACCCCCAGTACGGGGTGGGGGGGCAGCGACCTTTTTTATTTCACCCGACTCACTCCATACTTTTTCCTTCCATGTCAGTGCTCTATTTTACCTCTTTAGGAGTCTGCCAGGATTTTCACAAATTGACTAGGGGCTTCTTCAGAGCCAGCCACCATTTTTTCTCAGAGCCCAGAAAGAAATGAGTTCTCTTACTGGCAGAAAAGACCTTGTTAGTCCATTTTTCTCTGTGGTGTTCAATTTTTTGGCATATTGTTTTCATTAACTATAATGAAAAATTTGGAAATGAGGATATTAAGAATGAGATGTTCATATTTATTTTTATACTGTAGGAGTTCTTGAGGTCCTAGTTGTTTAATTGAATATGAAATAGGTGACAAATGCAGGTTTAGTCTCTACACTTGATCTCTCCCTGTTTGCAGAAGGCTTACAGATTATATTTGTTTTCAAATAATCCTCAGGTAAGGGATAAAGAAACACCAGCCTCAAAAAGCAGTTGATCTGCAATGGGTAAGAAATTATAAGTAGGATGGCTTATGATCTCTGGCTCTTTAAAAACATAGAAATTCAGTAATCTTTTTAAAAAGTAGACTGAAGCATTCCACCATCATTTTAAGTCTTGATTACCCTAAAGCATGAGTGATGAAGATCTGAGTTTAAAATTGGAAAAGATGATTCAATAATTGCCTGCAGAGAAATCACTCAGTGGTCTGAAAGCCCAATTTAAATTCTTATTATGGTCAGCCATGTCGACAGCTCATTTCAAAAGATGAGTTTTCCAGTGTGCTTACCAATTCAGTGCAACTAACTTCTATTTGGGGAATCGAATCTATTTAGGGTTTTGATACATGCTGATACTGATTGTTTTATTCAAATCTATTAGTGCTTTATGTGTGGAAGGATATTGAGATTATGTATGAGTTTTTAGAATTGAGAAGCAAATTCCACTTCATATCGCAGAAAGCTGATCAGTTTTTTGATTGATACAGTACTAATGTATCTGAAATATTTGTAATATAAAGTGAATAGATTGTCCTAAAATGACACTTTTTATGTATACTGACTGAAACCCTTTTAAAGTGACAGCATAATTTTAATTGCTATTTATCTAGAAATTTGGCTGTTGATGTTTATCTAACATATAGGTTGACTTCGTTTTGAACATTGAATGACAGTTTTATATAAATATCTGTATAAACAATGGCTCTAATTCCATTTTGTACATGTTTAAAAGTTTGTGTCAGTTTGTTACAGTAACCATCTTGAGTTTTCAGGGGGAACAGAGGCAGTATGAGCCAACATAATAAAGCTAGTAATATATCTTCCCGCTCTTCACTCAGGGTTTTTGGTAATTTGCATAATATTATATGTATATATCTGCGTTTGGGCATATGTATTGAATGCACTGTTTGCAGAAGCTTTGATTAAAAGCATACATGTGCAGACTTTTTTCTCATTAAGTAGAACCTTAAATATTTAGATGAGTATTTATATAATGGCATTGGCTATGTAATTCTCCCATTGTATCCTTTTATCACATCAGCATATCATAGATTATAAGGTGTGATGGAACTATATGGTGAATGTTTAAAAAATCATTACAGTAAAAGACATATTGCCATTAATCACCCTCAAAATACTTCCTTTTGCTTTAAGCACATTTTCCCCATCCTTCTTGCACATTCTGAAGCAGTTTTGCATGTCCTCTTTCATGAATGTCTTTGCAAAGTAGGATCTTTAAAAAAGTGGTAAATGGCTGCTGCCAAGTGCCATTGAACAGAAATAAGGGTTCGTAAAAACATTACATTGTGTTCTCATCTACCTTAGTCACCAGATCCTGTACCATGTGACTTCTCTGGCTCTTCCCCAAAGTCAAAATAACCATGAAAAAGTAAACATTTAAAATCAATTCAGGACATCATGGTAGCAATGACTGTGCAAGTAAAGCCACCCCAAAGAAAGCCTTCCAGAACTGCTTCAGATAGTTGCAAGGACAATAGGATATGTGTGTTCAAAGCTAATGGGAGTATTTTGAGGGCGATTAATGGCATGTGTCTCTTATTGTCATAATTTTAAAAATTTAAACATTTACCATACTTTTAATCATATCTCATAATTGTCTACCTAACAATTAACTTGGGGTTGAGGTATGGTTGCTCTAAAAAGTATAGGACACTCACTTAAATTCCAATTTCAGATAAACATATTACAAATGTATTTGTTTTATCTGAATTGGAATTTAACTGGGCATACTTAATTTTAGTTTCTAAATCTAGCAACCTAAGGTGGGGAGAAACAGAATAAATGTATATGGGTACAGTTGTGAGATTTAAGTACAACTAAATGTGCAACATAGCACATCTTAATTCTTTTTTCAGGTGCCTTTACTCTGACAGGAATACTAAGATTTTTGTTTTTTTAGTGCAAGCCTGTTTATTTTAGTCTCCAACATATTCTTTTGAAGTGTACTAGTGAAAACAAAGCTGAAAAATAGTAAAGCTTAATATATGATATATATACACGCACTTTTGATGAAACTTTTTTATTGAGAAAGTAAGGGAACAATAGATAAAGTTTGGATAATGATTACCTTCTGGGAGAGGTAGGCAGATGGAATAAAACATATAACTAGTTTCATGGTGTTGTTGCTGTACTCATTCTCAGGTAAAATGGAGAGTCACAGGAGTTTGTTTCATTACTATGCTTTGTATTTACACGTACAGATTGAATATCCCTTATCCAGAATACTTGGAAACAGAAGTGCTTCAGACTTCACTGTTTCAGATTTTACAATACTTAAATTATCCAAAATGCTTGGCACCAAAAGTAGTGCAAATTTCATTTTCAGATTTTAGAATATTTATAAGTATATAATAGGACATATAGGGGGTGGGAGCCAAACCTAAACCAAAAAAAATCATTTTTTAGTATACTGGTATCTTATACACATAGATTGAAGATAATTTTATACAGTATTTTTAGTATGGCTGTACTTTACCACCTATCACATGAGGCCAGGTGTGGAATTTCCACATGTGGCGTTCTGTTGGCACTCAAAGCAGAATTTAGATGTATCTTCTGCTTGTACCAACTCCCAGTGATGAATGTAATCATTATGTACTGCAAACATATGCTAATGAAATAAAAAATTAAAATATTTCTGATTTTGGATTTCACATTTTTAGATTGAGATGCTCAACCTATATATGCTACATATACTCTTGTATATATCAAATATGGAGTAACAATTTAAAAGTCAAATTAAAATATAGACTTCAATAATAAAATTAGCCTTATATCAAATTTTATTGTATATGCTCTCCAAAATAAATCTAAAATCCATAAAATCAAGAGGCATTCACTATAGTTTGTCAGAGATCAAATCAATTCCTTACTGGATTTTAGAATGCTTATTTCTGTATTGCAATGCATTGAAAGTAAACTCTGTTTATGAAATTTTCATTTGTATTATTAAATACCTATAAGGGTAAAGCTTCATTATTTTGTTTTTATCTGGAATTTTTTTCTACTACTAGGGATTGAACTCAGGACCTTCACACTGAGCTATATCCCTAACCCTTTTTATTTTGAGATTGGGTCTCACTAAGTCACTAAGTTGCCCAGAATGGATTCTCACTTGAGATCCTTCTGGCTCAGCTTCATAGAGTGTTGGGATTATAGGATTACACCACAATGCCTGGTTCTTTACCTGAAAAGTTAATATAGCTTTTGTGGCAACTGTAAAGTCTGCCTTTGTAACACAAAACAGCCATAGACAACACATAAGTAAATGAGTGTGGCTGTGCCCAATAAATTTTTACAGGAAAAAAAAGGAAAGAAAAAAAAAACAGAGCACACAAAGATTTTATTAAACCAAATGACCTAAGTATACATTTTAGGATACCTAGGACAGAAGAAAAGTCACAAAGAACTCTGCTCTCTGTTATTAATTTTTTTAAATTTTATTGGTGATTTTAGATACACATAATGATAACATTCATCGTAGGGAATTTATATCTGTATATGATATATCTTGCTGCTGCTTTTTTTTTCCGTTCCCCTCCCCTCCTTTAATCCCTCTTCCCCTCCTTATTTACAAAACCTGTCTCTATTTTTTCTTCTATTCTTTTTTGTACCTACATTCTTCCCTCCTCCCCCTCCCTTTTTCCTCGTCCCATTTGAACATTTTCTTTCCATTTCCCAATATCTGTTATGCATTTTGGTCCTTAATTATACTTTTGGTTTCTCACACTAGAGAAACAACGTGGTATTGAACATGTGTGTCCAGTTTATTTCACTTTCACGTAAGAGCATGGTTCCAAGGTACATCCATATTGCTAGAAATGTCTGAAGCTTATCCTTCTTTGTAGCAGAGTCGAACTCCATTGCATAAAACCCATGTATTCTTTATCCATCACTGGTTGATGGGCAGTTGGGCTGTTTCCAATATTTAGCTATTACAAACAGTGCCACAATAAACACTGATGTACATATATTGCTGTGATATGATGCTTTTAATTTCTTAAGGAAGATACCAAGAAGGAGAACAGCTGCGTCAAATGGAACCTCTAGTTTTACTTTTTAGAGGAATCTCCACACTGATTTCCAAAGTGTTTGCACCAGTCTATACTGCCACTCAGTACAGAAGGGATCCTTTTTCCCCACAGACCCACCAGCATTTGTTATTGATCTATTTCTTGACAACAACCATTCTTTGTGGAGGGAGATGGAGTCTCAGCATTATTTTAATTTGCATCTCTCGAATGACCAGTGATGTTGAACATTTTTATATATTTATTTGCCATTTCTACTTCTTCATTTGAGAAATGTCTATTCATTTCAGATGCCCATTTTTGGATTGGGTCTTTAAATTTTGGGAGTCTGAGTTTTTGAGTTCTTTATATATTCTAGATATCAGTCTTTTGTCCAAGAAACAGCTGGCAAAAATTTTTCCCCACTCTTGGTTGTCTCTTCACTGTTAGTGATTTCTTTTACTACATAAAAGCTTTTTAATAAGATGAAATCCCAGTTATCAATTCCTTGCAATATTTTTTATGTAATTAAAGGTTTTATTTATAAACTCTTTGCCTATGCCTATGTCTTTAAGAGTTCTACCTATTCTGTCCTAACAGATTTAGTGTTTCTGTTTTAATATTTAGATTTTTGATCCATTTTGATTTTAGTTTAGTGTATAGTGAGAGACATGGGTTTAGTTTTAGTCTTCAGCATGTAGTGAGCCAGTTTTTCCAGCACCATTTATTAAAGAGGCTATCTTTCTTCCAGCGCAGGTGTTTGGCACCTTTATCAACGATAAAGTGGCTCGGTGTGTTTGGAGTTGCTTCTGTATATTTAATCTATTCGCTTGATCCTTGGTTCTGGTTTGGTGTGTGTGTGTGTGTTTGGCTTGGTTTTTTTCACTTTTTGTTTTGGGGGTTCTGTGGGGGGTGGTGCTAGTACCATGCTGTTTTTATTACAGTAGCTTTCTAGTGGAATTTCAAGATAGGGATTGTGATGTCCTGGCCTTGCTTTTGTTGCCCAGAATTGCTTTTGGTATTCTAGGTCTCTTCTGGATTCAAATGAATTTTAGGATTTTTTTCTCTAATTGTGTGAGCTATGCTATTTGTAACTTGATTGGGATTGCATTAACTGTGTATAAAAATTTTGGAAGTTAGGCCATTTTCACCATATTGGTGCTTCCTATCCAAGAACAAGAGATATCTCTGGATAGGAACTAGATGAACTAGAGAAACCATCTGTTAACACATTATCTTATATTCAAACATGAGCTTTGTTAGTATAAAGTGAACGTTGGCTATTGTGTGAAAATAACTATTATAAAAACATAATGAATTAAAATACTTTTGAAAGTTACTGAAAATTGCCTTAATGTTTAAAAGCTAAGTGGAATCCACACTTCTTTTTGTATTCAATCTGTAAATAATATGGGGTTTATTTTTAGTAGAATACTGATATTTAAAGCAGATTTTATTTTGAAACTGTTTCAGAAATTGTTTGATTTTCATGTTTAAATTTAACAGCACTAGCAATAGACAGTTGTCTTCAGTTTTCAGAAACTGTATTGCAAAAAGAAAACATTTACTGTGTTTTCTCCGTTGGTTTGGCCAATGATTTTGTTTTTGTTTTGACCTCAAAAGCAACAAAAGACTAATAATGGGTTAAACTGAAAAGCTTTTGAGCAGCAAAGATGCATTAGAGTGAAGAAATACCAATGGGCTGGGAGAACATATTTGTAAACCCACATATTTTATGGCATTAATATCTATAATGTATCAGGAACTCAACTCAGTAGCAAGAAAATAACCTAATTAAAAAATGGAGAAGGGATCTGAGAAGGCATTTCTCAAAAGAATACCTACAAGTGACTAATGGGTATATGAAAAAGAGGGCAACCACACTGATCATAAGAATAATGCAAATTAAAATCACAATAAAATATCACTGCACACCCATTAGATCGGCTATTATCAAAAGATAAAAGGTACGTGTTGAAGTTATTTAGAAGAGGGAGTTCTTCTGCATTGCTGGTGGAAAGGTAAATTAGTATACCCACTATGGAAAACAGTATGGAGATTCCTCCAAAACCTAAAAGTAAAACTACTATAGGTAATTTCAACTTAGAGTATATATCCAAATGAAGCAAAATCATTATTTCTAAATAACTGAATTCCCATGTTTAAAGAGCATTATTTACAGTAGACAAGATATAGAATCAAGCTAAATGTTCACCAAAGGATGAGTAAATGATTTATTTACATAATACAATATTATTCTTATATAAAAAAAAGTCTGTCACAACATGGGTGAATTTAGAAGACATTATGTTACATGAAGTCACAGACAAATGCTTCATAATGTCATTTCTACTTTTTCAATTTTTATTTTTTATTAGTATATGTTTGCATTATGATGACATTCTTTGTGGGGAGTTGGTACATATACATAACACAACACAATTCTTTTTTTAAATCTCCCTTTCCCTTCCCCTTTACCTCTGCTTCTTGTCTTTTTCCATTTATAAAGCATCTCCCTATTTCCTTTTATCTAGCCTTTTTGCCCTTCATTTATATTTTTTGTTCTCATATAAGATAAATAATGCAATATTTAGGCTTTTGTGTCAGATTTATTTCACTTAAGGTCTCAAGGTGCATCCATTTTCCTACAAATGATTCATGTTTATCCTTCTTTGTGACAGAGTAGCCCTCCATGTTGTGAAAATACCACTTTTCCTTTATCCATTCATCTGTTGATGGACATGTAGGCTGTTCCCTATATTTGGCTGTTAATCATATCACTTATGTTGGAATCTAAAAAAGTTATCATCATAAAGGTAGAAAGTTGAATGTTGCTTACTAGGGGCTGGAGAAGGGGAAATGTCTTGGTCAAAGGGTGTGAAGTTTAAGTTAGATGGGAGAAATAAATTTTTAAGGTCTATTATATACCTTGTGGATTTAATCATTCTATGATGTATACATATATCAAAACATCCCATTTCCCATAAATATAAAAGGCTACTGTTGTATTATTTGTCAGTTTTATTATTGGCAGTACTGTGGATTGAACCCAGGGCCTTCATCATTGAGCTACATCTCCAGCTTTTTTTATTGTGAGATGGAGTCTAACAAAGTTAACAGGTTTAGCTCAGACTTGTGATTCTTCTGCCTCAGCCTCCCAGAGTACTGGGATTACAAGCAGACAATACTATATCTGTCTTGTTAAAGTTTTTTTAATTTAAATGGATTTACTGTATTTATACTTAATATATGTTGAAATTTGCTTGGTTTGGCTTGGTTTGGTTTTTGCTATTTGATGAGCAAGGAAGTTACTATTTTGTTGAGCTTGGTAAGCATACTTATTGTTTAAACAAAGCTCTGTTAATCAGATATTTAAATGCATCAAAAATATTTGATTTAAAGATACCTTATGATAAAAAGTTTTTTTAATGAAACATGACCTTTTGAATCTCACATTTTGGTCTATTATCTTCAAAGTGGGGTATACCACCAAAATTTTAATATGTCTACAATAATTTTAGGTTTTTTTCTGAAAAATCTTCCACTTTGTGGAGTGCAATAAAAGTTATTTTATACAAGCATTTGGATGATATTTTTCTGGGAAGAATTACTGACTTTTAACACCTAAAAAAAGAAATCTGATTTGACCTACTTGATGTCTATAGAATATTTTGAAGAAACATTTATTTTTCTAATTAGTTGTAGCAACTAAGTATTTCTGTGTATGTGTGTGCTTATGTGTGTCTGTGTGTGTGAGACAGAGACAGACTGATTGATCAATTGATTGATATGTCCATTCTTTTTATTATCTCAAATTTAAATCAGAAGATATAAAATTTAGATCACTAATCATGGTATAGACTATATCTGTACTTCTGAACTAATGAAGATTCTTTAAATGAAATTTCTCAAAATTAGAACTACTCTGTAAACCCTTAATTTTGTGCAGCTAGTTAATAGGAGAGTCAAGAGTAGAACTTAATTTTCTTAACATCTACTCCCTCGTATTACTACCGCCCATCCCTAAACACAACCAGAATAGTTGTTTTCTTTAAGCATATAACTCCTCTGAAGTAGTGTAATGTTATCTTTACTTTGTAATTAGAAACCTAAGTTACAGAGAAGAGTGGAAGTGTCCAGGGATACCAAAGATTAGTACCACCTCACTTGTCTGGCAGCCACTTCTTTGGTAATAACAGTTCTCTGATACAGTTCAACATAAAAAGTAGACCTGTAGAAAGTCTCTGGACAATAAAAAAAAAGTGTCCCAGTGTCCAGAATAAGGCCATGTACATAAAGTCTCCTAAGGAGACTCCTAGAATCCCTATACTTTCACTATTACAACTCAATTTTTAAAAACTCTGACTTCCCAATTCAATGCAGATTAGAAGCCAAAATTAAAAGGGAAAGAAAGCTTTTTAAGGGTAGACACATGGCCAACTATAAAGAAAATAAATTCCCTACCATTTAGGGTCCTATGAGGCAGTTATTGTACTAAAATAATATATTTAAGTATACTACTTAAGAAAGGGAAAATTATACATCTGTTGGGAATATATTTAAATTTACAAATTACTGAAGCTGCAAGTCTTAGTTATTTGTGTACTTATTTATAAGCTGCTTTGAAACTTTAAATTCAAAAATATTTACATGATATGAAAATATTGTAACTGGTTCTGTGTATGAGCACCAGAATGAAGACAGTTAACACTGCTTCCTGAATTGGATTAAACTGCTTTAATCAAAGGCTTTGCATCCTAACCTGCCTTTAACAACTACAGTCAGTGCCTGATTGACTTGGCACTTCCAGGAAAGGAAATAATGAAACGAATTTTCAGACAAATGAAACTTTTCTCTGGGTGCCAAAATTTTGATAATATTTTAAGGCCTCACCTAGAAAGCAAGCAGTATTGCAAAGTGACTGAGAGAGTGGGTCCTGGAATCAGACTGCTTAAGGTCAAATTCTGGCCCTGTTTTTCAGTAGATGTGCAATTGAAATGACCCAAGTTAGATTTTTACTCTGTAAAGTAGAGGAGAGTAATATAATTACCTAATGGAGGATTGTAAATACGAAAATTAAAGCACTTTACCACATATTTAGTACCTGCTTGATAAATGATGGCCATTGTCTTGTTATGCACAAGACACCCCCCCCCCGAAGCTTCAAGCAGAGCCATTATATAAAAATTTGCTGCTCATTATGGCGAAATGAATTGTTCTTTTCTCATCTGAACATATGATACGGATCATTTTAGCAACTTTGTAAATTATAAGTATACTTTCACTTTTTACTAGGTGCTGATGTTCCATAAATGGACTCAAAATTTTTCAGAAAGTAATTCTAGTCTTACAGACTACACTGGTAGAAGACGGTTGGCTTAATAAATTAGAAGCTATACTAGTCTGAAATACTTTGCTGCCTACCAAGAACTTAACAACTTTACAATATTCAAAATGGGTTTCAAACATGAGCGTCTTTTGTTACCAATTTTTGGTTTAAAGTCATCACCATTTTCAAGCAGAATCGTATTGTAATTACCAGATAAAATAGTCTGGATTTTTCACCCCATGTTCTGTGTTGTTAAATGGTCTGTAGTATAACAAGGCGGTAGGGTACTTTTCTATGTTCTAGAAATTGGGCTTAAGCTCCCTACTACTGACAGATTGCCAAAATACTTTTGAGAAATCTGGAGCAATTCAAAGCTGGTAAGGAACTACTGTTTACCTAGGTGATTTTACCCCTTTTTTCAGAGGACAAAATAGAAGTTAGAGAAACTGAATGATTAAATTATTCACCCCTAGGATAAATGGTAGAAACTATTTAAACAAGGTTCATCTGCTCAAAAGTCTTATTTTCACGATGGTCGCTTATATCTCAAAAAGAAGTAGTTAATAATCTGGAATATTTCCATATGTGTCAAAAATTGACCTATAACAGATTCTGTGAATCAACAATAAGAAACTGCTATTTTTTAAACCACCTACATACAGAAGATAAATGTGGCCTTTTACTGGCAGGCAGCTAAAACACCTCACCAGATATTTTAAGGTATAATGGTCATGGGGAAGACAGATTTTCTTGCCTTTTATAACTATGTTGCAAATAGGCCTCCCCCTCCACTGTCATTCAACATTTTCATGGGAATTTGAGCCCCTTCAAGGTTTTTTTATTTCATTTTATTTTTGTTGTTTTACATATCTATTTGCTGGGATTTTTTTTTAAATTAGAATAACCTGAGTCCTAATCAGCTCTCCATATAGAAGATTTTGTTACATAGTAGTATAAATTTATCAAGGGAAATAAATACTTGGTGTACATTTTTATTTCTGAAAATAGACTTTTGTTAATATACATTTGTATTGACCAGGCTTTAAGATTAAATAGGCATTATTTTATGATACAATGTTTTGTTTTTTGTTTGTTGTTTTTGCAGTAAAGGGGATTAACCTCAAGGTCTTGTCCATGCTAAGCAAGCTCAGTACCACTGAGCTATTACCTCAGCCCTTTTTTGTTAATTGTTTTTTAAGTAAGCCTTAAAAAGTTCTCAAACTATAGTTGTCTAATTCATCTTCTTATCTCTAGTCCTGGTACATAATACAGATTCCATAAATGTTCAATAAAAAGATTGACTTTCTGTAATGCAAAAGTAATTTTTTATCAAACTGTATTTTGGATTACAAGTGAAGTATTCCTGTACCAAACATCACCTCCCAACTTGGCATATAAAGAACATAGTAGTAGGACTCTGCTTTTCTTGGTTCTCCCTCTAAATGTGACTTTGAGGGAAAGTCACAGAATCTCCTGGGACCTGTTTCTTTTTTTGTAAAAAGAAGCTATGTTACTGGGTGGTCTTGAAGGTGTTTTTCAACCTGAAGTTGTATCGTGTATAATCACTGTATTTATTTTTTAAAAACTTAGGAGTGGCATATTAATTATTTTAAAGTTTCTTACAGTATAACCCTGAAGTATAATAGCCATAGGGTTCCATTCCATTTTATGTATTGAAAAAGTTATCAGACAACTGCTATTTGGGAAAAATATGAGAGAAGTTATGAAAATAATTGTGAAAAGTTACTTTTGAATTCCTTTATCTACAATGGAGTACTACTCTGCCAAAAAGAGGGATGAGCTTATAGGTAAATGGCTGCAACTCTTAAGTGAAATAAAATCAGACACACATGTTTAAATACCACGTTGTTTCTTTGGTATGAGAAACAAAAAGTGGAAATAAGGACTAAAATGTATAATAGATATTGGCAAATAGGAAGAAAATGTTCAAATGGAAAGGGCAAAGGGAAAGGACAAGAAAAAAGTGAAAATAGAAGGAAAAAGTAGAAACAAATATTTTGTACATAGGGAGGGGAGGGGGCTTAAGGGGAGGAATGGGATAAAATAAAATTTATTAAATATCAGAGAAAAACAATGAGCTAAGAACAAAAGCAAATTTCTATGAAAGCAATGTAAAATCTAATGAATATGAATATTTTCAGTTACACTAAAAAGTACAAATCAAAACAGTAACAAGGCAAATTTTTACTGCCAAACTAATAAAAATTTTTAAAAATAACATTCATTTTTAGCAGAAGTAATAAATATGCTTTCATAGAACAGTGGAAGTAGAAGTTGATACAGCTGTTCTGGATGGCAATTTGAAAGTTTCTCAAAAAGTTTAAATTTCTTTAGCAGTAAAGAGAGATTGAGAGTCCGTATATACATATGCACACACACACACACACACACACACACACACACACATATATATTATAGTATTATATATATGATATATATCAGAAAAGAAAAACTTGTATAAATATTTTAATAGTAAATTTATTGAGACATCATAAAATTAGTGCAAGTTACCTTTGGCCTCTACAGTTATCATAGGTGCTCAGATTGGTGGCCATTAGCTTCCAGGTGTTTATTAGTATGGTGAACTGCTGAAATATATATATATATACCTTTTCTTGGTGAACTTCACAAAAATGCAGATGTAGATATAGATATATATACACTATATAAACATACAAAAGATACTCAACTCTCTAGGTAGTGAAATTATATATGAATCATTTTAATTTGCTTCTCTGTTTTGTTTTCTTATGTTTCCTATATACAAACAAGACTTTTAAATTACAATATGTTTACATTTTCTAAATGCAGGCTTGTCTTTAATAGTATGTAGAAATAGTTATTTTCTTACCTCCTGTGTTTAACACCTTCTTTTTGTTTCCTAACAGGTCTCCAGGAAAAGTTGGCCTGTCATCATTTAAGGTAAATTTTCTTTTCTCAATGATATGTTTTTAGAACTCATGTACATTTGTATTCATTTTCTCATGATCTCATTGTTTCCTTGCTGTTTTATATATTATATTTTGTTAATACTGTAATTATATCCTCCTGAGTATAATTAGGTATTCTAAAAATACTTAATATGCTATAAGTAAAGGACTATAAGTATTTTTTTATATTTCTACAAATTTTATATGGTTTATATTTTTAATAAAAGAATGCCGTACAATACATCTGTATATATAGATGTGTGAGCTAAAAAATGAATAGGATGGCAAAAATACAAAGTAGCCAAAATACTTGTATGCTTCTTGTAGGCACATGTACTGCATATAAAAATGAATCCCAGCCATCTATCCAAGTAGAAGAATTGGTGTTGAGATATTATGCCCCTGAGAGTCTTTTTTTTTTCCAATGCTGACAGTGGAACTCATGTTTGGCAAGCACTGTACTACTGAGCTATACCCCAGCACCTGAGAAAGAGACATTTAATTACCAGATTTTTACTGAGAAGAATCGCATACATTCATATGTTGGTACTTAACTGCTTTAAAACTTGTCAAATTTAGTACTTGATGCATTTTGATATGAAAAATTTTCCCTAATTCTCATTATTTGTTAGTACTTGGCACGCAAGCTAGAACTTATTGGTGTTGATTGCCTTGTGACTCGCAACCCTTTCCAACCAAAACAGTTTCACCTCTGTGTGTGTCTGTGATCTCATACATGCTCTTATGTTTTTAGTTCTAATATAATTTTATATGCGTTGGCTACTAGTCTCTGATAAATTTTTGTAAATTTATATGCAACATTCGGCAGCAGTAGAAATGAATAACATCCATGAATTTCAGCACCAGAGTGTGTATTGGGGCAAATCACAGAAATATATGCACTATGACTATATATATATATTAAGTTCAAAAGCATGTCAAATTAAAGAATATATTGTTTAGAGACATATAATTTAGAGATCCAAGCATGCTAAACTTGTAAAGAATAGCAAGGGAATGATAAAATTTAGGCTGTCAGTCATCTCTGAGGAGAGAGCTTGCAATGGAAATGGAGAAAGATGCACAAGAGACTTGAAATCTAATGACAATGTTCTTTGTCTTAAACTCGGCACTTAAGATCAGTTATATTCATAATTCTTTATTGTATATATTTTATAAAAATTATATTCAAAATTTAATGAAAAAGAAATTTTAAAGTTAATACATATACTTAGTGAAAAATTTCTCAGGGAAAATGCATATATAAGTAGTTGAAAATGTAGCTTTTCCTCCTATTTCTCTTCCCTTCCCCCCTGCCCTCCCAGTCTCCATATTCAGAGGCAGTTGCTATTTATGCTTGCAGGTTTTAAAAGCCACTTAGGTCTAAGATATTTTTAGATTAAAACAAAGAAGTTTGGGGCATTTACTTTATCCCAGTGATTATAGATTGTCCTTCACTTGAATAAAATTAGGTAGCAAATGTACATATTTAGTAAGTAAATATGAAGTTGAATATTATTCCTTTTTTATTTGGAAATAATTATGGCTTTTCAGAAAGTTACAAAGATAGTACAGAGAGGCCCTATATACCCTTTATCCAGTTTCCCCAGTGATTGTATCTTAATTATATAGTAAGGTATCAAAACAAGGAATTTGACATTGTTACAGTTGAGTGTGTAGTTCTTTGTCAGTTTGTCACTTGTGCATATCTGCAACCACCACAACCAAGATGCATAACTATGTTATCACCACAAAGATTTCCCTTACATTACCCTTTTATACCAACCACCCCACCATCATCCCTAAAACTCTTTCCCATCTCTGTAATTTTGTTATTTTGAGAGTGCTATAAATGAAATCATAGTATGTGATCTTTTTAGATGAGCTGAAATACTGAGGTCCATTAAAGTTGTTGCATCTATCAATAGTTTGTTCTTTTTATTGCTAAGTAGTATTATGTGATAAGGATATACTGAGGCTATGGAGTATATATTATGTATAAAAATCTATTGATATCTTAAGATACAAAGAAAGGTTGGGTATAGTTTTGATTTTTGGTGTGTTTTTTTTTCAATCTAACAGACATGTATACAAAGAGGAACTGTATGAAATCTTGTTTGTAGGATAGATGCAAAATGCTTCAAGAAGATTAGAAGAGGAAGGGCAAAATAGAGCAGGCATGAGAGTACTGCTACCTGGAACAGCAATGTCCAAAGCATAGGATTTACTGGGAATATTAAACTACTCGCAAAACCATTTAAAAGTTGCCATAGTAGAATGCTTGAAAAAGGAATGGGTTTCAGATAGTGATGAACCTTGGATGTCAGGTTAAAAACTCTGTCCTTCAAAGCTTTGAGACAGGCTATTTTGTGACAGTTGGTATGTGTGTTATTGTTGTCCTAAACAAGTTTTTTGTTTAATTTTGTGATGTTGGGCATTTGAACCCAGGGCTTTACACACACTAGGCAATCAATAGCTCTACCGCTGAGCTATAACCCCAGCTGTTTTAAATTTTATTTTGAGACAGTGTCTAGCTAAATTGCCCAAGCTGGCCTCCAGCTTGTGATCCCCCTGCCTCAGCCTCCTGACTGGCTCGGATTACAGCTAAGTGCCAGTTCACATGGCCTATGACCAAAGTTTTTCTTGAGGAATTAAGAAAACTGGTGGAAGGGTAAAAGAAAGTTCAAAGGGGAAATCAATTTAAACGAAAGCTGTTAAGAGAAAGTTAGAATGTCAAGATGTGAAACCTCAAGGAAGGGAAAAGAATTAATGGATGGATATGATAGCATTTAAAAGTTGTTTCCCTTTTTTAAGTTTTTCAGCAAAAAATGTAGCAGTCACATTTCTAATTTTTTTAAAAGATGTCACTTTAGGCTGGGTATGGTAATGCACACCTGTAATCCCAGCACTTAGGAGGCTGAAGCACAAGGATTGCCACAAGTTTGGGGCCAGCCTGAGCTACACAGTGAGTTAAGACCACCCTGAACAAAATAGAAACACCCTGTCACACACAAAAAAATACAGTGTTACTTCAGTCATTGTTTAGTTTCCTCCTGCCTCACTATTAAAAACTAGAATTGACCTGATTTTTAAAATAATTAATATTTTTAGTTTAAATTTTAGTAGTCATGAAGATATTTGTGAGTATAGTTCAATTTTATAGCAGTTCTTTGTGAAAATAAATTTTCAAAAACATTTGTTGGTCATGCTTTTTAAAATTAAAAAGCTCAAATCTTATAACCAAATACTGTGAGGAAGGGACAAGCAACTCTCATTAGAGACAGAAAATAACTGTGAATTATTAAAAGTTAAATAATTTCTCTTACCTTTTAAGGAAGCACTTTTCTGATACCCTGATAGGTGGAAGCTACAGAAATGGGAGAAGCTGGAATTTAGAGTATTGTATTTACTAACAAAACAGCCCACATCCAAGAAGTAGTAAAAAATGAAGACTGCCTCGAGTTTAATAAGTTGGTGCTGGTGGTCTGTAGACACATGCTTGGCTTCCATTGCTTATCACCAGAGCCAGAATGAGGTGTTAGAAATATGTGGACTCTGCATCACTGGGAGAAAATTACAGTTGAATTAAAAGAAATAGCCGCATGGTGGTGCACGCCTGTAATCCCAGCACTCGGGAGACTGAGACAGGAGGATCGCTGTGAGTTCAAGACCAGCCTGGGCTACATAGTGAGTTCCAGGTCAGACTTAACTACATAGTGAGACCCTGTCTCAAAAAACACCCCCCAAAAAATTAATAGAAATGTACCTGTATAATATAGGAATGAAATATTCAGATAACTTCTCTGGGGATCAGGTTCTCTGGCAAGTATCACATCACTCCTGTAAATTTGTGACTTAACAATAGTTTCCAAGAGAATTTTTTTAGCCAAATACGACTTATTTTGTGCTTGACAGTTCTCATTGGCATAAGTATGTTAATCTGTCACCTCTGTAAGTACTTAATTGAAACAAATTAAATTGAGGTCCATGAATTATTAATGTGTAGTTCTAGGTAGCTTAATTTAGAGAAAATATCCTTGGAATTGTATTGTAAAATGCTTCTGATTTTCCTGGTGCTGAATATTATTGGAGGATAATTGGATTAAAGTGCTTCATTGATAGGATGGTTGAAAGTGTTTCTCTAATGGAACCTCTAGTCCCAGCTCTTTGAGGTATCTCCATATTGATTTCCATAGTGGTTGCACCAGTCTTCACTCCCACCAACAGTGGAGAAGGCTTCTTTTCTCCCTGCAGCCCCGCCAACATTGGTTATTGGTTGATTTCTTGA
Source organism: Fukomys damarensis (assembly GCF_012274545.1). Classification (NCBI taxonomy): domain Eukaryota; kingdom Metazoa; phylum Chordata; class Mammalia; order Rodentia; family Bathyergidae; genus Fukomys; species Fukomys damarensis. The sequence continues at coordinate 95,356,071 of NW_022900951.1, forward strand.
TAGCAGCCATTCTTTGTGAGGTGAGGTAGAATCTCGTTGTTTTCATCTGTATCTCTCGAATGACCAGTGATGTGGAACATTTTTTCATATATTTTTTTACTTGCTGTTTTTTCTTCTTTGTCTGAGAAATGTCTGTTCATTTCAGATGCCCATTTTTGAATTGGGTCTTTATATTTGGGGGGCCTGATTGTTTTGAGTTCTTTATATATTCTAGATAATAGTCCTTTGAGGAGCATCTGGTAAAAATTTTTTCCCACATTGTAGGTTGTCTCTTAGTTCTGTTGATGGTTTTTTTTTTTGGAGTGCAGAAGCTTTTTAATAAGATGAGATCCCACTTGTTGATACTTTCTGCTAGTTCCCGTGTTACTGAGGATTTGTTCATAAAATCTTTTCCTATGCCAATGTCTTTGAGTTCTGCCTAACTTATCTTCCAGCAAGTTTAGTGTTTCTGTTTTAATATTTAGATCTTTAATCCACTTGGTTAATTTAGTGCATGGTGAAAGATAATGGTCCAGTTTTAATCTTTGGCAGATTGAGATCCAGTTTTTCCAACACCATCCCTCTGGGTATCTTTCCAAAAGAATTAAAAGAATCATATCACAGAGATATACGCGCACCTATGTTTATAGCGGCACAGTTTGTAATAGCTATAACTTGGACAGCCCATTTGGTTTTTTTCTATAAAATGGAATATTACTCAGCCATAAAGAATGAGAAATTAGATTCATTCATAGGAAAATGGATACATATTGAGGATATACTCCTAAGTGAAATAAATAAGCCACACGTGTAAATACCGAATAGTTTCTCTTGTGTGGATAAACTATAATAGTACATAAGATCCTAATGAAATAATTGACAATGTGAAATAGGAAGAAAGGGGCTAAAAGTGTAGGGAAAGTGGGAAGGGTAGGGGAAAGTTACTAAGGGAAAAATGAAAAAATGGAAATGAAGTGTTTGTAAAAGGGGAGGGGAGGAGGGGGTGAAGGAAGGGCAGGGACAAGGGGAAAAAATGAGAACCAAGACCTGTCATGTAAACGTACAAGATCCCAATAATGAATGTAACTACTGTATACCTAAAATGTACCAATAAACTCAATGAGGAAAAAACAAACAAAATAGAAAATGTTTCTCTAATATACGTTGACTCTTCTTAATGAAGATGAGCTTTCAGGTTATCAATTTGTCAAGGTTATTTTACTAATTGGTTTTGGTTAGATTTTCCTTAACACCAGAAATCAATAAAGAATATAAAAATGTAACAGATAGGTAGTAGCTGTAAAGATAAACAGAATATAGTTTGTTCAACATTCATTCAGCAAATGATTATTTATTGTCAGGCACTGGGTAAATGGTGGTGGACATAACAAGATCCCTGTTCTCATGGAGCTTACATTCTAGTAGAATAGGGAAGAGAGAAAAAAATAAGTAAATAAAGGCATTTCAATATGGTCCAGAAAGACTTTTCTTATAAAATAACACTTGGACTACCACGCTAATGGCAAAGAACCTTCCAGTTGGCCGGAGTATAATCAGTGGGCGAGGGAGATTAGAAGTGGGGGAGATAACAAAGATGTGGACCCTCTAATATCACTCCATCCAGAGACTGTTGTCATGTTATGCCCGCATGATCCGTGCTAGAGTTGGAGTTTACCTTAATGCTCAGATTCCATGAAACATTTTTTTTCCTCCAGAAGAATCTGTAAAACGTTAGTAGAATTCCCCAAGTACTGGGGAGGAATTCAATGAAACAGTTTTTCATGTTCATATTCAAAGCCCTTCATAAATTTCACTGGCATATTAAATCTGTTAACATAATCTCTGGCCAATTTTAGGTCAGAGAGGCCTATCATGATCATCTCCTGATATTTATGTAAGCGCTGCCTTAATACTAGCATACATCCCCACAGGTCTTGAGTCATTTATCTTTAAAATATGGTTATAGTGACCTCCTAACAAGCTCTGTGATACACACCAACAATACTGAATTTTTTTCTCAATTTTAATAGTAACATTCAAATTTTAAATAATTTTTTATTAGTACACTTTTGCAGTACACGAGTTGGTGCATGCACCTAAGAGCTGTACTTCTACAAACAAAAACAACTGAAGATGGAAATGAATATTATGTTATAGTTACAAATATATGATTGTCTTATTTTGCCTTAATTTTCCCTATAGAACTGCAGTGCCAATTTCTGCCTTCTCTAACCTCCCAAGTATATATATATATGTACGTATGTGTATATAAATGTATACGTAGATATATATGTATTTTTGGTGGGTTTAAACTTTTCATCTGTTACTATTTTGATGGCTTTACATCTGGTGAAGTCAATTTCTTTCATCTAAAGCATGTAAAATTATTTTTAGAAAACAATGTTCTCTGTGTTCTATGTTTTTTAATTTATTTATGGAACAATACTTTTGGGGAAATATTTTTGATTAAACCACTTGCTTAATTCTTTTATCCTTTTCAGCTGCAAAGGTACTTAGAAGTTCTTATCATTACAATTTTTTAATGTTAAAAAAGTTGGGCACAGTTTTATATTTAAGGATGCATATACTGTTGCAGTAGAAAAATACAAATTCTTCATTGTTAATCTTCATATGCAATCACATCATCGCTGTTGTCATAAAATATCTGGACATCTATCACTATGTAAAGCTATAAGCCCTTTATGGGTCTTTGGTTTACTAATGCCATATTTTCTCATATGTACCCTTTTAGAGAAGTTTTAAAGAAAGGATGTTATCAGATTGTTTCTATTTCTTTTCTTTTTTTAAACAGGAAACAGAGAACACTGCATGCCAATTTGGAAATGAGTCCCCTGCACAAGAAATGAAGCAAGATGTGTCTAAAAAGGTTTGAAAGCTTTAATGCCAATATTAGTTTGTAGCAGATATCACATTTACATGGTATATTTAGTACATGGTGAATGTTCTATGACTATTTCTTAAATCAGTAGAATTTGTGATTGAAGGCATATCAGGATATTTAGAAATTATTTTCATATTCTAATTGGTAATTTGTCCTTGAAGCAGAATTTTCAAAAATTGATTTATGGTTGTATTTTCTTAGAACAAATCATAGTGACTCTTGAAGTTGCTCCTAGGATTTACAGGTATTGAAAAGTTCAGTACAGGACATCCTGATGTCTTCAGGAGTCAGTGGTCCCAAGAAGTCCTTATTCTAATAGTGTCTTTGATACCAGGGCCAGGATTTAGGTCAGTGGTTCTGCTTCCTGCCTCTCAAGCACAAGGACCCTAGTTTGATCCCCGGTACTAAAAGACAAACTAACAAAAACAAAACAAAAGACTCAATGCAGTGAAGCTGCAGGGGTTGGTTTACTAGAAGAGATAGCACAAGATACATATTTTGAAAATGGGCAGTTCTCAGTATCGAGATAAAACTCAAGGAATAACACAGTATGTGTGTTTTCATTCATTTATAAAAGTTTTTAGTGTTTTCTCTGCCCTAGGCTGTCTTCTAGCTTGTGAACTTCTGCAAGCCAGCAACATCATACACTGTCTACCCTAGTGTTTCATTAACAGCAACACTTTTGACATGCTGGACAGGGTAATTCCTTCTTGTGGAGGGAAGGCAAAACTGTGGTATACATTGTGGGAGTCTTCTACCTGCCAGGATGCTAGTAGTAGCACCCTTCCACCCCATCGTAACAGCCGAAAATGTCTCCAGACATGACCAAATGTCTTGGCGAGGGGTATAGGGCAAAATCCACCCCTCTGGAAAGTTATTGTACTACCTTTACATAATTTAGAAATTGAATGGACTATGTTGGTCATACTTTTTCCTTTCAAAGAAAATTCTCCCCTTTTTGAGAAGTAGCATCATGGAAAGGAATGACGCATGTATAATAGGAATGGAGCCATGTTAAACGAGAAATGTCTCACAATTCAAACAGCTCTCTTGATTTTTCAGGATTCTCTTCTGGTTCTCACCCATATGCACTCTTTTCTGATCTAATTGTAGTGTAGACAATTTTATATTCTTGTACTATAAATAGGTTACATGGGATAATTACAAAAAATCTAAGTACAGGGCCTTTCCTCTCCAGGAACTAATTTTCTTGTGTGGAGAAAATGAATATTCAGAGCTAGCCCATGTATTCCCTCTTTATATTATTGTCGATACTGTAACTAACAGTAACAATGATAGAAGTTCAGAAGGTAGAGATTGTTCTGAGCTAGGGTTCAGGGAAGACATTTTCACTCACTTAGGCCCCTATCATGGCATGAGCTTTACATTATACACAGTGTTATTTCATACCTTTGTACTCACCTTGCACTCACTTTGCCCACTCACATCCCTCTCACTTTCAGCAGATAATCTTTCCTACTGCTTAGAAAAGTGAGAAGCTAAAAACCTCAGTCCATTCCTTTGCATCATCTCTCACGTCTCTTGCCTGCAAACATGTTTTCAACTTTTACTGCTTTTTCACATCATCCATTGCTGAGAATTTAGTGTCCTTATTGGGGGTTTTTCCTACCCAAAACAGTATGGTATTATACGAAGAACATTGGGTTTTTAAGAAAGATTTTGATATGCACTTTGGCCTTGTATCTTACTAGCCGTGAGATGTTGAGCAAAATTCTTAATACCTTTACCAAAGATTGCAACTTTTGTAGAAGGAAGATATTCCATTTACTTCCTGTGATAATTAAATGAGAACGTATATACTGGGCATAATATACATTAGGCCTTCTTTCCTTCAGTATTTTGCCCTATTTTCCCTTCAGCTTATAAAAATGTTGGGTCACTTTCTTGCAAACTTTTCCTTTTATATCCTGGTGCTAGGGATCAAACCTAGGGCCTTATGAATGCTAAGTAAGTGCCACTCTTTTTCAAAACCCTGTCCCTGGGTCTTTATTTTTATCCATTCATTTTTTGTTTGTTTTTGTAATACTGGGGATTCAATGCAGGGCCTTGAACAATGCTAAGAAAGTACTCTGAAATAACATCCCAAGGTCTTTTTATTTTATTTTGAGATAGGGTATCACTGTTTCCCAAGCTGGCCTCAAACTTTGGATCTCCCTGCCCTCACCCTCTTGAGTAATTGGGATTACAGGAATGCGTGGCTTCTTGTTCATTCTTAAACCTGTTGTAATCTGATTTGTGTTATTATCAAGGTTCTCCTTGCTCAGTAACCAGTTAATTGACAAATGAGGTCGGCCTTAGTTAATATTCCTCTGGGAAAAGTGGGATAATTTATCGAATTAAAAATTGGAAGATAGAAAAAAATTGATATATGGAATATGCTAGAAAATCAACATTGATGTCCAATTCAGTTTATCATAAAATTGTGGTAAACTAGATCAGGATGGTTCTGTGATACATTCTACTTTGTTAACTTGCTGGAACCAAGGAATTGAGAAAACAGATGTTATCCATGGCTGGGCATGGTAAAAGGATACATGGATTGAGAGATTTAATGTATTAGTAATCACAAAACTTATAGAAAATACACTTTCTTTTAAATGATGCTAGAAGACATAGCCTATCTATATTTTTTAGCTGCAGATAAGAGGGCCAAGGCAAGGTGGAATAGATGTCAGAACTCTTTTAGACCTACTATCAGTATGAATAGTGGAATATTAGATGTAATCGTTTTTAAGAATGTTAATTTTCCTCAGTCTACTGACTTTTTCTAACATAGGCTTGAGTTCAGATATAAGAAATGGAAATTCTTGTACTAGATGAATTTGGGTTCTCGTGGTTTTTTTAACTAGAATCAAACAAGCAGGCAGTTATTGCAACTAATTTGACTTAACTGTAAATGACCTATGATATCAAGAATATTAATGTAAGTTTAGGCATAAACTTTATTTTAAAGGGTTTATTAAACTATTGTGACTATGTAGTAATACAGATTCCCTCTGGCAATATTCTAGACCCCAAATCCCTGGGTTTATACCACTTTCATCACTTACTAGATATATAAACTTGGACAAAGCACTTCATCCTTCTATGTCTTAGTTCTCTCATTTGTAAAATGATGATAATCTGTGTTTAAACTCATAAGGTTGTTGTAAAGATTAAAATATGTTGTATTAAGAACATTGACTGGCACACAACTAAGTACTATATAAATGTTTAGCTGATATCTTATTCCTGTAAATATCTTTATTTTTCTAAACTACTTTTTAACTTTTCATTAGATAATTGAAAGTATTATTGAAGAGAGTCAGAAAGGACTAAAGCTTGACGATGACTCTTTGGATCCCAAAGGAAGAGGACTTTCTTATCAGGCTACTGCTAGTCCTGTTGTGGATGGAAATGATCTTAGCAATATACCTGGACTGTTATCCATAGATCAAGTACTACAGGAAGTTTCTAAAAAGTCAGAGAGTGAAAATGCATTTGAGGAAACTGCATTAGAATCAAAAGAATGTTTTCCTTCTGATGATACCTGTGAGAAGTCAGTAGATGAAACCACTAAGTTAACTGAAGTAAGTTCAACTGAGCAGCTTAATATGCCTGAAACACAAACAGAAATACTGAACAAGGAAGCAGTGGAAGTCAAACAAAGTGATATTCTAGATCCTGCATCTTCAGACTCTTCATCTACTAAAGATTTTGCTACTATGGAAGAGGTGGCTCCTGCCAAACCCCCAAGGCACCTCACTTCAGAACCTGATATAGTAGCTAGTACAAAGAAGCCTG
>NW_022900951.1:95362804-95467804 GCF_012274545.1 Fukomys damarensis
CAGCTAATTTCCCACCCCCTCGACCTCCACCTCCATCACGACCTGCTCCGCCACCAAGAAAAAAGAAAAGTGAATTGGAATTTGAGGCTCTTAAAGTACCTGATATAGACGGCAAATATTAATTAAAATATAAATATTTTGGTGGGAAGATTTGGAAATTGAAATTGTTTTACTTTCCACTTTTATTTCAGTTTGTGCTATATAGCATAGATGTTAGTGACTGAGTTGTAAAAATTATTTCTTTAGAAATAGACAAAAAGTGAAAAATTTTACATGGATGTTATATTACTATTATTGAACATTTCGGGAGACTCCATATTAATTAAAATATAAATATTTTGGTGGGAAGATTTGGAAATTGAAATTGTTTTACTTTCCACTTTTATTTCAGTTTGTGCTATATAGCATAGATGTTAGTGACTGAGTTGTAAAAATTATTTCTTTAGAAATAGACAAAAAGTGAAAAATTTTACATGGATGTTATATTACTATTATTGAACATTTCGGGAGACTCCATTCTTTCAGATTACCATCTGAGAAAGAATATAGCTTGGTGAAAAGGACACAGGATTTGGAGAGTTAGGTCTGAATTCAATCCTGCATCTCTGAATCTATGAAACTGGGTAGTCTTTTTCTTTCTGATTTTGTTAGAGACATGGTCTCACTGTGTTGCTTAGGCTGGTTTTAAATTCCTAGAGTCAAGCATTTCTCCCACCTTAGCCTCCACGGTGCTAGAACTATAGGTATGTATAGCACTGTTTGGCTACCACTGTGTATTCTTAAGGAAGTTAAATGACTCATTTGACCCATGATTTCCTCATATAGAAAAAAGAGTAATAAAGCCAGTTTCTTCACAGACTTGTAAGAATCAAAGTGAAAACACCTTTAAGGTATGCGTAAGATCTGATAGAAACACTGGTTGTTCTTGTTATCATTGCAGTACCATCAGATTCTCTCCTAACTACAGACATGGCTTCAGAGAGTACAGTCAGAGATTCTCAGCCTTCTCTTGATTTGGCAAGTGCTACCAGTGGAGATAAAATAGTTACTGCTCAGGTTGGTAAATTACTGTTATATTCAATACAGACTTTATCACACTTTGTATAAATGGCTGATTTGTTGGTTATTGAATCCTCTTTTTTCTGTAAGCCATGTATTTTCATATCCTATACCTGGACTCCTAACTTCCCTTTTCTAGCTCTGTTAGTATCTAGTTTAGTGAACCTAGCAAGCTATTTAGCATCCGAGTCTTTGTTTCTCTGCTGATAAAATGAGAAAAATACCTTCTTTGAAGGTTTTTTGTAAGGATAAAATGAGCTAAAATATTTATGGAAGGTAACAGATATTAAAAAACTAACAGATGCTGCTGTTTATAATGTTGATAGTAATAAACAACAAGTTACTCTTCATTTGCTGAACTTATAGTGATTAAAATTTGGGGAGTTTTTGGCCGGGCGTGGTGGCGCACGCCTGTAATCCCAGCACTTGGGAGGCTGAGGCAGGAGGATCGCTGTGAGTTCGAGACCGGCCTGGGTTACATAGTGAGTTCCAGGTCAGTCTCAACTACATAGTGAGACCCTGTCTCAAAATACCAAAAAAATAACTTGGGGGGAGTTTTATAATTTCCTTTTTCTAATCATAAAAAATTTCATTTACTAGGCAGTAGGCTATAGAAAAAGACAGATAATATGAATTTTACTATAGCCAAATTCTCAGACTTAGGGTTACTTCTGGGACTCAGCTATCTCGATAGCTAAGGTGGGACAAGTAGCCAACTGGGAGATATGACAGAATAGTTTTCTTATAGTTTTAGAGTATAAGTCAGCAGCAGCCTATTTTTCTAAGCAAAATTCGGTCTTTACATTTTTTTGACAGTTATTTTTTGTTTTTATTTATATTAGTACACATTTGCAGGATGGAATGATTACGTCCATCATGAGGAGTTGGTACATGTCACAACACATCTTAATTCTTTTTATTTCCCATTCCCTCTCTTTTTTCTTCCAGCCTCTATCCCTTGGACCCCTTCCCTTTTGCAGAAGTCTTCTACATTTTTTAAGCTGAAAGTAGCCTTTGTGTTTTTAAAGGATTAAAAAAAAAACAGTGGAAAAATATGCAACAGAAACTGTATGTGAACCAAAAAGCTTAAAAAATACTATCTGGCTCTTTACAGAAAAAGTTTCCAACCCCTGTCTTGGAGATAACTGTGTGCAGCCCAAATTAGCAATCTTAGTAAAGAGCTGGTTTTTGGCCAGGTTCAAATAAAGTGCTTATTTATTTTTAAGACTATTAAGGCATTATTTCACAGGTAGCAGTAGTTTTGGCATCTAATGTTTTTCAGCATGCTAGAAATAATAAAGGACTGAGATGGAATGTTCCATTTAAATTTTTAAGTAGCCTTCATTATCTTAATTATGGAATTCTTTGTGTGTGGTAATGAATAATTGAAATTTATAGAAATTAACTCTCTACTTTCTACTTATAAAATTATAATTTCAGGAAAATGGAAAAGCACCAGATGGACAGACGATAGCAGGTGAAGTGTTGGGCCCTCAGAGACCTAGATCCAACTCTGGGAGAGAACTTACTGATGAGGTAGAATTTGATATTTATTGTTGTTCTTAAAAATGTGAAATATACAATTATAGTGTAAGATGATAAAGTTCTGGCGATTGATGGTGGTGATGATGGCACAGCAATGTGTATATAATTCATGAACCTGACATATACAGTTAAATATAGTTAGAATGGTAAATTCTGTGTTATGTATAGTTTACCACAATTCAATACTTTCTTTATAATTGACATTTAGTATTTATTTATATTTGAGTTATAGTATAATGATCTGTTAGCTGTATACAGTGTATAATGATCAAATCAGATGGTTGGCATTTCTGTCCTTTTAAACATTTATCATTTTTTATGTTAGGACCCTATGGACTCCTGGTTTTTTGTTTGTTTGTTTGTTTGTTTGTTTTTACTCCTGATTATTTTGAAATATATAATAAATTACTGCTAGGTCAAAAAATCATATTAAAGAAAATTGCACATTATCTTTATTTTTTATTTTTATATATATGTTGCATTTTGTAACTCTTAAACTTGCCCTTTCACACAGTCATATAATGGAATAAATATGCATGCATTGGCCAATTTACTCAGAAGTTTTGAAGCAAGGTATTTTTAAAAATTACTGTACTTTGGAAAATAGTTTGCCAGTTCCTTGAAATGTTGTGCATAACATTACCCTTACCCAGTAACTCCATTCCTGTGCATATACCAAAGCAAAATAAAAACACGTGCACAAAAAATGTACAGATATCCATACCACCATTGTTCATCATTGTCCAAAGTGGAAACAACCCAAGTATACATCACTAATGAATGGGTGTACAGTCCATTCATCAGTTAAAGGGAATGAAGTATTAATATATTCTACAACAGGGATGATTCTTGAAGACAGCATGCTAAGTGAAAGAATCCAGACACAAAAGTCTACATATTTTATGACTGAATTTATATGAAATGTCTGAAAAGGGCAAATCCATAGAAACTGAAAGTACATTAGTAATTGCCTGGGGCCTGAAGGAGAGGGAAATGAGGTGTAACTGCTAATGGGTTGGAGGTTTCCTTTTGAAATGATAAAAATGTTCTCATTTACTGGTAATGGTTGCACATCTCTGAATATATTTAAAAGGCATTGAATCATATTCATTAAGTAAGTGTGTTGTTGTGGTATATGAATTATATCTCAATAAAAATGTTAAAATTTCTGTGTGCAATATTAAATGGACAGTATCTAGAAAGCCCTTAATTTTTTGAGGATGTTGTAAATTCAAAAAGATAATTATCTTGGTGTTATTTTTACCTTAGGAAATTTTAGCCAGTGTAATGATTAAGAACCTTGATACTGGAGAAGAGATACCTTTAAGTCTTGCTGAAGAGAAACTGCCAACAGGTATTAATCCTCTCACTCTACACATCATGAGAAGAACAAAGGAATATGTAAGGTATGGTCTAATGTTGTTATCATTTATAGTATTTCCAAGTAGTAAAGATTTCTCTGTGAGCTACAACAGTCCCTAATTTGGATCTGGAATTAAAATAGTTAATGTATGTACTCTTTAATTTTGTTCTCTTTTTACAATTGTACAATTACTCAGAGAAAAAGTATAAATCCTAAGCCATAGAATATTCAGTTATCTTTTTAAAATGATTTATATTATACTATGAACTGTATAAAAACATACTGAAGCTAAAAAGCCATGTGGGATGAACACCCAGTCTTCTGAAACCTTGCTTTTATAAGTGCTTCTACTGGTTTTTAGGGCCAGAAAATAGCTTTAAAGTGAAGTGATTGACTTTATTAAATGTATGTAGGTTTAAGGAGAAATTTCTAGAAAAGCAAGAGCTTCTTTATTAAATATAATACATGATGTATGTGGTGAGTAGGAAACAAGATATTTGCTAGTTATTTTTTAACATTTCTAGGTAGCACATTTTTTTCCCAGCAAAATGTCTTATTTGTATTAGTTTTTTCATAAGTTACAAAAATGCATTCACTTAAATTGTGTGTGCTGCCCTTCCTTAAAGTTTATTCTTTATTCTCTAAAGCTGTTTTATTCTCAGGATCATCATTTAAGCTAAAATCATTTAAAGATTATTACTATAGTTTGTTCTTATTCTGATGTTGATTATATAATAAGTGTTGGGAGATTTTTGAAAAGTATAGGAGAAATGGTCTCTTTTAAAACAATTTCCCCTTTTTATAGTACTGATGCAACACAGTCAGATGATGAAGAGAAGTTACAGTCTCAATCAACAGATACTGATGGTGGAAGGTTAAAACAGAAAACGTGAGTTACAGTACATCACTTTGCATTTTAAGCATTTATTAGGAAAATATGAGAACTGTCATACTGTTTTAAATCTGTGCTCTATCTAGTTTATGTCTCTTCACCACCACCACACCTTGCCCCCAATTGATAGTGTTAATAGCCAGTTTTAAAGCATCTGACGTGCAATAAATAACCTATATGTTTTAAGTTATCCCTGTATTATTTTTATGGTGTTAGGTATCTGAAGTATTACTGAAGAAAAAGATTATCCTTGAAGTTGTCTTTCCTTTTTCTCCTCATCTCTGCAAATCCTATTTATCTTGCTAAACTCAACTATCTTAAGATTCTTCCTGACTACTCTAATTCATAGCAAATTTTCCTTTCTCAATTTATGTGATACTTATAGTCCATAAAACTTACTTTTTCCCCTTTATCATATATTAAACTATTTCTTATTTAAAAAGCAAACTAAACCATACATTGCAAAAGGATTTTCATCTTACCATCCTTCTATTTGCTCCACAATGTGGAGTGCATACGGAATGCATACGGATTGTACTTACTATACACAGGTCATTAAATTTCCAGTAATTCAATCTAGAGTCCAAAGTTGAATTCTCCACTTCAATCTGATATATTTTCCTAATGTGTATCAAAGGAAGCACCAAGAATTTTTAGAAATGATGTACCCACAATGCAGGTATGTGCTAAAACCTCAGATTTCTAGAATTTGTCTTTCTAGCCGTGGCAACTATCATGAACCTGATAATAGGAATTATACAGGAGATTGATGAATAAATATCCAGGAGAGCTGTCTGAGAGTCCATGCACTAAAGCACATTTTTCTAAGAGAAAAGCTCCTCGGGTTATTCAGCCATTATACTTCAGTCAACAGTATGTTGCACTTTTATAAAAAAAACTGGTCATCTAGTTTCTGAGATCATAGCAAAATAGAAGCAGCAAACTGTGACATCATTTAAGTCAACACAAGAATATCAGGTCATATTTTTATTTGAAGACATCAGTCAAAAAATGATAAAAAGACTGTGTCATACAGCTGTCTGTACAGCAGCATTTTCTCATGCTGTGACAAACATAGACCATAATCATATTTGCACCAAAAGCTGAGGTAAAATGGTGAGGCAGCTGACAGACAGAAGAGATTAGCCCAGGATTCTGGTTTCCCTCGATCCTTCCCATGGGCCTCGGAGACTGTTAGGAAACCAGTAATATGGCCCAGCTACAAACTGCTTTCAAGTCCCAGCTTGTATTAAAGAATAGAAAAAATGATAACAGTGACCCTGTACATCAAAGAGAGAAACTGATCAAACATTAACTGCCCTTTAACACAGCATGTAAGTGTATGTTTTAGAAATAATCGCATCTAAATTGATTGAAACAATTTCTTGGCTTTTAAAGTAAAAAAGTAAATGTTCAGAGTAATAGGTTATAGAGACCTTATATTTGGGTTTAGAAAATGGTTTTATAATCTGCTTTTTTGATTATCAAAGGTAATAACAGAAATGTGTAAAACAGAATATGAAAGTTTCTTATAATCTCACTCCCAGAAATAATTATGTAATAGTTTGATTTATTATCCACACATTTTTTCTCACAAAACTGGAATTATTGTTTCACTTTTTGTAATCTTTTTATTAGTACATGATTGTAGTACATAATGATTACATTCATTGTGGGGAGTTGGTACGTGTACATAACATATCTTAATTCTTTTTATGTCCCTTTTCCTTCCCTTCCCTCCCATCTCTTGGTTCCCTAATCATTTGCAAAAAAAATAAATCTATTTCTCTGTTTCCTATTGCCTACATTTTATTTTGCTCTTTAATTTATTTATATTTTCTCTTATATGAGAAACCATATGATATTTATGCTTTGGAAAAATCTTCATATCAGCACCAATAGTACTGTAAATATATTACAGTCTTTCTATGTGCCAGACATAGATGTTAGATGCTGGGTGTACAACATTTAAAAAGACAATTCTAGTCTCTGTCCTTATAGAGCTTCCAGGTAGTGGGACAGATAGACACTAAACATGTAATTATACAGATGAATCTTGGTACATTTGTAGTGATTACTATAAAAAGAATGGAATGTTTGGGGCATATACAACAAGAAAACTGGTCTCTTTAGAGAGGTATTTGATCTGAGTTTTAAAAAGTGAATAGACAATTAGCCATGGGAGAGGTGTTCCCGTTATAAATAACCATGTGTGCAAAGGCCTTTAGGTGACTAAGAGCTTGACATTTAAAGAACTGTAATTTGCCTCGTTCATTTTATTATGTTTAATACTTTTTAAGCCATTCTATTAAGGAATTTTTTTCTGTCTCTTACCTATTCTAACCACTATAGCAGTGAGCATAATATATACATATAAAAATTCAGCACAGTTTTAAATATACTATCTGTAACATCTTGAGATCTCATGAATTGATAGAACTGTGCAGTTGACTTATACATTTTTTTGGTTTTAAATATGTATTTTGCTTGGTTTCTTATACTCTTAAAATATGAAATTTGAAGCTAGCATCATTGAAAAAAATCAAGAAATAAATCCTATGAATAGAAACTTGAAGTGCATACTTATGTTGTTTGGGAGTACCTAATGAATCAGTTGAAACAATCATGTGATTTTTTTTCATATTTGTGTGATGTATTACATTTCATTTGCATATGTTGAACTATCTCTGCATCCCTAGGATGAATTCTACTTGATGTATGATCTTTTTGATGATTTATTGCACTTTGCCAATATCTTTTTGAAGACTTTTGCATCTATGTTCATTAAAGAAATTGGACTGTAGTTTTCTTTTTTATTTGGTTCCTTGTTTGGTTTTGGAATCAGATTAATGGTAGCTTCCAGGAATGACTTTGGGAGTACTCCTTTCCTCTCAACTTCTTTAAAGAGTTTGAGGGATATTGGCCTTAGATGTTTCCTGAAATTCTTATAGAACCCAGCTGTGGATGCATCTGGCCCTGAACTTATTTTAGTTGGTGGTCTTCCTTTGTTTTTAATAACTGCTTCAGTTTCATTGACTGTTAATTGGATTATTCAGAGTATGGACATCTTTTTGGTTCAGTTTTGGTAGTGTATATGTATCTAGAAATATCCATTTCTTCTGGATTTTTCAATATTTTGGAATTCACATTTTCAAAGTAGTTACTGATAATCTGGATTATGGCAGTGTCTTTGTGATATCGTTTTAATTTATATTTGCATTGGAGTGGATCTTTCTTTTCTTGTTTGGTAAGATTGGGAAATGGTTTGTCTGTTTTTTTTGTGAAGAACCAGTTCTTTGTTTCATTGATTATTTGCATTATTTTTTTAGTCTCGATTTCATTAATATTTGCTCTGATCGCTACAATTTCCTTCCTTGTACTGCCTTTAGATTTGCACTGTTCTTGTTTGTCTAGGAACTTAAGGTATGTCATTGTTTTTTTTTTTTTTTTTTGGACTCAACTATTTTTCTGATGTCAGCACTTACAGCTTTAATTTCCCTTTTATGACTGCATTCATTATGTCTTGTAAGTTTTAGTATCTTATACTGGCATTATCATTTGATTCTAGGAGCTAATTTCTTCCATGATTTCTTCAGTGACCTATTAAATATTGAAGAGTATATTGTTTAATTTCCTTGTGCTTGCATATTTTCTCTGGTTTCTTTTGCCCTTGATTTCTAGCTTCATTGCACTATGACCTGATAATATTCATGAAATTATTTTGATTCTTTTACATTTACATAAGCATGCTTTATGGAGTAGTAGGTGGTCTACTTTGGAGAACGTTCTGTGTTCTCCTGAGAAGAATGTGTATTCTGTTCACAGATGGAATATTCGGTAGGTATCTATTGAGTCCATTTGTTCCAGGATTTGTTTCTACACTGATATTCCCCCCCCCCCCTTCTCTTTCTTCTCCTAATATTCGGTAGGTTTCTATTGAGTCCATTTGTTCCAGGATTTTTTTCTACACTGATATTCCCCCCCCCCCGTTTCTTTCTTTCTTTCTTTTTTTTTGTCTAGTTGATATGCCTTTTTGTGGCTATAGAATACTGAGGTTATAATTGTGTTGATGTTTATGTGATTTTTATATTGAATAGTGTTTGTCTTATGAATTGGGTGTGCGCTTTTTCCACACATACATGTTTATCACTTTTATGTTTTCCTGTTGAGTTGTTTTGTTATGCAGTATGTAGTAGTGATCTACTTTGCCACTTCTGCTCAGGTTTAGTTTGAGCTTTACTTTGTCTGATAATAGCATTGCTACTCCTCGTTTTAGGGTTCCCCTTGTATAGCATATTGTTATTTCAGCCTTTGATTTTTAATCTATGAAATTTTTTTTTGTATTTAAGTGTTTCTTTGATAAAGCATGCTGTTCGGTTTTGTCTTTTGATCCATCCTACCAATCTGTCTTTTGATTGGTGAGTTGGAATCACTGACATTGAGAAGTATTACTGAAAGATACTAACTTGTTCTTTTCAATGCATTATTTTCCTGTTGCTGATTCCCTTTTTTTCCCTTCTACTTATTCTCCTTAACTGCTCACGCTGCCTTGTGTATTGATTCTACTAGACATTTTGGTATCGTCGGCTTTTTTGTCTAGGCTATCCTTTAGAATTTTTTGAAATACTTGTTTTTTGGTCGTGTTTTTCTTAAAGTGCTCTTTGTGGTGGAAAGATCTTATTTCGCCATCAATTTTGAAAAATACTATTTCAGGAAGTTCCAGTTGGAAGTGGTTTTCTTTTAGGGCTTGAAGCACTTCAAACTCCGCTGAACTTTTAAGGTTCACATAGAAAAGTCCCTTATAATTCCAATGGGTATACCTTTATAAGAGATTTACCTAATATTTTTCTCTAACAGCTTTGAAGATTTGGTTCTTGTGTTGGACTTCTGGGATTTTGACTGTAATTTGTTATGGAGAGGGTCTTTTCTGGCTTTGGGTATTTGGGGTTCTATATGCCTCACTTACTTGTATGTTAAATCCTTTCCACATATGCAAAAGATTTCTCCTATTATTTCTGTAAACAGGTTTTTATTCTATTGTGCCATTAGAATTTTCACTAATTCTAATTCATGTTTAATTATTCCTCTTTGTATCATGTAGCAGTCTTTGGATCCATTTTTCATATTATCTCAATTGTTTTTAAAGGTGTTTCTAAGTATGTGGTCACTGGCATCAGTCCTGTCTTCAAGTTTTGATACTCTGTCCTTACATAGGCCACTTCTGTTACCCATACAGTATTTTCAATAAATAGAGTTTTTAAATCTTCTGGTTCTGTGTTTGGTATCTTTTCACGGACTCCAATTTCTTGCTAAACTAGTCATTCATGTTTTGTATCATTTAGCTCAGCTAGCTTTTTAGTAGTGTCTTCTATAAACTCACGGATTATTTTGTTTTTTAGTATATTATCTGTCTGGTTATATCTTCTCTGAGCTCCCTGAGCACCTTATTGATCTATTATTTATCTCTTCTTTTATCATTCAAGTAATTTAGCAGTATTACTTTTTATTTCATCCCCTTTTCCTGTGGACCAGCTTCAGTGGAGTTGGGGTTTTGTTGGAGGCGTTTTCTTACCTTGTCCTCTCATCTTTTTATTGGTGTGTGTATTTATGTGTGCAGGCACAGTGATATACCTTTCACTGAAACACTGGGCACGGCTAAGTTGTAGGCCTTTGCCTCTGTCCCAACTTCCAACCCCCTCCATTAATTTGGGAAGGGAGGATGCTCAATAATTGGCCCAGCACTCAGTTCTCTGGAAATGGACCACAGTATTGTTAATGACACAAAGGTAATGCAGGTATTAGAATGCAGTGAAAACTAATTAATAGCAACAACTATGCCACCTTGGCAGTAGCAACAAAATTAGCAACAATAGTAGAAGTAAAGACAAACTGGATATTGACATACCATAAGAACCAGTAATGTACCCTGTAATTACAAAGATAAAGCAAATAGTGACTACTAAATGCAAGAACTATACCTCCACTGACAATAGAAAATAATTCAACAATAATATTAGAGAGTTAACTAAAGACTAATAAATCTTAATGGTTATAATAATAAAGATAGCATGGGGAATGAGAATAAAAGAAGTAAAATTTGAAAAATAAGTAAAAGATCAGGAGAGAAAGGTGAGATAAAGGATCCTAAGCAGTAAAATTAAACAAAAAACAACAAAATAAAGGAAAAAGGGGAAAAATAAAAAAATTAAAAGGAAAAGAAAAAACCCAAACTCCAAAGTAAATCCTTTTTACCTTATTGTTTATTGTTTATTGTTTGTTTTTAAGAACTACTCTCTAAAGCAGTATTCTCAAACTGATTCTCTCTGCATATTCATGGCCTCACCCCATCCTCTCCAAATCAGGCTAGGAGCCTTGGTGTGTAAACTTTAAACTCTCTTCTCCCCATCTGTCTCCTACTAGTCAGTTAGTGCAATAATCACCGCTGAAAGCTGATTTCTAGAATATATGATACTGTGAATCTAGAGAAACTGCCTATATGTCCTTCTTTAGCAAACTAACTGGAATATATTTATTCCATGGGACAAGGGATTTAGGTTTCAAGCACTTACTATTTATGTAAAAAAAGGTTCTTCCTAAATAATATACTTTCCCAATCAGATCCTTTAAAATTTAGTTTATATGTGAATTATTAAGCTTTAACTGTTAATACAATTTTAAAATGTTTTTGTTAAGGACTCAGTTAAAGAAGTTCCTTGGAAAATCAGTGAAGAGAGCAAAGCACCTTGCTGAGGAATATGGTGAACGTGCTATAAATAAAGTTAAAAGTGTAAGAGATGAAGGTAAATAAAATAAAAACACTTTAACTGAATATTCAATAAATTTATTATTATCTAAATTTAGCCTATAGTTCATAAGAAACATTCTATTTTATTAACTTATGCCTTTATAGCTACTATCTTAGTGTTTTAGTAAATCATAATTTGTTTAATTTTATGAGTACAAAAATGAATTTATATGTCTGACATGTGAATTTGTACATATTTTCTGATTGTGACAGTCTACAAGTATTGACGGTTTAATAATCAGGTATAAATTAGTTTTGTGATTAGTTTTTATAAATATTTTCAAAATTACGTAAATTTTCTGAGTTTACATAGATCTTCATTTCCTGTGCCTTTGTCATTATTGTACTCTTTTTTAAAATCTAATGAGTACTTATATATTATTTTTTCTGTCCCAGACACTGTTCTAAGCATTTTTACCTATATTCATTTTATCCTATAAAACCTCTATATGGTAAGTACCATCATAATCCTCATGTTATAGATGAGAAAACAGAGGCATAGAAAGTTTGAGTAATTTGCCCATGGTCACACAGATAATGACTAACAGAAGTTGATTTGAACCCAGGTAGTCTGGCATAAGACTATGCTCTTAATATGATATATAGTAATAGACAAATTTTATTTCTACATCGAATGAACTTTCTTCATAAACATATGAAAATATGATAGTAGCTATATCTACATTAGCTGGTAATAATTTCTGTTGCTTTACTCGTTAGTGTTTCATACTGATCAAGATGATCCTTCATCAAGTGATGATGAAGGAATGCCCTATACAAGACCAGTTAAATTCAAAGCAGCACATGGTTTTAAAGGACCTTATGATTTTGATCAGATCAAAGTGGTGCAAGATCTTAGTGGAGAACATATGGTAAGTAGTGTTTCAGGATTCAAACTGTTTTTCTTGAGAGAAATACATCAGCTTCTATAAAACTGATCTCCTAAACATGTATTTTTCCTAGCCTGACTCAAGAAGAATAAATTTCTATTAATATGATATAATGAATACAAAAACGTTGTAGTAAATTTTTCATCGCTGGGACAAAATACCCAAAATCCATAACTTAAAGGAGAAAAGGTTTATTTTGGCTTATGGCTACAGTTCCTGGTCATTGGGCTGTAAAGCAGAATCACTATGATTAAAGAGCATGGCAGATGAAAGCTATTCAACCCATGCTGCCTAGGAAACAGAGAGACAAGGAAGAGCCAGGGAGGGAGATACAGGTCACGCCCCCAATGACCCAGATCCAACCAGGCCCCACTTGCTCACAGCAAGTCAGCTAGGAAAGCATTAGTGGATTAATTAATCCACTGATGAGTATAGCCTTGCCGTGATCCAGTCACCTTCTAAAAGCCCCATCTCTGAACGCATAAGAGCTTTGGGGAACAGATCTCAATCATAAAAGACGAATGGTAATATAGAATATATCTCTGAGCTATTTTTCAAGAAGTGAGGTATCAAGTACTTAAATTGTAGGCCTCTGTCGTTGAGAAAGCTATGCAGAGTTACCAAAGTCTGAACCAGTTAAGTTATAGGGTGATCCGTCACTTTGAAAAATTAAATATAATTGAAAAATGTTAATATGTTCCCTACCATATTTTAATAATTTAAACTAATATTTCAAAAGCCCAGTATATTTTAAGGTAAGAGGTAAAACAAGGAGAGAGGTAGAAGTTTGTGTTCTCTTGTCAGAATTCAAATGTACCAACATAGATGAAAATACATGAATTGTATTACAGTTGTCCCCTGAAAATGTAGGAACACAGGGAAAGTAGCAGCAGTGAGGCTGTGCCCTTGATAGTGGATCTGTTCAGATTTTAAATCTAAAAGTTGGTTTAACTAGAAGGAAGCAACCATAAACATTAGATGCCAGCCAGTTTAGAATTTAAATTTTGGTGCTTATAATCTACATACATGATTATAGTACTTTCATTAAGCAACCTGATGAATTTTCTGCTTCTGTGTGAGACTCCCTCATATCTTGTTTACATAAAATCTTGTAGTAGGCTCTGAATAACGATTTCTAACTGTACTTCAGTTTTATACAACTGAATGTTACTTTAATAAGTGAGCTTGCTTCTAACTTGGATAATTTTTTTTGATACACCTGATGTGTGTCATGATAGAATTTACTCTTTATTCTCTCTCCCAACACATTTTCTCCATTGTTTCAGTATCTCGTGATTCTTATTTCTAGGGAGCAAAGTGGGATGAGTCCACACTATTCTGATACTTACTTCTGAGTGCCCAGTGCCATGAGAGTCATGCCAAAGGTGGTCCATATTCTTTCCCAGCACTGGTTAGGGCTTGCTAGTGTCATGCTAAGGACTCTTTGTTCCCCTTCATGCTCAGCTAGAGGAATGAAATCCCACACTAAGATTTGTGCTTCTCTGATTAAGTTTTCTGGCTACCTTGAAACTTCCATTTTCATTAATGTGTGGCCATGATTTGGGGTCTTGAACTTGTTAGTTTAAACTGTGGCAAACTGCATCTATCTTATTCTGTCTTCTTATAGTCTCCCGTTGTGGTATTATAATACCATTGGACTTTTGGCCATAAGCAGTGCCAATAATGTGAGCATTATCTTAGCATGTATTGTTTAGCACAATTTTAAATTTTGGTTTACTCTCTCCAAACTTTTCAAAATAATACCTTTAAGCCTTTTGTTTTTATAGGGAGCTGTGTGGACCATGAAATTTTCTCACTGTGGCCGATTACTTGCCTCAGCTGGACAAGATAATGTAGTGAGAATATGGGCTTTAAAAAATGCATTTGACTATTTCAACAATATGCGAATGAAATACAATACTGAAGGTATTTTTTTATTTATTTAAAAATCTAGTGAAATTTGGAATTTTTACATTTAGGTATAATTCCGGTTGAGCATCCTTAATCCACCATCTAGAAAGCTTTTAATCTAAAACTTTGTTGAACATCAGTATGATGCTCAAAAATTTTTAAATTTTTAAAAGAATTTTAAGTTCTGGATTTTTAGATAGGGATGTTTTAAAGTCTATGCAAATAGTCCCTAAATCCAATGAACTCCAAAATGTGATGAGATACTCAGCCTAAATACCCACATCTGGTGGTCATTTTCAGTAAACACTACTATGCATGATAGCTAAAACTTAAAAGATAGAAGTGTACAGCAAAAAGCCTCTAAACCCAATGGAAAGTATTACCACAAAGCTTTTGATTTATTTCTTTTCAAGTGTAGTGCATAGTCATTTAGTCATTTGGTTTCCTTTGATAATCTTCCTTTCTGTCTAGGCTAAAGTGAAAGATCTAGTTCAACTAGAAAAGGAATGAGAATAATATACTCAATGAGTAAAGAATGATTAGGGAAACACCCTTGCAAAGCAAAATCAAATTGTCAGTATATCAAGGGTTATATGAAATAATAGTAAGTGGAAAAGAACCTCAGAATATTGTGTGTATAAACACTGATTATTCTTATGTAAGAATATTTATGGTTTGGTGTTTTCAGGAAAGTATAAAATTGATGGAAATTGGAGCTTTAAGTTTATGAGATTCTTTTCTTTGTAGTTGTGTAACATGCAATCAATTTTCTCCACAAACTATTCTCTCAATTATCTAAGGCTGGAAACAACATTTTAAGGGACTTGGAGCAAGGAGAATATAGGTGGCCAGGATGACAATTGACAATATAGGATACAGAACACCAGTTAGAAGAACACAAGTCTTGAGAGACTCACTGAATTGGCAAGCTAGGCCCTCCAGTTTTCAGAAAACCCCTATGAATTTACTTTTGTTTTATGTTATAACACATAATTGAAAATGATGGTGAGTTTGACAAAAACTTAAACTGTGTTTACTATAATGTGAGTTTTTTAGTCTTAACTGTTTTTTCCTCCTTTTATTGTCCTTCTTAGAGCAAAAAAACTATTTTAGTGGCCCTTGAGACGTAATGCTACCCAGACCTTTTCTTGCCCCTTTATTGTTCTCCTTGCTACTTATTATTGTGAATAAGGATGTGTTCGTTATGAATACTGAGAATTTAACAGTGTTTTGATTAGTGAACTGGTTGATCCATTTTATAAAAATTTTATTTTAAAACGATAAAAATAGGTCTGGGAGTATAGTTCAATGGCAGAATGCCTGCCTAGGCATGTATGAGACCTTGGGTTCAATTCCTAGCAACACACAAAAAAATATGCAAACAAGTATTTTGGTGCTTACAGGATTATACTTGTTTAGAAAAGGCATTTTCCATAATATCATGTTCTATAACTATTAGGAATTACTGTATAATTTCTGAATATTTTTGGTGAGTGGGTTTGTGTACACAATAAGCCTTTTTACAATTATTATGCTGTTTTTAGGACGTGTGTCCCCGTCACCTTCTCAGGAAAGTCTAAGTTCATCAAAATCTGATACAGATACAGGGGTATGTTCATTATTTTATGGTTACTATTGTGAAATACTATTTGTTTACCATAAAGTACCTTTCTGTTTAGTAGACAATATAGTTGTATATGGCACTTAATTAAAATTAAATATAATCATTAGAAGTAAGTTTTGTCTATTATACATACAACCCTCATTTAACCACGGAGTTCCTTTCCTGCAACTAGGTTGTTAATTGACTTGGTCGCTAAATGAGGATTTGTATATAATATGTACATTACAATATTCAGAACAAAGAAATGGTTAAAGGAAACTCCAACATGATGACATTGCTTTTATTTGTGTAACTCTTGTTTGCAGTACTGTAATGTAAAACAGCATAAAACTACAATATTGTATAAACAAGGTGTACTCCACTAAAAAAAATCAAGGGTCTATGAATAAGATAACAAAATGTATAAAAACTGTACAAAAAAAGACAGGTCATAAGTCTGAACGTGCACCTCATGCCTAAGTCAAAACATTTGTTAACCAGGTAGGTCATTAAATGAAAAATATCTGTAGTTGGTAACTGAATAGATTTCCTATTTAAAGGTTGCCAGGTAATTGACAATATTTCTCAAGATATCGTACAACTACTGTAAATTTAAATGAAACAAATCCCCTCCCCTCAAATTTATATTAGATATTTTAAAATAATAGTAGATGCCATTTTGTGGTTTAAAATTTTCTGATAGCTCTTCATTACCTCCAGAATAAAGTCCATCCTAATAGTGCCTTATTTTACCTATTAAACTTTGTTCTAATTGCCTAGCGCCTACTTACCTGCTGGATATAAGTTTTTATCCTAAACATTGTATACATGCTGTTTGCTTTATCCACAATGAATTCTCTGCCCCTCTTTTGTTGTTGCTGTGATTGTTTTGTTTTATTTTGAGATAGGTTATCACTACGTTAGTCCAAAACTGGCTTTGAACTCCCAAGAGATTCTCCTGCCTCAGCCTCCCAAAGTTCTAAAATGACAGTTATGTGCTGCCTTCTGTCCCTTTCTTCGGAGCAAAGCCCCACTCATTCTTCAAGATTCAACTCAAATATCTTACTTTCTCCTATTATTTTCCCTGATTACAGCAAGCAAAGTTGTTCCTCATTTGTGTTCTCATAGTGCATCACACATATTTTATATTAATATTACTTACCACATCTTAGAAACAGGGACTGCCTGTACCAACTTTTTATTATGCTTATTTTAACAGTCCTACTCTGGTATATTGTGATTTTTTTTCTAAAATAATTGAGTATCTTACGTCTGGTTTAAGGGACAAGATCATTTAGGATTTCTTTCACTTCTGTTATTCTATTTGGGAACAGTTAAAAGAAGTCTATTTCATATGGAAATAAAGTTTGGTATCTGGAATTATCTTTTAACTTAGCTCTAGGTTAGGTGAGGCACAGTGTAAGTACAATGGAGTTTATTTTCCTGATTTGTATGTGATTTTTCCCTTCTGATATTATCTTTTGTCTTTTGAAATATTTTCTCTTTTTGTTTTCCCATCATCCATATAAAATATAATATATAAAAGTACCCATTATAGCTGGGCAGTGTGACATATGCCTGTAATCCCAGTACCTGGGAGGCTAAAGCAGGAGGATCACAGGAGTTCAAGGCCAGCCTGGGCTACATAGTATGTTCAAGGTCAATCTGAACTACATGGCAAGACCCTGTCTCAATAAATAGATAGATAGATAGATAGATAGATAGATAGATAGATAGATAGATAGATGGATGGATAGTTCTGGCTCCTATGCTATTTCTGTTGATTTCCAAAAGTAGCTCAGTAACCGTAAGAAAGAAGAAGGTTGGCTTTAACATAGACTTTTATTTTTAGTTTTTACTTTTTAAAAATTGATTATTTCAAAGATGTGTTATGCATATGTAGAATAACAAATATTACATACTAGTTATATATAATTATATATTTTATATACTGTTCTGTAATAGGCATTCATTTCACATTGACATGTAAAGAGACTCTTCGATCCTTTATATTAATTTACAGTATACGATTTTTTGGTATGTGCGATCCTATGAGCATTATGAATAAATTCATGTAACCACTGTGCATTCAAATTATACAATAGTCGCAGGACCTCAGCCCCAATGCTACATTGTTTTTAGCCACACAATCTTTCCCACCCCTGAAGACTGGCAACAATTGCTCTGTTCTATGTTAACCTAGTTTTCTCTTTTTCAAAATATCATATAAATGGAAGAATATAATAAGTACTTTTTAGAGATTTTGAGATAGGTTTCTTTTATTTATAATAATGCTTTTGAGATTCATTCAAATTGTAGTATATACTAATCACAGTAGTTTTTATTCCTGAATAGTATTTAGTGTTATAAACATACCACAAATTTATTCATTCACTGATTTAAAGACATTTAGATGGTATCCAGCTTTGGCAATAAAGCAGCTATATATAACATTCATATACAGGTTTTTGCATGAATATAAATTCTAGTCTCTAAAAAGAAATACCTACTAATTGGATTGCTGGTAAAAAGATATGGTATATGAATGTTTGTAAAAAAATCTGCTAAAATATTTTCCAAAGTATCTGTACCATTTTGCATTCCCACCAGCAACATTTAAGTATTCTTTTTTTTTTTTTTTCTCCCGTACTGGGGATCAAACTCGGGACCTTGTGCTTGCAAGGCAGGTGGCAGCACCACTGAGCTAAATCCTCAGCCCAACATTTAAGTATTCTATTTGCTCTACATCTGGCCAGTACTTGATAGTCTTCATACATTTTTGTTATCCATTCTAGCATGTAGGATTTACTTGTGATTTTAGTATGCATGTCACTTGTTGAAAGGGATATCAATTCTCCATTGAATGTGAACTTTTCTAAAAATCATTTCATTGAGGTTGAGGGCAGGGGTTGCTCTGGTACAGAATCCACCTGGCATGCCCAACACCCTGGAATGGATCCCCAGAACTACGAAAATAAATCAATTCACTGTATTTTATGGGTCTATTTCTAAGCATTTTCTTGTATAGTTTATGTAACAATCCTTAACTAATAAATATCACACTATCTTGGTAAGGATAGTTTTAAAGTAAATCTCAATGTCAAACAGTAGCCTAGACTTTTAGACCACCTGGTTTCTAAGAATTCATAATTGGACTAGACTGCAAATATTAATATTCTGTGTGAAATTTCTTTTTGATAGTAGAAGTTGTAAATGTGCTTTTTACCTAGAAATCAATGCTTGAGTAAATTTATGTATTTAATTAGTGGAATAGCAATACAAATATTAATGGCTTTTAACTGCTGCTTAAAATTTGGGGAATAGGTCATTAAGTCTGGAACTTGTGTGAAAGGAGTTAACTATAAAGGAATGAGAGATAATTTTATGAAATGTAGGTTTGTAGCATAAAACTATGCCTTGGTATTATTAATCCCTCCATTTTACAGATGAAGAAAAGAAGTCTTAGAAATACCAAATAAATCACCAGTTTCACATAGTTTGTACATACAACATCAGAATTAGAACACAGCTCTGTTCGGTACTCTCTTAACTATTATGCTGCGCTCATTGGCATCTTAAGATCAGGGATTTTCTCTTCATTCAGTCCGAAAATATTTATTGAGTGCCTGTTGTGTACTAATTACTACTGTAGGAACTACAGATTTAACAAGTGAAAAAAGGAGACAAAACTACCTGTTGTTACAAAGCTTACATTCTAATGGAAGAAGATAAAATAAGTAAATTTTATATTGGAAGATAATTTTTAAACCTCTTTATTGGCATGCAATTGACTTATAAAAGTAATATATATTTAAAGTATACGGTTTGATGAGTTCAAAAATAAAATATACTGCCATGAGCCTATCACCAAAATCTATACCATAAACCTATCAATAAACTCCAAACATTTCCTCCTACTCTCTTACTGTTTTATAAGATCAACACTCTAGCACATTTTAAGTATACATCATTAACTGTACTCATTATACTGAATAATAGAACTTTCTCATTTTATCTAACTGAAACTGTACCCTTTGACGAACATTGCCTCATTTCCCCCTTTGGGCCCTGGCAGCTACCATCCCACTTAGCTTCTATAAGTTTGACTACATTCACAATACAGTACAAGTGATATTAGTATTGTCCTTCTTTGTCTAGCTTATTTCGCTTACCATATCTTCTTAGTCCATTCACATATCTGTCCACAGACATTTAAGTTACTTGCATTTCTTGGCTGTTGTAAATAATGCTGCAGTGCATATGAGAATACAGATATCTCTTTGAGATCCTGGCTTTAGTTTCTTTGTATATATTATATACAAGAAAGTGGAGTTACTGGGTCTTATGGTAGCTCTAGTTTTAATATTTTTGAGGAACCTCCATACTGCTTTCCATAGTGGCTATGCCAATTTACATACCCACTAACAATGTACAGGGTTGTTTTTTTTTGTTTTGTTTTTTCCTCCGTATCCTTTCCAGAACTTTTTTGTAATAGCCATCTTAACAGGTATGAAGAGACATATCATTATGGTTTTTGCAGATCAGATCTTCTTGATTCCTGATGATGAGTAAGTGCCTTTTCATAGACCTGTTGACCATTTGTATGTCTTTGGAAAAATGTCCAGTTCCTTTGCCCATTTTTAACTGAATTATTTGGTTTGGTTCTGGTTTGGTTTTTTGATTTTTAGTTTTAGGAGTTCTTTATATATTTTGAATATTAACTTTTAGCAAATATTTGGTTTATAAATATTTTCTCCCTCCCATAGCTGCCTTTTGGACAGTTGTTTACCTTTTGTACAGAAAGCTTTTTATCTTTAGTTTGATGTACAGTAGTCCTCCTTTGTCCATGGAGGATACATTCAGTAACACCCAGTGGATGCCTGAAACCATTACTGTTACCAAGCCCTATATCTACTGTGTTTTTTCCTATATGTCCTTGCCCACAATAAACTTTAATTTATAAATTAGGCACAGTAAGGAATTAACAATAATAAAATGCAACAATTTATAACAGCAATTTTAACAATATACTATAAATTACTCTTGACCAAGTCAAAGCAAATATTAATATTTTGGGACTACAGTTAACTGCTGATAACTGAAACTTCAGAAAGCAAAACCAAGAATAAGGGAGGACTGCTACTATAATTGCATTTGTCTATTTTTACTTTTGTTGCCTTTGCTTTTGGTATCCTATCTAAGAAATCATTGGTAAGTCCACTGTCAAGAAGCTTGTTTTCTTATTTTTCTAGGAGGTTTTGTAGTTGTAGGCCTTTTATATGTCTTTAATCCATTTTGAGTTTATTTTTATGAAGAGCATAAACTAAGAGCCCAGTTTCATTCTTTTGCAAGTGTATAGCAGGAGGTAATACATTTTATGGAGAAAAATAAAACAGATAAAGTAGTAAAATATGGCAAGGAAGGAAAATTTCAAGCGGTTGTGATTTGAACAAATCAAAAGAAGGTAGGAAAGTGATCATATGGCTGTCTGGAAGAGATCATTCCAGATAGAGCAGTGCATGCAACTGCTAACTGCTATAAGGTAGGAGTTGTAGTGTATTCAAGTAACAGTGGCCAGGCATGGATAACTGGAGCCAGTTGAAGTCACTGAGCTATAGATAGAAGAATCAAAACACATAGGCCATTGCAAGGACTTTGACATTTGCTGTGATAAAGGGGTTTTGAACAGAGAATGATGTATTCTAATCAGGCATTTTAAAAGAATCATTCTGGTTTGTGTACTGACAGTAGGCCACAAGAGGATACATCTGTCTTTGTTTTGTTTTGTTTTTTGGTACCGGGGATCGAACTCAGGTCCTTGCGCTTGCGAGGCAGGCCACCGAACCGCTAAGCTAAATCCCCGGCCCTAGGATACATCTGTCTTACTCATTTTGATATCCCAAATAACCAACACAGTATCTGGTATATAATACATCTAATAAATGTCAAAAGCCTTACAATTTCTTAGTACAGGCCAACTTTAAAAATGACATTTTTAGGTAGTCAACAAACAGGTTGACCATCCCTAATCTGAAAGTCTGAAACATGAAATACTCTAAAATGTCAAACATTTTGAGTATCAGCATGATGCTAGTTACAAATGGAAAATTCAATACCATGAAACATTTTACTTGATAATTCTACCTTTAGTAATTTATTATAAAGAATTAATGTGATATGCTCAATGATCTAACTAAAAAGATTTAAATTTAACTTACTTTAAAAGTCTCAAGTTTAAACTTTTTGATCCAGTAACTATCCTTATATGACAATACAGAAATAATGAAATTGGGATAAAAGATTCATGTTCCCAGACATTCATTTATTTTATTTTATTTTTTAATATATTAAGTTTATTGGTACATTTTAGGTATACATTATGATCACATTCATTATTGGGAATTTGGACCTTTACATGATGATATAATATACCTTGGTTCTTATTTTTTCCCATTCCCCTGCCCTGCCTTCAAACCCTCCACCCCTCCCTATTTACATAAGCTTTGTTTCAGTTTTTCCTTACTTTTTCATTTTGTTCTTTTCTCCCCCCCTCCTCCGCTTTGAACCTTTTCTTCCTATTTCACAATATCTATTATAATATCTAATATATGATCTATTATATTTTGTTCCTCATTTACACTTTCAGTTTCTCACACCACAAAAGCCATTCATTATTTACAAATGTGTGTCCTATTTGTTTTACTTAAGAGTATGGCCTCAAGGTGTGTATTGGTTTACGTACAAATGTCTCTAGAAAGGTAAACGGAGACATTCATTTAATTGTTATTTATATAAGCAAAAAAATTAGAAATAGCTAAATGACCAACAAATGGAAAATGATTATATTATGGAATGTCTATATTATGAAGGCAATAAATGTTTTCAAAGTGTAAAATGTAGAAAATGCTGATAGTACAATAAAAAGGATGATAGCAAATTGTGTGTCCAGTTTGATTCCAGTTATGTTTTAAAAATGAAAGACTGAACATGGCCAAAATGCAGACTGTGGGTGATTTTAGATCTTGCTTTTTACTTTCTATACTTCTTGAACTGTCTACACTGATCATATATTTTATAATGAAATTCTTGTTTTTTTGGTGGCTTAAAGCAGCACTTTATTATCTTAACATATCTGGAAGACAGAAGTCAGAAGTGAGCCTTATGTGCATAAAGTTAAAAATTATAATAAAATCTTTTAAAATATTTTGGAAAAAGATAGAGTACAGGGAGAAGAAAATGGATGTTTAAGAGAAAAGAAGAAGCCTGGGATCACTACTATAGGAAATATGCTAAGGAGTTAATGAAAAGTAATTGTTAAACAAAAAGTTGATTTTTAAGTAATGGGCATATCCACTTAGATTTGTATCTCAGTAATGCTTACTAGTCTGGCACCAAAAATTAGGGGAAGATGTTATGTGTCTCATGGATTAGAAGAACTTGGTAAAAGTCCTGGTGTCATTGGTGCTAGTCTAACTCCATGGTCAATGTGAAGATTTTTTATGAGCTTCAAAGTTCTAGACAGAGCTAGGACTATAGCTCAGTGGTAGAGCACTTGCCTAGCATTTGTGAGGCCTTGGATTCCATACCCAGGTCCACATACAAAATAATTTCTAGACAAACAATAGTAGTTTTTTCTATCCCCTGGCCACTCTCCTAGTGTAAGCACTCATTATTCTTACTTAAACCTACTGCTTATCCGTCATGTCTGCACTCAGTTTCCTAACCATCTTTGACATTGTCTGGAGTTCTCTTTCTAAAGCATCAGTAAGATCATGTTATTTTCCCCTTTTGAGCATGCTATGTTGGCTCCCCATTCCCTTAGAAATTTTAAGCCATACCTGAACTTTTAAGCCATAAATTTGAGACTCTTTGTGATGTCGTCTCAAAGTACCTATCTTCATCTCTTATTACAGGTATTCTTGTATATCTCCATAATCTTTTTTTCTCCGTCCTCTTCATCTTATCGACCCTTCCCTAACTATGCGAAGCTTAGCTAAGACTTCATATTTTTGTTCATGCTACATCCTCTAAAACAGTTGACAGATAAATCTGGAGATGATTTATATTCCTTCTTTGTGTCTGCCTTTAGGAGTGGCTATGTGACTTTTTTTTTTTTTTTTTGTACCAGGGATCGAAGTTGGGCCCTTGTGCTTTTGAGGCAGGCACCAGAACCACTAAGCTAAATCCCTGGCAAACTTTTGTTCTCTCTCTCTCCTTTTTTTTTTTTTTGTACTAGGGATGGAACTCAGGTCCTTTTGCTTGCAAGGCAGGCAGCAGAACCACTGAGCCAAATCCTCGGCCCTATGTGACCTTTAATGTATTATTTATATATAACTTCTCTAAGCTCCAATTGTTCCCTATTTCCTCATCTTCATAATATTAATACATATTTAAAGAGAGACTAGAACTCATCTAGATAAAGAATATAAAAGGCAAGTTATAACCAAATTCATGACACATGTGTGGCATTATTTTCTACCTAAGTCTATGAAGATACTTTTGACTTCAGATAACAGAAACCCAACTGCAAATAGTTTAAATGGGAAGCAAGTCTAGAGATAAGCCTGTTCCAGGATAGGTTAATTCTGCTGTTCAGTAGTATCACCAGGGAAGCAGACAGTGTCCTACCATCTTCCTGCTTTGCACTTTCGTTCCCTTGAGCTTTTCCCCCTCCTGGTACTAAGATACAGTAACTATAGCAGTCTTAGGTGTGACATGCAGACAGTAACTTTCAGATGCACAAAAAAGGGAAGGTCCCTTAAGGCTCTTTTTAAGAGCAAGGAAATCTCTCTAGAAACGTCCTCTTATTCTCCCTACCCAATATAAACTTTCCCTTGAATCTAATTGATGAAAATTATCACATATGCCTGGGCCTCAATCAGTCACACTGGGTAGGGGAATGAGCTGATCTTAATTGGCTTAGGCCAATTGTGATTCATCCCTGGTGCTGGCCCCCACTTCTCCTGAAGGAACAGTTGCTCAAAAAAGGACACAGTAAGGGCTGTTTTAGGGAGGGAAAAGATCGTGTTAGCAAAGCATATTTCTTCAGGAATGATCCTTGTCTGGTAGGTTAAGGAGATGGAAAGAAATAAATAGTTGATCGACATAAAGGGTAGTTCCTTTTGGTGGCTCAAGACTAATTAGGCATCATACCAGCTGAGAGAACAGGTGGGTTGGGGTGGGAAGAGTATGAAACTTTCATTTTGCTAATTTTGCACTTCAGTTTTACAGTTTATTTTTATGTCTAAATTAGGTATGTGGTGGAACTGAGGAAGACCCAGATGACAAAAATGCACCCTTTCGACAACGTCCATTTTGCAAATATAAAGGACATACTGCTGATCTCCTTGACCTTTCATGGTCTAAAGTAAGAATTTCTTACGTGACTTGTATATTATTTCTATATAGCTATGACTTTAAGACCAAAGCAAATGTCTTCTTTGTGTGATTATTATGCTGCCAAATGTTTAGATCTCCTTTGTGGGAGTTATCAACAAGTTAAGTTTAAAAAGAGAGGTAATAGTTTGGGCTAGTAAGTAAATGTTTATACTAACAGCTATTTACATCTTTCCATGTATTTGTTACCTTTTGCTTTTTTATGAGCAGTAATTTTGGGAAGTAAGTATCCTCAAGAAAATGAATGACTTCGACTACAAAAGTGAAGGAAGTCTGATTTATCTAATCAGGTCTGCCTTGAGGCTAATCTACATTCATGAAATTATTAATTTTCGCTTAACAGTTCATTTTGTGATTTTTTTTTCCCTTAGAGCAAAATTATTTCCCAAGTATAGGGGGCTATCTTGGCACTGAATATCTCAACAGTTTTGTGAAAATTTAAGGAGATGTTTCAGATTTTATAGACAATAGTTGAAGCATGAAATGATTTTTTAGAAACTTGGAATGATATGCTACACTTATGTCAGGAGAAACTCATGT
This sequence comes from Fukomys damarensis, assembly GCF_012274545.1. Lineage (NCBI taxonomy): Eukaryota > Metazoa > Chordata > Mammalia > Rodentia > Bathyergidae > Fukomys > Fukomys damarensis. Next base: position 95,388,809 of record NW_022900951.1, read on the forward strand.
AACTCAAAATATCCATGATGGATACTGGAAAGTCACTGGAATATGTTGGCAGAGCTGGAATTCATCTTTCAATCATTCCATTTATGAACTGCTATGCCTATCATACCTGTTTCGATGTTCTGAATGCTTTTTATAACTGTCTCAGAATTTCTCTTCTCTCTCACCCTCCAAATCAAGCTTGTCCCTAACATGATAGTCTGATTTTAAAACAATCCTAATTCTTTCTTTGTACTTCTTCTCTACCCTGTGCCCCTGAGTTGTCAGGAGGTGGGAATTTGAGATGTCCATTTTAATCTAATAATTGTTTTCATCTGGAATAAGAAATACAAAGCAAATAATTGGAAACCTTACATTCATTTTACTTTCTTAAAATAAGCCATGTATTTGTCTGAAATGTTGTACTTACTCGAAGAAATTAAATTTCCACTGGCCACAATATCAGTCAGGATTCTCCAGAGAAACCTTTATCATGCATACATACATAGTTTTAAATTTTTTTTAATTTTGCAAAAAGTTTAACACATAATAATTGTAATTTTTACTGATGAAGTACAATAAGATATACAATGAGTGGTTTTATGTTGGTTTCTTTAATTTTTTATAGGAAAAGACTAATTGCCATTAATACCCCTCAAAATACTCCCCTCACTTTAAGCACTCATCTCATTCTTGCCACTTTCTGAAGCACTTTTGGAAGTCCTTTCAGGGATATCTTTAGTTGTTTCATTCTGGCTGCCTCAGTGTTCTAAATCGATTCAAAATATTTACTTTGTGGTCATTCTGATTTTGGGGAAGAACAAGAAGTCATATGGTGCTAGATCCAATGAATAAGGTGGATTGAAGGCACATGTCATGCTGGGCGTGGTGGTGCACACCTGTAATCCCAGCACTCGGGAGGATCACTGTGAGTTTGAGACCAGCCTGGGCTACATACTGAGTTCCAGGTCAGTCTCAACTACACAGTGAGACTCTGTCTCAAAAAAACAAACAAAAAGACACGTGTCATAATGTTTTTACAAGCCTGCCTTTCTATTGGATGGCAGTCAGCAACAGCATTCACTGTAATTTTGATCACACCTTGTGAAGACACTCAGGAAGGAGGACTTCCAGAACTGCTTCAGAAAGTGGCAAAAACAATGGGATGTGTTCCAAGTAAAGAGAAGTATTTGAAGGAGCGATGTATCTTTTGCTGAAATAATTTTTTATTTAAACACCATATTTTTGATCATCCCTTATACATTGTGATTTTCAAACCATGCATACAATGTATGATGATAAAATCAAGGTAATTAGCATTTCTGTTACCTTAAACAATTACTATTTCTTTGTGTCATGTACTTTCAAACTCCTCTTTGCTAGTTCTTTATTAAATATTTAGTAAATTGTTGGGAATTACTATGCTGTGGAACACTAGAACTTATTCCTCCTATGTACTTTGGCACCGGATATGCAACTTCCCTCTAGTCCCTGACCCTGTATCCCTTCCCTGGACCACTCTTCTAAAGAGGTTTTTTGTAAGGATTTAGCTTATGCAATTATAGAATAGGCCTGCAGGCTGGAAATAGCAAGAGTTGAACCAAATCAGTTTTTCATTAAATGGCTGGGTAATATAACCTAGATGACTTGACACATAGAATTAATCACTATTACTACCACCTTACTACAATTTATATATATTGTTTGAATTCCTTCTCTTTAGCCTTTCTCTGACATTATATTGCTTAATACTGTTGATCTTTTTTGAAATACACTTCTTGGTTTTACTTTCTAAGTTTCCTTCCTATCTCACTGACCACTCCCCTTTATTTCCTTCACAGAAGAAATAGTAAAATAAACATTACTGAGAACTATCCTTTATACCAGGTACTTTTCACTCACTCAAAACTTATCCACTGATCACTTTACTACCTAGTTAAGAACATGAACGCTGGAGCCAGACTCTCAGGGTTCATATCCAACCTAGTTTGACTTTTGTAGGTGTGCTACCTTGGGCAAGCTCCCTGACTTCACCACACTTTATCTAAAAAATAGACATAATAAAGATAGCTTCCTGTAGAGTATAGAGAAAGATTAACTGAGCTAGTAAATATACAGCACTTACTTAGAACACAGTAAATGTTTAGTTGCTTAGTTAAGCACTTAACAGTTTATCCCAGTTGCTGGGCAGTGCCTTTTTGTACTGACTATCCTGAGTGTTGCCCTGTGCCATTTCAACCAGTCAAATCTTGTATTAAATAAATTTGATAAAATTGTCATTTTATATTTCTTTCTATAGAATTTAATGAAAAAATATGCAATTTTTGGTCATCTTGTATTTAAATAATTGGACTGGTAAGTGTTTAATATTACCTGTTACTATACCAGGTAGCATTTAGACACTGAAGACACAAACAAAAGTTAAATGTTTTACAGGTGCTCTCTATTTGTACCCTCCAAAAAGGGTCATTGTTTCCTTATCAAGGACTTTTTAAAAAAAGGATTGTGCAGATTAAGGAACATGCATGCCTAAAGGCATGTAGCTAAGGAGTAGAAAACCGGATTCAAACCCCTTGGCTTGGGAGCATTACTCTCTAGCCTAGTCCTATTTAACAACAGCTAATGACCACACTGAAGCAGGATTACAAAAACAACAAATGTTGGACACATTGCGAAGTTTTTACAGTTCTTACAGATTTTGTTTCTGACGTTCTTTCTACATCTCTTTAAGAGGTGGCAGAAATATGAGTTAGTATCAATCCAGTTATCTGCTTGTCTCAGTAATTATATATTTTTAAGGGCCTGTGAGTTTATAAACTGGGTCTTCTTGGTTGTTGATAATACAAATACCAGTTTGTACAGAGATAATATAGAAATCCAGAGTTAAGAAATTGTTAAGCAAGTTTTTCATAGTAATTTAATGCCTGTTGAATCTAATCTTTTAAAACCAGGGCATCTATTTCTATAATGTTAAAAATAGGCATTATATTTTATATGCTTGATATTTTCATTTATTTTTTCTAGTAGTTTTTATATTTTTAGTATTTTTTGTCCATAACTTACAGGAATCTAAAAACAAAACTAGTCCTCCATAAATAGTTTGAGAACCACTGGTAGGATGATTTATTTGAATAGGACTCTGCTCCATAAGAGAATATTCCCTAAAGGATTATCTTCGCATTTCCAAGCCCCCACCCTCCACTCTCAGCCAGAGGAAAGGAACAAAATTTCTACTTTTCTACCCACCTGTACAGTACCTTTCTCTTTCTTTTCCACCTAACCAAAATGTATTCATCCTTTAATGTTTTTCATCAGTCCCATCTCCTTCCGAATGCCTTCCCTGACAACTAAAACAAATACTGAACTGTTTCGTTTTCTGTGTCCTCTGTCCTATGCTCTTCTTGTAAGCTTTCATTTTTTACATAACTGTTAACTATGCACATGTCTAGATCTTTTTTACAACAAGATTCTAAAAACCACTAAAGGGTAGGAACATCACAGTGCTTAAATTAGTTACATTACCTTGTTCAACCTTGAAAGTTTTAAGATCTTATTTTACTATTGTTTATTTTCAGTGTCTTATCACAAGCAATGGATTTTCTGTTTGTTGAAGACTTATTTTATGCTAGGTAACAAAAATTAACTTTTTCGCCAGGTATGGAGGTATGCGCCTATAACCTGAGCAACTTAGCAAGACCCTGTTTCAAAAAATAAAATATAAAGAGCCAAGGATTTAGTTCAGTGGTGCCGCCACCTGCCTCGCAAGCGGAAGGTCCCGAGTTCAATCCACGGTATCAAAACATGAAAAAGGCTAGGGACAAGCTAAGTGCAACAGCCATAGGTTCATTCCACTGTATAAAAATTGCTGATTAATTATTAGAATAATAGCCCATGCATAAAAATTCTTTTTTCTTTTTTTTTTAACATGATGATACTGGACTTAAGAACTCTCTAAGATCACAAAGCTAGTTATAGGTAGAATTTTGATTTGAATCTAATTTATTGACTCCTAAAATCAATGTGCTTAAATTTAATTACATTTAGTCTATAAATATTTAACAAATATCTACTGGCATAATATAACAAACCAACATGTCACGAGCACCTTCACTTAATACTTTAATGATATCTTAACCTCCTTTTCATACGCTTAAAGGTAGAGCTGAATGAAGCCAGTTTTTATTTTGTTGGGGTTTTTTGTTTTTGCTTTTTGGTATGATTTTGGTCCTAGAGACTGAGCCCAGGGCCTGGTGCATGCTAAGAATACACTCTACCACTGAGCTGCACCTCCATCAGTGAACGAAGATGTGAGTTTGTTTGTGGTTTTGTTGTTTTTTTTTTGTTTGTTTTTTTTTTTTTGGTACACGGGGATTGAACTCAGGTCCTTGTGCTTGTGAGGCAGGCAGTGGAACCACTGAGCTAAATCCCCAGCCCTGTTTGTTTGTTTTGAGACAGGGTCTTGCTGTGTAATTCAGACTGGCCTTATACTCATGTAGCCCAGGCTGGCCTTGAAGTCAACAGAGATCCTCCTCAGCCTGCCAAATATTGGGATTATAGGCATGCACCAACCACGCCTGGCCTGAATGAAGCCGTTTTAATGAATAGTGGGCCAATGGATTTGTTTTTGTATAATTGTTATTAATCAATAGAAAAGTATAATGCAGACTATATACACTCTTTAAAACTTTCCGGAACTGAGTGGATTTTGAAAGTAAAAATAATTCTCTTAGATGTTTCAAAGATGATTGTAAATCTTCCATATTCTTTGTGTGTCTGTGTGTGGTGCTGGGTATCAAATCCAGGGCCTCACACATTTAGTCAAATGCTTTACCACTGAGCTACACCCTCAGCCCTCAAATTATATTTTTGAATTGTAAAGTACACCATCTCTTTCAAAACAGGTATATTACATATAATGTACACTTTTTAAAATAGCCCAAAGTAGCATATATATCTCAGTATAATTAAACGTCCAAATCAGTATTTTTAGTTCATTTTTTTACAGTCAAAGTATAAATATTCTTAATTACTTTCAACAGATGACAAAACATCTTGGTGCTTTTTATGACATGTGACATATGTTTTACTTAACTACTCTGCAAAACAGTGTAGTGGCTAGAGCCGAGCCCTGATGCCAGAGCATCTGAGTTCAAATTCAATCTCTTCTACTAACAAACTGTAATCATAGAAAAGTTATTTAACCTCTCTGTTCTCATTTGTCAAAGAAGTTAATAGCATATCTATTTCAAAGTTGCTGCATAGGGCTAAGAACAATGTTTAACAAATTTTAAGTACTCAATGTCATTATTACCTTGATTTGTTTAGTACTTTAAAGCATACTAAAGAAGAGTAGGATCCCCCTAGAGTATCCTCATTCAGCATAACCTGTAGCTTTCCCACTTAATTAGATTATTTCTTGGATGATGGTACCGTCATAATGCATAACTCTATTATACTACCTCTTCTAGCTTTGAAAGTTCTATGATCTACTCTGATAGATTGAGTTTCTATTCTCTAATTTTCTTGCCTAGAGTGTGACAGATGCACAATAACTTTTAATTTTCATACTGCATTTAGACATTGAAGACATGGTAAGTGAAAATTAGAATCCTCATGAGTTAAAATTCACTGTTGTTATCAATGTGAAAAATAACTAAACTAAAATGGCAATCAAATGAATGGATGCCTTCTATTCATAGTAACTTTTAGTATGTACAGGTTGTAATGACTTAGTCCCCTGCTCGTGCGTGTTAGATTTCTTTGGACATAAATCATAAGATTAAAACTAATTTCAAAATAAGTAATGTGAAAAAAATCTTAGATTTTTCATGGAATATGTTATTAAATTGAGAATAAATAAGATGATCCAATGGAATTGAATCTTGTGCTTCTGATGCTGCATATAACAATAGCACTATTGAGTTATATAAAACCAAAAGTTCACTTTTGTTGTATAAGTAGATTTTAACTTGATAATAATACCATTTTCTCCATAGAACTACTTTCTGCTTTCTTCTTCAATGGACAAAACAGTCAGGTTATGGCACATTTCCAGAAGAGAATGCCTCTGCTGTTTTCAACATATAGATTTTGTCACTGCCATAGCTTTCCATCCAAGAGTAAGTAATCGTTTATTTATCTTTTTGTCAGGCTAAAAGAAAAAGAGGGAACTTGGCTTCTCTGGGGGACAGTTGGACTATTAGGAAAAAAATTATTAATCACATGGTTGAGAGCCACTTAAAATGTCATTCCATTTTGCTTTAAAAATGGGAAAGAAAATAAATGTTCGACTAATATGTATTAGAAGTGAGAATGTTCTAGATAGAATGTTACATTCCAGCTGTGTCATCCTTTCTTTCTTTATTTTTTTAATGAGTCTATTGGTCATTTTTAAATATACAGTACAGTTACATTCATGATTGAGATCTTCTATCTTTACATGACAGATCCTGGTTCTCATTTTTTCCCCATATGCCTACCCTCCCTTCACCCCTTCCCCCTCCCCTATTTAGAAAGGCTTTTTTCCAGTTTTTTTTCCTTTTCTTATATATTTTCTTTTCCCTTATTTCCTTTCCCCTTCCCTTCCCAATTCCCGTACACCTTTACCCTTTTCTTACTATTTCACCTTGTCAGTTATGCAACTTGGATCTTACTTACACTTTTAGTTTTTCACACCAGAGAAACTACTTGGTATTTACACATGTGTGACTTATTTATTTCACTTAAGAGTATGGCCTCAATATGCATCCATTTTCCTATGAATGACTAGTTTCTCATTCTTTATGGCTGAGTAGTATTCCATTTTATAGAAAAACCACATCTTTATCCAGTCTCCAACTGATGGGCAAATGGGCTGTTTCCAAGTTTTAGCTATTACAAACTGTGCCGCTATAAGCATGGGTGCGCATATTTCACTGTGATATGATTCTTTTAATTTTTTCGGAAAAATACCCAGCAGCGGGATGGCTGGGTCAAATGGAACAGAGGTTCTTTGAGGTATCTCCATATTGATTCCCATGGTGGTTGCATCATTCTGCACTCCTACCAACAGTGGAGAAGGATTCCTTTCTCCCCACAACCCAGCCAACATTTGTTATTGGTTGCTTTCTTGATAGCAGCCATTCTTTCTGGGGTGAGGTGGAATTTCAGTGTTGTTTTCATCTGCATCTCTCAAATGAACAGTGATATTGAACATTTTTTCATATATTTATTTGCTGCTTTTACTTCTTTGTGTGAGAAATAGCAGTTCATTTCAGATGCCCATTTTTGAATCGGGTCTTTATATTTGGGAAGCCTAATTTTTTTGAGTTCTTTATATATGCTAGATAATAGTCCTTTGTCTGAGGAACAGCTGGTAAAAAAATTTTTCCCACATTGTAGATTGTCTGTTAGCTCTGTTGGTAGTTTCTTTTGCCATGCAGAAACATTTTGATATGATGAGATCCCAGTTGTTGATTCTTTGTTCTGATTCCCATGCTACTGTTCATAAAGTCTTTTCCTATGCCAATGTCTTTCAGAGTTCTGCCGAATTTATCTTCCAGCAAGTTTAGTGTTTTCTGTTTTAATATTTAGATCATTAATCCACTTGGATTTTAGTTTAGTGCATGGTGAAAGATAGCGGTCCAGTTTTAATCTTTGGTGGGTTGAATTCCAGTTTTTCCAACACAATTTATTAAACAGGATGTCTTTCCTCCAACAAGGATGGTTGGCTTCTTTGTCAAAGATGAGGTAGCTGAGTACATCTGGAGTTGTTTCTGTATCTTCCAATCTATTCCACTGATACTCTTTTTATCACAGTGGCTTTGTAGAAGTTTCAAGTTGGAGATTGTGATACCCCATGTCATGTCTCTGTTGCCTAGAATTGCTTTTGGTATTCTAGGTCTCTTCTGGTTCCAAATGAATTTTTGGATTCTTTTTTCTAGTTCTGTGAAATATACTGTTGGAATTTCAATCGACATTGCACTGAATCTCTATAGCAGTTTTGATAATATTGACATTTTCACTATGTTGATTCTTCCTACCCAAGAGCAAGGGATATCTTTCCATTTTCTAATATCCTCTTCGATCTCTTTTTTTTCAGAGTGCTATAGTTTTCATTGTAGAGGTTTTTTGCTTCCTTTGTTCAACTGATTCCTAGATGAAGTATCTAGGATCTATTATCTATATAGTGTCTAATATCTATTTGTTTGGATGTTATTGTGAAAGGAATTGTTTCCCTAATTTCTCTCTCAGTGAGTGTACAGCAAGGCTATTGATTTTTTTTTTCTTGGTGCTGGAGATCACACTCAGGCCCTTGCATTTACAAGACAGGCGGCAGAACCACTGAGCCAAATTCCCGGCCCCAAGGCTATTGATTTTTGAGTGTTGACCTTGTGTCCAGCTACTCTACTGAATCTGTCAATTAAGTCTAAAAGTCTTTTGGCAGAGTTTTTTTCGGTCTTCTATGTGGAGTAACATATCGTCAGCAAATAGTGACAGTTTAACTTCTTCCTTTCCTATATTTATTGCTTTAATTTCATTCTCGTGTCTAATTGCTGTGGCTAATGTTTCCAGAATTGTATTGAACAGGAGTGGTGATAGTGGACATCCTTGTCTTGTTCCTGATTTTAGCTTGAAGGTTTTCAGTTTTTGGCCATTGAATATGATGTTGGCTGTTGGTTTTTCATGGATAGCCTTTATCAAGTTGAGATTAAGACCACCTATTCCAATTTTCTGCAGGATTTTTAACATGAATGAGTGTTGAATTTGGTCAAATGCTTTTTCTGCATCAATTGAGATGAACATATGGTTTTTGTCCTTGACTCTGTTAATACAGAGCATTACATTTATTAATTAATGTATGTTGAACCATCCTTGCATCCCTGGGATAAATCTGACTTGGTCAGGCAGTATGATCTTCTTCATGACCCTCTGTATTCTGTTTGACAGTATCTTACTGAGGATTTTTGCATCTATGTTCATTAGGGAGTTTGGCCCGTAGTTCTCTTTTTTGGTTGGGTCTTTCCCTGGTTTTGGAATTAAAGTAAAACTTGCTTCCAGGAATGTATTTGGAAATGTTGCTTCCTTTTCAATTTTATTGAAAAGTTTAAAGAGTAGTGGCCATAGTTCTTCTCTAGGTGTCTTGTAAAATTCAGCACTGAATCCAATAGGACCTAGGTTTTTCTTCGTTGGTAAACTTTTAATTGCATTTTCAATTTCCCTGATTGTAATTAGGGTATTTAGAATATTTTTATCTTCTTCGTTCAACTTTGGTAATTCATAAGTATATAGACATCTGTCCAATTCTTCTGTGTTTTCCATTTTATAAGAGTACAGATTCTCGAAGTAGGCATTCATGATCCTCTGGATTTCTGTTGGCTCTGTTGTGACTTCACCTTTTTTGTTACTAATTGCATGGATCTGAGTCTTTTCTTTCCTTTTTTTGACAAGGTTGGCTAAGGGTTTATCGATTTTATTCTTTTGAAAAACCAGTGCTTTGATTCATTGACTTTTTTGTATCATTCTCTTATTTCCCATTGCATTGATTTTTGTGCTGATCTTTATAATTTCCTCCCTTGTATGAGCTTTGGGTTTTTCTTGCTCTTCTTTTTCTAGGAGTCTAAGATTCATCTTAGGTTGTTTATTTGACCTTACTCTGTTTTCCTAGTGTGGGCATTCACTGCTATGAAGTTTCCACATAAGAACTTCTTTCATTGTGTCCCAGAGATTCCTGTATGTTGTATTGACATTATCATTTATTAATTAAGAACTCATTTCTTCTTTAATTTCCTCTGTGACCTATTGATTGTTCACGAGAGTGTTGTTCAATTACCATGTGTTTGTGAAGTTCTTACAGTTTCTTATGCTGTTGTTCTTCAGCTTAATTGTACTGTGGCCTGGTAATATACATGGAATAACTTCAATTCCTTTGCATTCATTAAAACCTGTTCTATGAGCTAGTATGTGATCTGTTTTGGAGAATGACCCATGTGCAGCCAATAAGAATGTATATTCTGATTTTGTGAGGTGGAACACACTGTAGGTGTCTATTAATTCCATTTTTTCAAAAGCTTGGGTCAGTTCTGGTATTTTGTTGTTGATTTTTTGTGTAAATGATCTATTTGTGATAGTGGAGTATTTAGGTCCCCCACTACAGTTGTATTAGTTCTTATTTGGTGATTCATGTCCCTTAATGTTTGTTTTATATAGTTGGGGGCATTGATTTTCAGTGCATATATGTTTGTCACGTCTACCTCTTGATTGTTCCCTTTACGAGGATGTAGGGGCATTCTTTGTCTCTCTTAATCAGTTTTGGTTTGAAAATTACTTTGTCTGCAATTAAGACAGCTACCCCTGCTTTTTTTCTGGGCTCCTGTCACACAGAGAACTGTTTTGCATTCTTTTACTTTCCTTCTATGGTTTCCTTTTGATCTAGTTGTGTTTCTTGTATACAACGTATTGTTGGATTTTGCTTCTTAATCAATTCTGTCAGTCTATTTCTGTTCATTGGTAAATTGAAGCCATTGAGATTCATGTTTATAACTGATATGTATTGACTTATCATTGTCATATTATTGTCCTGTTCTTGGCTCTTTAATTTCTCTCCCTCTACCTTTAGTTTCTAGCTTTGCCTAATTGTTTTTGCTCTGTTGGGCCCCACGGTGTTGTGAACTTCATTGTATTTTTCTAGGATATTGTTTAGAATTGTTTGTAGCACTGGTTTCCTATTCAGGAAGTTTCTCAGGTGTTCTTTGTCATGCAAGTATCTTATTTCCCCATCCATTTTGAAACAGAGTTTTGCAGGTTGGAGATTGTTTTCTCTTAGAGCTTGAAATACCTCACTCCAGTCTCTCCTTGACCTGAGGGTTTATGTTGAAAAGTCTGCTGTGATTCTGATGGGCTTTCCTTTGCATGTGTTTGTTTCTTTTCTCTAACTGCTTGTAGTATTTTGTTCTTCTGTGGAGTTTCTGGGATCTTGGCTATTATATATCTGGGATTAGATTTTTTTTTATCATGGTTAGTTGGAGTCCTATATGCCTCACTTATCTGTATGTCAAATTCTTCCCCTCCATTTGTGAAGTTTTCTGTCATTAATTCTGTGAAGTTTTTTTAAGTCATTTGTGTTTTCTCCTGCTACTTAATGGATTCCTATCATTCTTATATTATTCTTCTTTGCATCATCTAGGAGTTGTTGAGTCGATTTCTCATGATCCCTTACTGTTTTTAAGAGATCTCTCTTTTCATGGTTGCTGATTGCAGTCCTATCTTCTGTATCTGAAATTCTATTTTCACATTCATTCGTTCTACTGCAAAGCTTTCAATAGAGTTTTTAATCTCCAGGATATCTATTTGAATCTGTTTCGTGGATTCCATTTTTTTCCTGTGTTGGGCATTCATGGTTTCCATTTCTTTCTTATTTTGCATATTCATGGCTTCTATCATGCTCCTGAGCTCATCTATTTTTTGGTCAGTTTAAGTTCTAGAGTCTTATCATGTCTTTCATTGTTCTCTCCATCTCTGTAGTCATCTGGCAAATTATTTCTGTTTTATATTTTTCTAGAACCTGATTGATCTGTTTTGTTATTTCCTGTGCTATCAGTTCAGGCTGTCCTGGTGGTTGATTGTCAGACTTTTCTACCTCGTTTCCTATAGAATTTGCCTTTGGTGAACTGGAACTCTGTATTTGTGCATTGCTTAAGTGTCTTCTCGTTCTTATTTTTGTTGCTGGGCTATCCTTGGTTTAATTCCTGGATTAGTACTTTGATCTTCCTGATATAGATGCTCTTTAGATTTTGAGTCTTTAATGACTCAGGGACACTCTCATTTTCATAATATCCGAAAGGACAACTCATTAAATTAATCACAACCGTTTAGCCCAATTGATATAATCAGCAACACAGTAGCATCAAGCACAGCTTAGAAATTAACCATTTGTGGTAGTTATTAATCTATCACCTTTAACCATGTGAATTAAATCAAAATTGAGGACCATATTAGCCGTAGCAATTAGACAAGAGAAAGAAATTAAAGCAATAAAGATAGGAAAGGAAGAAGTTAAACTGTCATTATTTGCTAACAGTATGATACTCTAATTGAAGACCCAAAAAACTCGACCAAAAGACTTCTAGACTTAATTGACATTTTTAGCAGAGTAGCTGGATACAAGGTCAACGCCCAAAAATCAATAGCCTTCTTGTACACAAATAACAGTCTCACTGAGAGAGAAATTAGGGAAACAATTCCTTTCACAATAGCATCCAAAAAAATGAAGTATCAAAGAATCAGTCTAACAAAAGAACCAAAAGACCTCTACACTGAAAACTACAGCACTCTGAAAAATGAGATCGAAAAGGATATAAGGAAATGGAAAGATATCCCCTGATCCTGGGTAGGAAGAATCAACATAGTGAAAATGGCCATACTATCAAAACTGCTATACAGATTCAATGCAATGCCAATTGAAATTCTAACACTATATTTCACAGAACTAGAAAAAAGAATCCAGAAATTCATTTGGAACCATAAGAGACCTAGAATAACAAAAGCCATCCTAGACAGACACATGGCAGTGAGTATAATAATTCCCAATTTGAAACTGTACTACAAAGCCACTATGATAAAAACAGCATGGTGCTGGCAAAGAAACAGACCTGAGGATCAGTGGAACAGATTGAAAGACACAGAAACAACTCCAGATGTACTCAGCCACCTCATCTTTGACAAAGGAGCTGACCATCCCCACTGGAGGGAGGGTGGCCTCTTTAATAAATGGTGTTGGAAAAACTGGATCTCAGCCTGCCAGAGATTAAAACTAGAACCTTATCTGTCACCATGCACTAAATTAAAATCCAAGTGGATTGAAGATCTAAATATTAAAACAGAAACACTAAACTTGCTGGAAGATAAGTTAGGCAGAACTCTTGCAGACATTCGCGTCAGAAAAGACTATGAACAAATCCTCGGTAGCACGTTCCCTTTACGAGGATGTAGGGGCATTCTTTGTCTCTCTTAATCAGTTTTGGTTTGAAAATTACTTTGTCTGCAATTAAGACAGCTACCCCTGCTTTTTTTCTGGGCTCCTGTCACACAGAGAACTGTTTTGCATTCTTTTACTTTCCTTCTATGGTTTCCTTTTGATCTAGTTGTGTTTCTTGTATACAACGTATTGTTGGATTTTGCTTCTTAATCAATTCTGTCAGTCTATTTCTGTTCATTGGTAAATTGAAGCCATTGAGATTCATGTTTATAACTGATATGTATTGACTTATCATTGTCATATTATTGTCCTGTTCTTGGCTCTTTAATTTCTCTCCCTCTACCTTTAGTTTCTAGCTTTGCCTAATTGTTTTTGCTCTGTTGGGCCCCACGGTGTTGTGAACTTCATTGTATTTTTCTAGGATATTGTTTAGAATTGTTTGTAGCACTGGTTTCCTATTCAGGAAGTTTCTCAGGTGTTCTTTGTCATGCAAGTATCTTATTTCCCCATCCATTTTGAAACAGAGTTTTGCAGGTTGGAGATTGTTTTCTCTTAGAGCTTGAAATACCTCACTCCAGTCTCTCCTTGACCTGAGGGTTTATGTTGAAAAGTCTGCTGTGATTCTGATGGGCTTTCCTTTGCATGTGTTTGTTTCTTTTCTCTAACTGCTTGTAGTATTTTGTTCTTCTGTGGAGTTTCTGGGATCTTGGCTATTATATATCTGGGATTAGATTTTTTTTTATCATGGTTAGTTGGAGTCCTATATGCCTCACTTATCTGTATGTCAAATTCTTCCCCTCCATTTGTGAAGTTTTCTGTCATTAATTCTGTGAAGTTTTTTTAAGTCATTTGTGTTTTCTCCTGCTACTTAATGGATTCCTATCATTCTTATATTATTCTTCTTTGCATCATCTAGGAGTTGTTGAGTCGATTTCTCATGATCCCTTACTGTTTTTAAGAGATCTCTCTTTTCATGGTTGCTGATTGCAGTCCTATCTTCTGTATCTGAAATTCTATTTTCACATTCATTCGTTCTACTGCAAAGCTTTCAATAGAGTTTTTAATCTCCAGGATATCTATTTGAATCTGTTTCGTGGATTCCATTTTTTTCCTGTGTTGGGCATTCATGGTTTCCATTTCTTTCTTATTTTGCATATTCATGGCTTCTATCATGCTCCTGAGCTCATCTATTTTTTGGTCAGTTTAAGTTCTAGAGTCTTATCATGTCTTTCATTGTTCTCTCCATCTCTGTAGTCATCTGGCAAATTATTTCTGTTTTATATTTTTCTAGAACCTGATTGATCTGTTTTGTTATTTCCTGTGCTATCAGTTCAGGCTGTCCTGGTGGTTGATTGTCAGACTTTTCTACCTCGTTTCCTATAGAATTTGCCTTTGGTGAACTGGAACTCTGTATTTGTGCATTGCTTAAGTGTCTTCTCGTTCTTATTTTTGTTGCTGGGCTATCCTTGGTTTAATTCCTGGATTAGTACTTTGATCTTCCTGATATAGATGCTCTTTAGATTTTGAGTCTTTAATGACTCAGGGACACTCTCATTTTCATAATATCCGAAAGGACAACTCATTAAATTAATCACAACCGTTTAGCCCAATTGATATAATCAGCAACACAGTAGCATCAAGCACAGCTTAGAAATTAACCATTTGTGGTAGTTATTAATCTATCACCTTTAACCATGTGAATTAAATCAAAATTGAGGACCATATTAGCCGTAGCAATTAGACAAGAGAAAGAAATTAAAGCAATAAAGATAGGAAAGGAAGAAGTTAAACTGTCATTATTTGCTAACAGTATGATACTCTAATTGAAGACCCAAAAAACTCGACCAAAAGACTTCTAGACTTAATTGACATTTTTAGCAGAGTAGCTGGATACAAGGTCAACGCCCAAAAATCAATAGCCTTCTTGTACACAAATAACAGTCTCACTGAGAGAGAAATTAGGGAAACAATTCCTTTCACAATAGCATCCAAAAAAATGAAGTATCAAAGAATCAGTCTAACAAAAGAACCAAAAGACCTCTACACTGAAAACTACAGCACTCTGAAAAATGAGATCGAAAAGGATATAAGGAAATGGAAAGATATCCCCTGATCCTGGGTAGGAAGAATCAACATAGTGAAAATGGCCATACTATCAAAACTGCTATACAGATTCAATGCAATGCCAATTGAAATTCTAACACTATATTTCACAGAACTAGAAAAAAGAATCCAGAAATTCATTTGGAACCATAAGAGACCTAGAATAACAAAAGCCATCCTAGACAGACACATGGCAGTGAGTATAATAATTCCCAATTTGAAACTGTACTACAAAGCCACTATGATAAAAACAGCATGGTGCTGGCAAAGAAACAGACCTGAGGATCAGTGGAACAGATTGAAAGACACAGAAACAACTCCAGATGTACTCAGCCACCTCATCTTTGACAAAGGAGCTGACCATCCCCACTGGAGGGAGGGTGGCCTCTTTAATAAATGGTGTTGGAAAAACTGGATCTCAGCCTGCCAGAGATTAAAACTAGAACCTTATCTGTCACCATGCACTAAATTAAAATCCAAGTGGATTGAAGATCTAAATATTAAAACAGAAACACTAAACTTGCTGGAAGATAAGTTAGGCAGAACTCTTGCAGACATTCGCGTCAGAAAAGACTATGAACAAATCCTCGGTAGCACGGGAACTAGCAGAAAGAATCAACAACTGGGGTCTCATCTTATTAAAAAGCTTCTGTACTGCAAAAGAAACCATCAACAGAACTAAGAGACAACCTACAATGTGGGAAAAAATTTTTTACCAGCTGCTCCTCAGACAAAGGACTATTATCTAGAATATATAAAGAACTCAAAACATTCAGACTCCCCAAATATAAAGACCTGATTCAAAAATGGGCATCTGAAATGAGCAGACATTTCTCAGGCAAACAAGTAAAAGCAGCAAGTAAATATATGAAAAATGTTCCACATCACTGGTCATTAGAGTGATACAGATGAAACCATCATTGAGATTCCACCTCACCTCACAAAAAATGGCTGCTATCAAGAAATCAACCAATAACAAATGTTGGCAGGAATTGTGGGGATAAAGGAATCCTTCTCCATTGTTGGTGGGAGTGCAGACTGGTGCAACCACTATGGAAATCAATATGGAGATACCTCAAAGAGCTGCAACTAGAGGTTCCATTTGACCCAGCCATCCCTCTTCCGAGTATCCTTCCAAAAGAATTGAAAGAATCATACCAGAGTGATATATGCACACCCATGTTTATAGCGGCACAGTTTGTAATAGCTAAAACTTGGAAATAGCCCATTTGCCCATCAGTTGGAAAGTGGATAAAGAAGATGTGGTTTTTCTATAAAATGGAATACTACTCAGCCATAAAGAATGAGAAATTATATTCATTCATAGGAAAATGGATACATATTGAGGATATACTCCTAAGTGAAATAAATAAGTCACACATGTATAAATACCGAATAGTTTCTCTGGTGTGAATAAACTAACAGTACATAAGATCCTTATGAGATAACTGACATTGTGAAATGGGAAGAAAACGACTACAGGTGTCAGGAAAGTAGGAAGGGTAGGGGGAAAGGTAAAAAAGGAAAAGAAAAATATATGAGAAAATGAAAAACTGGAAATAAAGTGTTTGTAAATGGGGGTGGGAGGAGGGGGTGAAGGGAGGGCAGGGTCAAGGGGAAAAAATGAGAACCAAGACCACCTGTCATGTAAGGTACAAGATCCCAATAATGAATGTAACTATACTGTATACCTAAAATGTACCAATAAACTCAATAAAAGAAAAAAAAACAAATTTGAGGACTAGCCCAAAATATGTCTATAGTGAATAAACTCTTCAATGTAGCAAATTTACCCTTCAGGTTGGGGATGTAGAAAGATTTGGGAGTAGAGGAATAGATAGGTAAAAGTATAGGAGAAGGTTTCAAGTGAAGCCAGAGGACAGAGGATGATCATACAAACTCTAGGAAATTCTTAAAGACAAGGGGGAAATACAGAGTGCAAGAACAAAGACAAGAATAGAACAAATTAACAGTAATAGGAAATCTATGAATTGTACTCACTTTCCCTTGAAACTAATGACAATCGAGTGAAGGAAAAAGAGAGAAGAAATAAAAAAAGGGAGAAATCTGAATTAGGGCAGGAACAGGGAAAAAAAGGAAGGTGAGGAATAACATGGGGAAGCAAGAGACTGAGCAGGAAGAAGAAGTAAAAAAGGAAGAATTTGCAAAATAGGAAAAAATAAAAATTTAAAATAAGAGGAAAAGAAAGAGCAAATATTTGAAGAGCCTCTTTCAAGGTATATCTCTGCTGTCACAATAGATAATTTGGGCAGCAATGTGCAGAACTAAGTCAATTAGCCTCAGCTAGCCAGTGTCAGACCCCTGAGATTCATGCTGAATTCTGTCTGTGAGGCCCAAGTTGAGCTCCCTGACTTCGTGCAGGGTTGAACGTGCAGTTTCCAGCTCCCCTTTCCCTGAAGATAGTCCCAGTTATGATTGAAGGTGGTGATTCCTCCAACTTACCAAGTACAGAGGTCGTATGTGCCTTTATTACAGTTGTTCGCTTCCGTTCTATCTTCTGGAGCTCAGTACAATGGGCTTTATGACCACCTGTGCCTCTGCAGTTTGGATCCAGGTACTGGCACAACCAGGAGGCTGGAGAACATGTTGGGTGTGGGGGATGCTGCAGAGGTGCCCACGCGGCAGGGCTGTCCTCACCGGTCTGCTCTGATGAATGCCCCAGGGCGCTGGAGGTGGGGGTAGATATAAGTCATCCTAAACCTTAATTAAGACATACTGAGTATAATATGCCCTACTAAAGATGAGAGGTATTGGAAATGGAGGAAGACAGTGAAACAGCAGGTGTAAAATAAGAATGAGAAGTACATAGACAGGAATTGTGGGAGGGTTGTAGAGGTAGGAAACAATGTGGAAAAGATTGAAAGGGGCCACAGAGGAAAATCCATTATAACTGGGTGTCGTGGTGCACACCTGTATTCCCAGTACCCTGGAGGCTGAGGCAGGGGGATCATTGCAAGTTCAAGGTCAGCCTGGGGTACCTAGTGAGTTCAAGGCTACCCCTAACTACATAGTGAGACCCTGTCTCAAAGAAACAAAAATAAAATCCAATATAAAATATAATGAATTCCTATTTAATGTCTGAAATTTTTTGTTGTTTCTTTTTGAGATAAGGATTTCACTGTGTTGCCCAAGCTGGCCTTGAACTCCTGGGCTTATTTGATCCTCCTGCATTAGCCTCCCATGTAGTTAGGACTATAGGAGCATACTACCATACCTGGTTCACATTCTTACTGATTTTTTTCAGTCAGTGATTTTTCTCTAATTTTAATTTGGAAACAAATGCCATATTTCAAAAAAACTCTACTGACCTGGAGGGATTTTGAGTGGTTCTGGAGAAGAATAGGGTGGTATCAACATTTTCTTAAGCAATATGCCTGTCACTATGATGTTACCTAGAGGGAAAGTAGCATATAAATGAAATAGCAAATTGGAGATACACATTTGTATGCTTATAAAAATTTGAATTAAAAGACCAAAATGCAGCATTTTTCACTTGTTCAGCTCTTCTGGTAGACTTAGTGGTACTTACTAAATCATAGCCATGAAAATATCATAGCCAGCATAGTCGCACACTCCTGTAATCCCAGCGCTGTGGGTGGCTGAGGCTGGAGATAGCAATTTTGTGCCAGCCTGGGCAACTTAGTAGTTTAGTAAGACCTAGTCTCAAAATTTAAAAAGGGCCGGGGATAAGTCTCAGTGCAGAGATTCTGGTTTTAATCCCTAGCACTGCAAAAAAAAAAAAATGTTCATCATTTGTAGATTGTCCTTGACAGGCTTCAGAGGTGGGTAAGAATAATACGTAATCTTGAGTGGAGGAGAAAATGTGTTTCTTGTTGTGGTGCCCATTTTTTAATCTTTATTTATATTTCCAAAAGCTAGACCAGTTTAGAGCTACAACTGGTTTACTTTACAGCAGGATTTTTCATCCATGGCACTATTAACATTCTTATACAGGGAAGGAAACCTGTCCTGTGCTGAGTAAGCATTGTAGGATCTTTAGCATCATTCCTGACATCTGCCTACTAAATGCTGGTACCACCCCATCCCACCCCAGGCTGTGACAAGCCAAACTGTCTTCAAGCATTGCTAGATGTCGACTGTGGGGCTTACATTACCCAAATTGTGGCCTCCTGATGAACAATGAGATGATTCTGATGACATGGCATTAGACTTTAAAAAATGATTCTGTGGTCCAATAACTAGTGTTACTCTTTTATCCCAACATTATATGTATCTCAGAGGAGAGTGTGGCATAGGATACTGTTTCCCAAAGCATGGTCCTTGAAGGTCCTATCCCTGTTCACTTATTCTATCCCTTCAAAGACAAGGTCTGTGATGAAATACATTGGAAAATGCTACCAATTTTATCCCCTTTTTTTGAGATTGAGAATACAGGTTAGCTGAGAATCCTGTTTTTCACAACCTAGAATATCTCAAACTTATTCAATTACAGAATCTTCTTCCATGAAGTATAAACTGGCATGTTTTCTATTAACATCTGTACCTTGGGAAAAGCAATTTATGAATGTGATAAAGTGATTTGAATGTTATTTCTCTAAAACAAACACTGAAATTTCTAATTGTTGCTACTATTTCTAATGTATAAAATAATGATTGTTTTGTGCTCCCTTAAGCAGCACATATACTAAAACAATGATTGTTTAAATAATAATACTTTTGGAGTAGGTGTATGGCTCAGTGGTAGAGCACTTGACTAGAATTTGTGCAGCCCTGGGTTCATTCCCCAATAAGAGAGAGAGAGGTAACAGAGAAGAATGAAGCAAGGATACTTTTCAAGTAAAATCTACATTTTTAAACATTATTCCTAACAGACTTAGTGTTTTGATTTGCTGTGTTTTTCTTAATGTGATAAAATGAAAGCTTTCTCTTTTGTCACCTTTTTAGGATGACAGATATTTTCTCAGTGGGTCTTTGGATGGGAAGCTCCGCCTTTGGAATATACCTGACAAAAAAGTGGCTTTGTGGAATGAAGTAGATGGTCAGACAAAATTGATCACAGCTGCAAATTTCTGTCAGAATGGCAAATATGCGGTGATTGGGACCTATGATGGTAGATGTATTTTCTATGATACAGAGGTGAATGATTAGCCTTTGTTAATTGTGTAATTGAATACTTAATAAAACACTTGTAGTTTTGGACAAGTTTCTTATCTTTTTGGGCATTAACTGCCTTGTCTGTAAGTTAGGGAACTAATACCATATCTGAGAATTAGATTATTTTGAGTTTTCTTTTAATTCTGATGTTTTTAATTTTTGATTTCATTTTAGCATTTGAAATACCACACGCAAATACATGTCCGATCTACTAGAGGGCGCAACAAGGTTGGAAGAAAAATTACTGGCATTGAACCTTTACCTGGAGAAAATAAGGTACTATATAATATTCAGAAGCATCTGCATCCAAACTACAGGTTATTTTTTCTTGAGATAGTCTCTCATTATGCAATTAAGGCTGGCCTTAAACTCACTATGGAGCCCAGGCTGGCCTCGAGCCGGAAGTGATCCTCCTACCTTGGCCTTCCAAATGCTGGGAGTACAATCATGCCACCACCATGCCCGGCAGTACTCTAGATCCTTGAAAGTTAGTTTTAATATCTAGACAAAGAATGTATTCATTATCCTATGGTATACTACCTTTTCTTGTTTTAATATCATTTGTTTTATATATGTGCAACACCATATTTTATGTTGAGATGATATTTTTAACTTTTCCTTTGATTTATTTTTAGATACTGGTAACCTCAAATGACTCGAGAATCAGACTATATGATCTGAGAGATTTATCATTGTCCATGAAGTATAAGGGTTATGTCAATAGCAGCAGCCAGATCAAAGCAAGTTTCAGGTAAATTGGCATTGAAATTCTTAAAAGAGATCAGAACATTTCCCCCTGCTCCCATTATTCCATCCAGCTGTGCCTTATGTTTATATGGAGGCTTTCATTTCTTTGTACTTTTATAACTGGTGTCTCATTGTCATCATGCATACTTAGTGTATCTATCTGAATGGTAGGTAAGAGTTAGAATTGCCCCTATTCTGTAGATGAAGAAACCAAAACCCAGAAATTTAAGTGATTGGCCTAAAGTCACAGTTAGTTGCAAAACCAGGATTAGAATCTTCTCAGCTCCAGAACTTTGCTTTTGTAATTTCATATAAGCTTTTAAGAGTAGGCTTATCCCTTTTCCATTTGTCTTGATCCTTTTAGGTGCAAGAGCTAAGAAAGCATTTCCTTACCCTAAAGCAAAATGTCCTGTCTTTAAACCTTTATTTATCATTATTATTTGAACACTTAATTTGGGAACTGTAAACTGACCTGAATTAGGATTGCTTGCCTATCCGTTCTTTCTAGTCTTCTTTCAGCTCTTTTCTCATTGGTTCTTTTCTTCCTGAATTACCCAGAAATTTCCCTGTAATTCATTTGGCAACAATACACTGCTTCTCTCATTCTTTAACTCATTGTTTCAGTGTGGTTTAACTAGCATCACATTTGTCTGGACTTTGATGAAGATGCAAATGCTAGGCCTGGGGTGTAGTTCATTGGTACAGTGCTTTCCTAGCATGCCTGATAACCCTGGCTTCAAAGCCTAGAACACACACCAAATACCTGTGCTTGTCCACACTACCACCACCACCACCACCACCAACACACACACACACACACACACACACACCCCAGACCTGTTCATTCAGAACCTCTAGAATGAACCTTAGTTTTCAGCCATTCCCTCAGGTATTATTGTAGGTATTTTGAATTAGGAAGCACTGATAGAAGGAAACCTTAATTTAAAAAATTTTTTTGACCTTTCTTCAAATTTAGCCACGATTTTACTTACCTCGTTAGTGGTTCAGAAGATAAATATGTTTATATTTGGAGTACTTACCATGATCTAAGCAAGTTTACTTCAGTCAGGAGAGATCGTAATGACTTCTGGGAAGGTATTAAAGGTAGGTAAATGCCTACTTATATATATCTTATAAGTGAATAAGGTAGAAATATACTAGAATAAATTTGTGTAGGCATTATCTTAGAGCAAGTTTAGTGGTTCTAACTGGATTTACTTTGTATTTGGCTTTACTTGTTTGATTTTTCTGTACCAAGAAAGAATTTACCCTGGTCTAAAATTTGAAAAGTTATGGAATTTTCCAACCTATTATGTGATATTTTTTAGGAAATATTTCTGGATTTTAAATCATTCTTTGTTATTTTTGTAGTTTTTACAGATATTTTGCATATAACATACTTGTATGTTAATTTTAAAGAACATTTTGCACATTTTTGTCCTGATATTTAGTGTCAGATTTGTCAGTTATCCTGAAGTAAATTTTTTCCCTAGCACATAATGCAGTTGTTACATCAGCCATCTTTGCTCCAAACCCGAGTTTGATGTTATCTTTGGATGTGCAACCTGAAAAATCAGAAGGGAATGAAAATGGTGAAGATGCTGAAGTTTTGGATGCCACATCCACTGGTAGGCACCTATACTGTATTTGTCCTATATTGAGTCAGCACTTAATACCATCACTGACCTGGTATTGAATAGTGTAAAGCTTTTATGAATATAAAGAATATCTCTTGTTTATAGCACAGTAGTTGTCAAATATCCATTTCTGAACATTTCAGTAACATATTTCTTACAGGTTTTTTTAAAGTACCTAACAGTTTACCCAAAGCAAAGGCTTGAGGATCAAGCCTTCAATACATGAGTCTTTGAGGAACACTTCATGTTTAAACTGTAATATTACAAATGCAAAATGATGTTATTGTCTGTCCCTTCTATTATACTGTAATTCTAAGGCAGAGTTTATAGGTCTTATTAATTATTTATTGCCACTGCTTACTGTTGTGCTTCCTTGCATATAATAGATGCTCAATAAACATTTGTTGACTAAATTAAATTCAAATAAAGGGAAGGTTCTTTTCCACTTGCCACAAATGTATAGCTTCTCAAGATAGTTAGCTACATAATAAGTCTATAATTTCTTACCATTTGTGGTATATGATTTGAGAAAGAGTAGTAATTCCAGTTATATAAAATGTTCAGATTAGGAAGTAAAAAGTAACTGTCAATAAGTAGCATTAGTGAGTGGCAACCAGTTATATAAAAATGATCCCTACTAGTCAGTGAGAGTATGGTAAGACAAGCAAATTTGAACTAGTTGTTAGTGAAAATAGGTTTGTATAATTAAAGTAAGTTATAGAAGCCAAACATGGTAATGTAGGCCTGTAATCCCAGCTACTAGGGAAGCTAGTAGCTTCCTTTCCCCTCCCCTTCTCCCCTCTCTTTTTTTCAGCACTGGAAATAAAATCCAGGAACTCACACTGCAAAGCACATGCTCTGTCATTGAGTGACATCCGTAGCCCTGACGTTTCTTTCAGTTTCAAAACTTAAAAATAAACCAAATCAGAATTATTAAGCCTTTACTAAATGCCTGTTTGGGAGCACTGCATTCGTTTTTCCTTTCCTTCCCAAAAGTAAATCCATTTTTTCTTCTAACTTAAGTGATTTGGGTTTTTTCTTTTCCTTTTTTAAACCTGATTATGCCTTTTTACACTCTATACACTTTCTCCACACATTCTACAGGAAATCCTAGCTTTTCAAGCAACTTGAGAAAAAGTGAATTATATATTTTTAGAAACCTTCTAAGAAATGTATCACTCAATATGATTCCTTTAATTCACTTGGTTGTTTTTGAAGAGACACAAGTTTAATGGGTTATGCTCAGATTTTTATTTGTTGCTTTGTGCCTGTCTAGCTGTAATCTAGAAATAAACTCTTAAGTATTCACGGTGTGGGATCAGAAAATATATCCATTTGTCTTCTATTTCTCTCTATATTTGGCAGCTTGAGCCTCTTTTGCTCATGTCTAAAATGGTGGTGATAACATGGTTTACAGGGTTGTGATGAGAATTAAAGATAACATGTAAAGTGCTAGCAAAATGCTTGCCATGTAGTAGACATTTTCTTTTTTATTACGAACTCTTAGCATTTTATATATGATGTTTATTTTCTTCTCTAGCTTTTCTCATATGCCTTAATCCTTTGCTGTTGCTACTGCTGCATAGCGTGACTGTGATATGTCAAGAGGGCAGTAAGGAATGTTCAAAGGCTTAGAATATGTTTTTAGCTTAAGTGAAACCATTTTTTCTGACTCATCTTGTTCACAGCTTTCGAGTTAAAGTATAGGTTATTCTTTTCCTTACTAATCAGTCCTTTTTACATCTACTTTTACCTGTGTATGATAGAATTACTTAACACTGAATTTGTATGTAAAATCCTTTTACACAACTGAACAAATGTAAGAAATAAGGTATTCACCATAGTTACATAAATCTTCAGTACATAGTGGTAAATTAGGCAAAAGGTGCTTTTAAAATTCACAAAGAATGGACCGGGGATTTGGCTCAGTGATTCCACTGCCTGCCTTGCAAGCATAAGGACTTGAATTTGATCCACCCGTACCAAAACAAAAAAAATTCAGAGAACAGATGTGTTTACTTCATTTTGTAGCAGTTTCAGTATGTCGGCTGTACAATAAGCTTTACTGTCTACCTAGTTAAAGACCCCTATTAGCAACAGATTTGCCCAACTGATCCCATTCTGCCAGCTTTCCAGCCCTGCAGGGGAATAACACACTAGCCTCTTTCCATAAATAGAGGAATTAGACAACTTATAGGCCCAGGCTACCTGGGAATAAATCCAGATACCAGGTTCCAGGGAACTGTAATATCTTCAAGCCAGGGAAGGAATATCAGACAGGTAAGCAGAAGCGAGCCTCAGAAAGGAGATGTGTACAGTGGGATGGAAAGACTGCTACAGAGAGAATCTTCTGTGTGTGTGTGGCAAGTCATGGGCATGTGCTAATTGTGAAAGAAGGTTACATATGTCTTTAAAATCAACTGAAATCTTTTTTCCTATGCTTTTAAGGTATCGTGAAGACAGATAACACAGAAGTTCTTCTCTCTGCTGACTTCACTGGAGCAATCAAAGTGTTTATTAACAAAAGGAAAAATGTATCTTAATTTGAAATGACATTTAAAATAAACATATTAGTAAGTTTCTATATGTATCAGAACTGAAAATTATTATAGTGATTCAGTTTAACATCCTCTTTAATTCTTATTGAAAGTTGTTCAAATATAATATATTTTTTGAGAGGCAATGTAACAATCTAGAAAACTGAACTGATAGACTAGAAAGGATGTAGCTAGATTAACATTGTCAAACATCGGACTTTATGTTTTGTTATGTTTGTGTTTTTGTTATATAATTATGAACATGCACAGGTTTCTGCATGAAAAGATATTAATATATTAATCATATGTGTGTGCCTTTTGGTTACATGCACTAAATCTAACAAGTTAAATTATTCCAGTGGCTCTTTTGGCCTCTTAACTTGGGGGATAGTCTTGTTTTTAGCTTTAACAGTTTCTTTTGCACAAAATTTCATTTTTAAGAAAAAGTGGTATCTTTTGACTTGAGTTATTGTTTTGAAAATGTTATTGAAAATGTTGGGTTTTCAATAGGTCAATAACCATGTGTAATGGTTTTTATAAATTTCTCAACTTGGGGACAAAATTTTTTTGTGGTCTAAATTGTGGACTTCAGATCCTTTTATTTGTATGTGTATATAATTTTTTTCTTTGCCACACTGGAGCACAATGTTTCTATGTAAAGAATTCTTTTCATTCTTTATCCATGAGCACTGGGCTTTGCTCACTTAAAAAAATAAGCCTCATTAAGGAGTGAGTCTTCTTTTTTACAATAATGTAAAAATGAACTGTTTACATTTTTTAAAGCATTGTAGTTTTTAAAGATTAAGCTGTTTTGTTTTGTGTTGTTGAATTTGAAAGCCTTTGTAAATATCAATACAATGTACCAATGAAATAACATCTGGGGCAGTGGAGCCCTGATCATGTTGTTGATGGTTAGCATATGTTTCTGAAAATTAAATATGTATTATTAAAAGTTGGTTGCCAGCACTTGTTAAATGTGACTGATTTTCAGATAACTTCAGTAAATGAGGGAATTCAAGAAAAGCAAACTCTTGTTTAATAATTTGATTTTTACAAACGGGTGACCAAATAAATTTTAGACACCTAAATTATAATACATTAGCTACAGGCTTTTAAAAAGTATTTTACACAAGGACCTGAGTTTGATCCCCGGTACCAAAAAAAAATAAAAAGTATTTTAAAGTCAAATTCTGGAATGAATACTGCTGAGAGTTCAGCTGTATACTCAACTGTCTTTTACTGCATTTGTTTTCAGTGTGTAAATGAGAGCTGAAGAGCCGCGGTCCTTTCCTTGTTAAGTTAGCTTGGTCTCCAAGTGTGCTGAGTTTTCTCACTGACTCCACATTGTGTCCCTTGTTTTACCCCTGTGTTGCCTTCTTCCTCTTGACAGTGCTATGCTGTCTTCTTCTCCCCTCCCTCCCCCTTCCTCACCTTCTGCTCTCTCCTTTCATGTTATCTTTCCTCTTACTCTACCTCGTTCACTCTCCTGTACTCTACCTGACATACTGAATTTTTATACCATTGGGTTTCTAACCAGTCACAGTTTCTTTAGTCTCAAGTTCTGGGTAATAATGTGTTTGATCCAGTGCCTATTTTGAATTTAATGTCATCAGCTCTTTGAGGTAGCTCTTTGTCTTTCTCTGATGTCTGCCTTATCACTTGTAGCCTGCCATAGTGCTGGTTACTTTTACTGCAGAAAATCAGGATATTGCCATATGACCATTTCCTGACAGATATTATATGGCTATTTGAACAGAAAAACAAGAATAGTTTGGATACAAGCTAAAAAGGATAATACTATTACTTGCTATCATTATATAAATACACTAAAAAATTAACAAACAGATCAGTTTGTAAAGATAGCATTAAGATGTATAAAAAGAACAACTGAGCATTATTTCTTCTTAAAATAAGTGTTAGAAACTTTGTAAGTGATGTGGTATTATAGAACAAACCACAAGTTCTAGAGTCAGGTGATCTTGGGTTTTCCCTCCATGAGCACATTCCTTGGGCAAGTTATTTTTCTTGTGTTAACTTCTCATGTGTAACATGGGGATACCTAACAAATTGTATGGGTTGCTAAGAACCATGTATATATAAATCTTGGTGTCTAGCAAGTACGCAACAAATGTACATTTCTCCTTGCCTTTCTCAAATCCCTGAGTACCTTTCCAAACAAAAAAAAACAAGATAACATATGGAAACGGGTTTTTTTAGACACAGGGTTTTCATGGACACTTAGAATTTTAGGAATTGATATAGGGCGCGCGCGTGTGTGTGTGTGTGTGTGTGTGTGTGTGTGTTAACAAGACACTTTTTAAAATTATTACCTTATAAAAAGAACATTTTAATAGTTTAAAAAATAGGTCAAGCACAATCCTAAAAATTATGAAAGTAAATAAACCTGGCTTTTGGAAAAAGTAATTATAGTCCCATATTTCATAATTATTCTTTGGTGAAAACCTCATCATGGATTTTCTCTGACAAGTCAAGAACCACTGTGGTAGATGAATGATTTAATCTTTCATTCAGATCTCTTTGAAGAGTCATACTGTCCTTTTTGCCTTAATTGAAATGAAAATATTAATAACAGCATATCATTTTTCATTGGTCTTCATATTGTACAGCTGGGTGGTGGCTTCTTATGCCCTGAAATGTATGTTTAGCATTAATGTACCTATGGAGTGAAACTTGAATTATCAATATTTTTAATTGCCTTTATTATGGGGACTAAAGGTAAAGACCTATTTGGGATTAAGTTAATCTTCATAGGTTTTTAAAAGAAACACTTTACCATTGCACAGGTTTTTCTCTTCCTGCCTTACTTCTTCATAAAACAGATACATTTTGAGCATCTTCTAGGTACAAAAACTGTTGTGCATAGAGAATAAGGCATTATTACTGTACCAGAAGAGCTCACAGTCTGGGTGCGAAGATGCCCTCAGAAACAAATGAAAGGCTTAAAAACTGTCTTGTGACTGTGGCCCTAGATATATCTCTTTCTACCCCTGTCCCTGTATATTCTACCCTACCTAGTAAATCATGGTAGCCACGTGGTTCTCAGGCCAGTCTTTGTTACTCTAATATAATAACCAGCAAGTATTATGTGGGTAAAAGAGTTCATGAGTAAGCCATAAGTAAGCAGAGAAAAAGGAGTACCTATCATGGCAACATTTTCCCTAGTCTCTGGTTCTCCATCTCTAGCTGAGAATCATTGCCTTGTTTCCTGAAGAAATCTTAACTGTCTTCTATTTTGAGCTAACTCTGTGATTAACAGATGCTGTTCTCCCAACTCTCTTATTCTCTTCAGTTCTGAAAGTTGGCCTTTTTTTTTTTTTTTGTCCTCTAGATTTGGGTCATCTCATTTCTTAGGGCAGTGTTGGCAAACCTTTGCCACACATGCTGCAGTGGGCATACAGTGCTCTCTCTGTTGGCACAAGAGCCAAGTCTCCTCGGCAGCTGAGCATCAGGTAACAGGTTTTTCTAAACTAAAACCTCGATGTTCAGGTTTAATTGTAGTGTTGGCACTTTGCGATAAATAAGTGGGTTTTGGGTTGCATTTTGGGCACTTGGTCTCTAAAAGAATCGCCCTCACTGTACTATAGAATCCAGGCTTCCCCTGTTGGCTACAGCCACATTTCTGGGAAGATATATTCACAATGATTCAACAGGGCCAATGTTAGGATGTGTGTAAAGTCAGGGGAGAGACTCACCAAGGGTCCCAGATAAATCAAGTGCCCTCATGCAAACTATCTGGGATGGTCCAAGCTGATCAGTTTTGTATGTACATTTATCTCCTTGCATTACATTATTTTATTTTGGAATCACTCGATTTACCAAAAAGTTGCAAAGGAAATAAGGAGTTCTTATAGAAGTGCTTGCCTACCATGTGTGAAATGCTAAGTTCTCTCAGAGCTCTTATATACCCCTTACAAATTTCCCTTAATGTTAATATCTTACATTACCATAATACATTCATCAGAACTAAGAAAACAACACTGATACGTTAAGTAATTTTTAAAGTTTATTTGATTACACCAGTTTTCCCACTAATGTCCTTTTCCTGAGATCCAATATAGGATGGGACACATTGTATTTAACATCCATCATGCTTTTTAAATGTAAATAATTTTTTATTTTAAAATTTTTAATTTTTGCAAAAAAGTTCTCATATCCTCACACCCATTTTCCCCCTACTCTTATACATCTTACATTACTGTGGTACACTTCTCATCACAATTAAGGAGCCAACACTGATATGTTATGATTACCCAAACTCCACATTTTATTTGGATTTCACTAGTTTTTTGCCTAATGGCTTTTCTCTGTTCCAAGATTCCATGAGTGATGCATTACATTTGGTTTTATTGTGTCCTTAGGCTCTTCTGATCCCTCTCAGATTCACAAACTTAACATTCTTCCAATGACCTTGACAGTTTTGAAGAGTACTGGCCAAGTATTTTGTTGAATATCCCTCAATTTAGGTTTGTCTGACATTTTTCTCATAATTCAACTGGGGTTATGGCTTTTGGGGAGGAATGCCACTGAGGTTAATTGTTCATTATATCAAGATTACATGCTAATTCTTGTGTAAAAAACTAAAAGTGTAAATAAGATCCAAATTGAATAACTGACAATGTGAAAGAGGAAGAAAAGGGCTAAAGATGTAGGGGAAATGGGAAGGGTAAGGGAAAGGAAATAAGGGAAAAGAGAAAATATGAGAAAAGGAAAAACTGGAAACAAAGTCTTTATAAATGGGGAGAGGAGGGTGTAATGGCATGGCAGGGGGATATGGAAAAAATTAGAACCAAGAGTTCTCATGTAAAGGTACAAGATCCCAATAATGAATGAACTGTCCTGTATACTTAAAAAGTATGATGACCAGACACACTTCCTTAAACCATACTTAAGTCTCCAGATACAATAGCCAGTTCATAATTATGCATAACATGGTACAACTATCCTGTGTACTAGTGGAAGTGCACTAATTCCTTCCCCAGAATAGAAGGCAAAATGTTTCTTTTGGTGATATTTAGTCCTAACATTTCATGAATTAAACATTATAGTATAGGTTTAATAATACTTAAGGACCAATATTAAGTCTATCAAAATATTACAAGGGAAAAACACATCTGTTTATATGTACATATGCATAAGCACATTAATCAGCTGCGCTGATTGTTGATACTTCAGCTCAATTGTTGAGCTTACTTCAGAAAGCTCCTCAGCTGCCATTCTCTGCTGCTCAGCCACAAGTGCAGAAGTTCTTCTGTAGACAGTTCTTCTGAGTGTTCCTCTACCAGTTCCTCAACATCACCACTGTCTACCTGCAAGCCTATGGACTCTGCTATAGTGACAGTGTCATCAGCCACAGGGTCCTCTACACAGGGCTCTCTATACACAGCCTTCTAAGTCTCTCTCCTGTATAAATGCATCTTTCAAGTGCTTGGTAGTAGCACTAATCTCTGCAATTCCCCAGGGATGTGATGCTGTTTTTGATTTACTATTTTAGCAGATAGAGGCAACTTTAAATGGCTTCCATTTGGCCTTTTCAACCATAATAGCCCTTCCACTACAGGTTACCAATGTGAGGGTTCTACCAAGTACTAAGTATATCTATCCCACATATGCATTCTGGAACTGGAAAATAACTATAGGATGAATTCAGGGAAATACTGGGCCCTCTGTGAGTTGGACTTTTGCTAAAACTCCACTGGTCACCTGACCTCAGTGGGCCCCTACTCTTACTGGAAGACCACAATATTTTGGGTCTCTGGAATCAGCATTAGTTCAGAACCAGTGTTCAGTATGCCCTGAAATATTAATCACTTTCCTTTCCTCGATATACCCTAGTAAATGGGCTTAGGTCCTTTTGTTTTTTTAGGAAGAATGGGAGAAAAATTGGCCTCATAAATGTGTAGTGGTGCACTGGGGTCCTTCCTCAGGGGACCTAGTCACCCCTTCATTCAAGGGGCTCTGGGCCTGTAAATTGGTTCAAATCTAGGAATTGATTGAGGGGCCATGACTCTTACTATGATTTCAGACAGATTTCCTTTGATTTGCTCTTAAATTTTTCCAATCATATAAGTCTAATAAAACTTCAGTAGACTTTATTTTCCTTTTGGGAACACCATAACTAATCTTCCAATGCCATAAATCTGTACATCAGACCTTTCTGATCCTTTCTGATCATTACTTCAATTCTGCTATCCATTACAGCAGGTACTTGCACCTTGTCTTCCGCAGTTAAGTGTTGCCGCTTGACCCCTGACACTCCAGAATCCAAATAAACCCATTGCCCTTAAATTTTCCAATTTAGTGACTTCAGACCCCTGTAAGGTCTGGCATACACAGAAGAGCATTGATAGAGCTCTCCGGGGATGCTGGTGTTCACCTGATGAATCTGTTTCTTCAGATATTAGTGAAGGGTACTTTTTTTGTCATTCCAGTTTGGGGGATTAGGTTTAATGTGACAAATCCACTCCGACATTCCCATTTCCCTGAGCCTTTGAATCCCTTCATCAGCAGTAAACCAAGGAGTCTCGGTCATCTTTACATCATTCAGTGGGCCATCTTTGATCATTTCTTTGACCCGTACTTGTGCCAACAAGCCAAATAAACTATTGATGCCTTTTGTCAACTCCTTGAGCTGCAACATTAAATTTAGAAACTCTGCATAATGGGCCCATTTTGACAAATTCAACCTAATCCAGGTGTATGTTTTTGCCACCATTATCTCACACCCTTAAAATTCATTCCGAACACATGTTCCTCAGACCTCTGCTTATAGAGAAAACTCAAAAAGCTTTAGGGGAGTACAGTAGACTTCTTTGTGGGTCACACTGTATACATCACCTTTAGGAGCCTTCTGAGATTTTAACTTGGTTATAGGCCTAGATGCCAAAATGGTGGTGAGCTTAGGTCCTAAGGTTAGGTCAGCATTATCAGGCTTGGTTACTGCATCAGGAAACACAGGATTCATTTTCTCAGCTGTAGGAGGAGAGGCCAACACAGGGATGCCTCCACCACTGAGGATGGAGGAGTCTCTTCTTTTGGCAGAATAATCTCATTAGGATTTGGAGCTCAACATCCCACAGCCTCTTCAGGATCCTCCCAAATATTTTCATCTCAATTTACAGGATCACACTTTTCTGATCAGCGCCTCCGCTTTCACTTCAGATACCCTTTGAGGCTGAGCATTAAACTGTGCTGTATTTTTGAGTCCATTGAATTATAAGTGCTTGCATTTGAGTTTCTGCAATCTCAGCCTGCAGCTAAAGGAGAGAAGATTTTCTTTCAGGACACACTTAGAAACTTAGGTTCTTTATGTGTGCCTGGAGCTAGAAATTTGAATCTTTGAGCTTCTTGTTTTTCTTTATTTGTCTTCACACTTAGATGACTAGGTTTTTTTTTTCTGTAAGCCTGGTGCTCATGATTTTTTTTTACCATTTTGTCCAGAGATGCTAAGGGCAACAAGCTAGTATCATTATACTTCCCACTCTGCCAAAAATATTCAAAAGTATTTAAAGTCACTAAATTTCTTGGGTCTCACAAGTCATGAAGATAATCAAATAGATCTACATTGCTTATTATTTTAAACAGTTCACACTACAGAGTATCAGTACTCTGTACATTATAAAAATGAAAGACTATGGCAACTTTAGTTTCATCAAGTTAGGAACCCAGCTCCAGGAACCACTAAAGCCATTAAATACATCCTTACAATTCTTTCTCTAGAGCCACTCCTGGTGGAAAAATCCTATCAAAGTATAAAATAAATACTCATACATCCATTCTGACACAGATTAATGATCAAATTTGTGTGTGTGTGTGTGTGTGTGTGTGTGTGTGTGTATGATAGATGTAGATACTAAGGTAGGCTTAGAAGGGCTGTCTGTGCAGTAGAGGACCAGAGGATCTAATCAAAAGTTAAAGGTCTGGAGCTCACTACAGAGTTGTGTGCAAGTCCATATCAGAAAGCCAAAGAGTCTGTATTGGAAGCCTGCAAAGTCTCCACTGGAAGCCTGGAGACAGAGTCCAAAGTCAATGACAAAGACTAGAACTCCTTCGGAGAAGCAGAAATGAGACTTCCTTTTTTCTTGCTCTTTTTATTACATCAAGGCTCCCAAGCCTATTGGTGCCACCCACACCCAGGGTGGGTCTTCCCTCTTCAGTAAGTCACATCATCCAGAAACATCCAGAACAGTGCTATATCAGTCCACTAGGCATTTCTTATTCAAATTAACACCACAACTATCACACTGATGAACGTAGAAAAGACTTGTTTTGGAGGTTCTAGTCTGTGACTGTTAACCCATTTAGGTCAACTCAATTGGATCAAGAAACACCTAGTAGATTGGTGGCGCACATGTCTGATTAGGTGGGGGAGGTATTGCCTTGGGTACTATAGTCTCTTACCCCTTCTCTCTCTGGCACTTGTTTCCTACTCTGCTGCCTGTCTGCCATGAATGAAGTAGCTTTTCTCCATCACATTCTTCACTATGCTGTTTGTACCTTGGAGCCAACTGACCGTGAACTGAATCCTCTAAACCCATGAGTAAATCGAACCTCTTTTCCTTTTGTCGTGGGAATCAGGTATTGTGTCTCAAAAATAAGAAAGCTGACAAATTCAGTGTGTGATTTATTGGTCCATTGTTTGGGGACTGTAGTGAGGGAACACATTATGGCAGAATCACAAGGTGGAGCAAAACCACTCACCTTATGATGAGAGCATTAAAAGAAAAAGGAGAAAAGGGCTGGGATCCCAGTATCCTCTTCAATGGCATACTCTCAGTGTCCTAACTTTCTTCCACTAAAAGTTCCACCACCTCCCAAGAGCTCCATGAGCTTTGGGGGGCATTCCAAATCCAATCTGTGGCAGAAGTGAATTACTAAGCATAGCACAAGCTAAAGGAGCGGGGAGAAATTAAGCCCCATCTCCTTGAGAAGCAACTATCTATATAATTGTTTTGTACAGGAGATAGAGCCCCCCTTTTTTTTTTTTTTGAGACAGGGTCTCACTATGTAGTTGAGACTGACCTGGAACTCACTATGTAACCCAAGCTGGTTTCGAACTCACCACGATCCTCCTGCCTCAGCCTCCTGAGTGCTGGGATTACAGGAATGCACCACCACGCCCGGCTTTAGAGCTCCATTTTTTTTTATTAATTTGATCATTAATCTGTGTCAGTATGGATGTATGAGTATTTGTTTTATACTCTGAGTAATATAATAGTGTATTTTTGTTATTGTTGTCATTTATCATATTCCAGCTCTGTCTGTTGGGAATTCTGTCAGGTTGGTTTCTTTGTCTTTTTGACATGACCTCATCCTCCTTTCTTCTTAAAAAAAAAAACAAAGGAAAACACTTCTATCACATTTTTCAGTATTCCAGGATCATCTTGCATACTCCCTACCCCAGCTCTGGAGGCATCTATTTACCTACGAAGCTGTGGTTCCTTCTATTTAGAGAATGGTATTAGACCCTAAGACCTGGATGGTAGTTAAGCATGTTGCTGCTGAAGTGTTGTTTCTCTCAGGCTCTCTCAGCATACAGGGCAAATAATTATTAAATTTTTAATCTTTGTATAGCAAATATTTTAAAAACTATGATAAAATATCAGACATAAATAATCTCCATTAGTAATAGAGTCTAAAGCCAACAAGTTACAATTGCTATTTCATTCCCTTGAATACAGTTTCTAAACATTGTTCCTTGCCCAATCTGCTTTTTCATTTTAGTACTTATACTTCGATTATAAATGCTCTAATTTCTTAAAACATTTGTTTATTCTTGCTGTAGGTGGCCAAACCCCAGGTGATCATATAGATAACAACAACAAATGTGCTAGACTTTTTTTTCCAAATCCACCAGATTGACTTTGTAAAGAGGGTTTATAGTTGCTAAATTACAACATGCTTTCTATTAAGGCCTATTAAATTAGTTCCCTAAAGAGAGCCCCTATCTGCGACCTTCCCGACATTGACCCTTCTCAGCTCGAAGCAGTTAAATAAAAACTACACCCATTCTCCCCTAACCACAGCTGAAAATATATCTTTGAAAGAAAAAATATCATTAACAGCTAAGTGAATTAGATACATTATAGGTCCTTATAATGTGTCCATTGGATAAGCCACAGGGACAAGCCATTGTTAGGTGTGCTCACCTTTCCCTAAAAGCACAATTACATAAACAAAAAAAGGGAGAGTACAGCTACCCTCACAAGCTCAATTATATTTTATTTTCTTTTATTGCTTTTATTTTAAAATTTTTAAATCCACTTGTAGCAGGTAAATATAATCCATCAAAACTCCATTGAAATATAGATCTACATACATGTCCTAGACACTAGTGTTGTCAAAGGATGTCCTAACTAAAAGGTAAATGGCTCAATATAATAATATAGGGGCCAAGGTATGTTTATATTTTAAAAAGAAAATAAAAAGATGCTATAGTCATCTTCTGTACTGGGCAGGAGACTGCCTACAGCAGAGGTTTCCGGTAACATTTCAGGGGTTCTCAATAAATTTGTTTTTAATTTTTGTGGTAGGTTCTTGCTAAGTTTTCCAGGTCAGCCTTGAGCTTGCAATACTCCCATCCCAGCCTCCCAAATAGCTAGAATTACGGGTTTGTGCCACTATTCCCAGCTTACGTGCCTAGCTTTTTGAGAAAAGAGCAGGCTCGTATTCACAGCACCTGTGCCAGCTTGCATTTCCACCAGAAATTTAATTTTCAGCAATGAGAAAACATGGCAGATTCCAAAAAGTATAAATAATTATCTCTAATACCACAACTTAGAGATAACCAGTGATAATATTTTAGTATATTTAAATTAACTTTAGGCATTTATATTTTAAGAGCCTACATAATTATGCAATAAGACTGGAAAAAAAGAATCATGCTGCATATCAAGTACCTCTTCCACATGTATTCATGGTACATAAAGGTTTTAATGTGTGGATACCATTTAAACAAATCTATTGCACATTCAGGGTATGCCTGTTTTATTTATTAGTATGAATAACAACAGGAAATAGATGTATATGTTGTTAGAATTTCTAATAATTTACTTAAGGAGGTAGATCCTTTCTAAAATGGAAGCATAAAGCTGAATTCTTTAGGATAAGCATTATCACGGATTTTAAGATGCTTTTACATAGGAACTGGGAGCTGGGTTTGTAGTCATGGATCTAGCACTTCATAACATCAGAAAAAGGCAGTACTTCTGTGAAAGCCTAATAAAATAAGGTGTTTGGATGAAGATTCATTCTGACTCTAATGATCTCTGTACCCGTCACTAATATTTCTGAGGCAGTGTAACTCGGGAATTACTTACTTCCTCATTTATTTCTTCATATTCTGACAGTATGAATTATGATCATCTTCAGTGGCACCAGAATGGCACAGTGACTAAGTTCTATACATGAAATTTGAAATTACAAGTGACTATACCCCCAGAGAAGTATATTAAGAATTCTTTTTCCTGATATGTTTCCCTCCAAATCTGTTTATCAGGTGGATCAGTAAATATTGTCTCCTCTAGGTGATACCAAACATTTAAAATACTGCAGCGCAAGGCAATCATCTGGCCCACAGGGGAAAACTGCTTGGCTATGCACAATCAGCTAGTGACTGCAATGTAGAGGAAGCCACGTGAACACTGGGTTAATACTATAACTGTGTGACGGTTTTTATTTTTATTTTCATTGGCATAGTTATTGTTTCCTTGCTTTTTTATGTGATTTGGGTCATCTTGGTTGTTTCTTGTTTGTTTGCTTGCTGGCTTCTTATCTTTTCTTCTGGTTCTTATTTCTTTATTGGTATTGTACGGTTATTATACAGTGCTTCATCTCTTCTATTTTTGACTCTCTTCCCTCCCTATTCTTCTTCTCCCTTCCTCATTATCTTGCCTCCTTGCCTTCTCCCTGATCATCACCACTAGAATAAAAATTAACCAATGCTCCAAATTAAACAGTACCATTTAAGGGATGGCATAGTAATCCTTGACAAAGTTGAGCTTAGAGGATCCAAACAAAACTATCTACAAATATATTAACAAGTTCTAACAGTCTCACAGTCCTTCTTGATCCCTGAACACACTCCCTCCCCTCTGCTTACCTCCCCCTGCTCATACAAATACTCTCTTAAACTCCCTCAACATTAGCCCTTTGCCCCAGCTTTATAGTTCAAAGTCTGGCCTCCAGTCAGTTCTTCACCAATTGACATCTATTTTACCTTCCTCTCTTTCTGCTGACATGCCCCCTCTCATTTCCCCTTATTTTCTCCTTCCCTCCACCCTCCATATTCCAGAGGAACCACAAGTAGCAGTATAATACAGTTTGTAAGGGATATTGACAAAAGGGTGGAACTATCAAAATAAGTGGGTTTTTTGTTTGTTTGTTTGTTTGTTTGTTTTTGGTTGTTTTTTTTGTTGGTGGTGGTGATTTTTTTTTTGATACCGGGGATTGAACTCGGTCCTTGCGCTTACAGGGCAGGCCACCAAACCGCTGAGCTAAATCCCCAGCCAAAATAAGTTTTAATGTTTATAATTGATGTATGGTTGGACCAGTTGATGCCATTACACCAGTAAAAATTACAACACAGTGAGAGGGTTCAACCTAAATTAAATAGGTTGAAGTGGTGAACAATGCATCTTGACAAATAAAGCCAAGAATCAATCAATGGAAAACAGAACCCGACTAAAGAAATATTCATATCAACAACATACTCTCTCTCTTCACTCTATTTGAGTTCAACTTTCAGGACACACGCACACACACACATACACACACAAGAGGGAAGAATGTGAAAACACAAGGCAACACAATGCCATGAAAAACTCCCAATTCTGCAAACACAGATGCAAGGGGCACAGGTGAAGAGGAAAGCAAAAACGGGATAGCCGAGCTGTGTGAGGTGATTACAGAGGAAGCCAAGACACTCACTAATTTCAATGACAGCATAACCCAAAATAGTGGAACTATCAAACAAACTGACCAGTAGTGTTTGGGGAGAAACAAAACATTGGAAGAGCTGATCAAAACAATTTAAAACACTAATGATAAATGTACAAAAAAAAAAAAAAGATGCCATGAAAAGGTGCCAGACAAATTCCCGAGATAGATGATTCTATTGAATTTATAAACTACACAAATGACCAGTGTGATGACAGTTTCAGAAGCTGAGGACAAAATAGAAATGCATGGAGTTTTACTTAGAGAAGCCTTTAAAATAATAAGAGAGCAAGAAAAATTCTTCCAACAGCTACTATATGATGCTAAGAATACTAACTGAAGGTTAATTGAAGTTAGAAATTAGAGGACAGCACACATGGAATGAAAGTCTATTTTCAAAAATTTTAGAAAAATTTCAAAGTATGGGGAACAAAGTCAAGCAGATAACAGGGCTTACAGAAATCCAGATAACTTCAATGTAAAATGAAGTTCCCCACAATATATCATAGAATCCCAGAGGACAAACACAAAGACAGAATCTTAAAATTTGTCAGAGGAAAAAAAACAAACAAACAACATGTATAATGTTAAACCCATTAGAATTACAGCAG
The DNA here is from genome assembly GCF_012274545.1 of Fukomys damarensis. Taxonomy (NCBI): domain Eukaryota; kingdom Metazoa; phylum Chordata; class Mammalia; order Rodentia; family Bathyergidae; genus Fukomys; species Fukomys damarensis. The sequence goes on from NW_022900951.1 coordinate 95,427,465, forward strand.
ACTATTCAACACAAACTTTAGAAGCCAGGAAAGCTTCCGGTGAAGTGTTCCAATCCCTGAAAGAACACAACTTCCAAGCCAGACTAATATATCGTGGAGAACTACATCAAAATTGATAGAGAAATTGAGTTGGTGGCCACGCACTATACACTTAGAGTGGGGAGAGTGGTGGTGGCAACTGGAAGCGGAACACCTTGGGGGGAGGAGAGGCCCAGAGGGGAGGCAGTGGCCCCACAGCACCAAGCCATGATGAGTGAGCACAGGGCTCATTGCCAGAGGCTGCTTTTGGTGAGAGTGAAGGCCTCGGTGAATCTGATGCTTGTGGGAAAGGAAGTCATCTTTGTTCTGACACAAGCCACGGAACTATTTGTGATGGCCATTGAGAAAGATGCCTGCTGCTGCACTCACCAAGGAAAGAGGAAAACCCTCTAGAGGGAAGATTTGGACAATGCAATAGAAGCTATGGATGAATTTGCTTTTCTGGAAAGTACTTTGGATTAATTGCTGAGCTGGGCAGTTTTGTGAGTCTTCTCTGCATCTCTCAGCTCACCCCTCTCTGCAGGTCTCAGCTTTGAAGAACAGAGTGTCTGCACATATATACACTCTTCCTGGTCTAGCTTTACCTGAGCTTGGATAAGCAAATATCTCATCTGATAGCTTGTCTCTATAAGGTCCTCCACTTGTGCCTGTCTTGTACTTCAGGCCTGGATGCAGCTGCTGCTGCTTGTGGCAAAGATGAAGAAATTGCTCTGCATAGGTGGCTTAATGAACAATGAGGACCAGAATAAAGGTCTCTGATCAGTTTCAGAACAAATATTTTCAATTAAAAAAGAAAAAAATGATGGAGGAATAAGGACATTCCACAACAAAGAACACTTTAAAAAGTTCATAAACACCAAACCAGCACGCCAAAAAATACTCAAGAATATCCTGAAGAGAGACAAGAAAGCCAAGAAGTCAGATGGAATGAATATTTCAAGCAAGGTGGTCAGTTAACACATTCACAGCTGAGTGATAATTTATGTGTCACTGCCAGGTGGCTGTAATTTGAATTCAATCAGCTGACATTAACTAACCACTGGGGAATCATGGTACCCGATGAGACACTTTAGCATGTACCACCATTGGTTCAAGGCAGTGGAAACATGTTAAACTAAAGGTAAAAAATAAGTCAACAACAGAAAAAGAACACAGTGATAAGAATAAGTCAATACTGGGCCAGGGATTTAGCTCAGCGGTTTGGTGGCCTGCCTAAGGACCCCAGTTCAATCCCCAGTACCAAAAAAAAGGATAAGTCAATACCTTTCAGTAATAACTCTGAATGTAAATGGCCTCAACTCCTCAATTAAAAGGCACACATTGGCAGACTGGATCAAAATACAGAAACTAATGGACTATTATATTCAAGAGATCATCTAATCCAAACTAAATCTCAAAGGGTGGATATATATATATATATATATAGATAGATAGATAGATAGATGATAGATAGATAGATAGATAGAAATGTCAATTTATCATTATTTGCAGATGGCATGATTCCTTACGCAGATCGAAAAAATTTCACCAAATGACTTCTAGAATTAATAATCAAATTCATCAATTCAGCAGGATACAAAATAAACACAAAAACCAATAACATCCCTACACACCAATAACAAACCCCTAAAACTTAGGAAACAATACCATTGACAAAAGCATCAAGAAAGCTGGGCATGGTGGCACACGCCTGTAATTCCAGCACTCGGGAGGCTGAGGCAGGAGGATCGCTGAGGCAGGAGGATCACTGTGAGTTCGAGACCAGCCTGGGCTACATAGTGAGTTCCAGGTCACTCTCAACTACATAGTGAGACCCTGTCTCAAAAGACCAAAAAAAAGAAAGAAAAGAAAAGAAAGAAAAATCAAATACTTGAGAGTTAACCTAACCAAGGAAGTGAAAGACCATTACAATGAACACTACAATACTCTGAAGAAGGAGATGGATGAGGATATTAGAAAATAGAAGGGCGTTCCCTGTTCCCAAATAGGCAGAACCAATGTTTTCAAAATGGCCATATCTCCAAAACTGATAAATAGATTTAATGCACTCTCAATAAAAAATACCAACAGCATTCTTCATGGAACTACAGAAAACCATCCTAAAATATATATAGAACCAGAAAAGATTCAGAATTCCAAAAACAATCCTGGATAACAAGAGCAAAGCAGGAGGCTTCACAATCCTGGACTTCAAGTTCTATTACAAAGCTACAGTGATTAAAAACAGTACAGTACTGGCACACACACACACACACACACAAAAAAAAAACACAAGCAAATTGATCATGGAACAAAGAGAAAGAAGCAGAAATGACCCCCCAGAAATTCAGCTACCCAATCTTTGACAAAGGGGCCAAAAATATATTCTGGAGGAAAGATGGCCTGTTTAGTAAATGATACTGAGAAAACTGACTATATATGTTGAGAAGATTTAATCAAGACCTATATCTCTCAGTATGTACTACACTAAACTCCAAATGGTTCAAAGGTCTAAATATTAAAACAGAAACACTTGACCTGTTGGAAGTTAAATAAGTAAACTTTATGAAATCATAACTTATTAGAAGATAAAATAGGGAAAACTCTTGAAGTCATAGGTGTAGGCAGGACTTTTTGATTAGACTCTCAAGTGCACAAGAAATAACTTCAAGAATCAACCCATGGGATTATGTAAAATTAAAAGGCTTCTGCACAACAAAGGAAACAAAAGAGTGAAGAGACAGTTTGCAGAATGGAAAAAAAAATTTGCCACCTACACCTCAGACAGAGGACTAATATTTAGAATATATAACTAACTACAAAGTAACCAGAAGCCCTCAAATAAAAGACCCAGTGAAAATTAGGCAACTGAAATAAATGGGCACTTCTCAGAAGTACAGATGGTCAATGGATACATAAAAACTGTTTAGCATCTCTAGTCAATAGAGAAATGCAAATTTAAAAAACACTAAAATTCCATTTTACTCCAGCAAGAATGGCAATCTTCAAAAACTCAAATAATAGCAAATCTGGAAAGCTTATGAGTAAAAAGGAACACTTATACAGTGTTGATGGGAATGTAAACTAGTACAATCACTATGGAAACCAGTATGGCGATTCCTCAAAAAACCAAAACTAGATATTCCATTTGACCCAGCTGTGCTGGTTGGCTGAGTCTGTCAACCTAAGTAAGAGAAGCTTAACTAAATTGGTGCAGTAATTCCACACCCCAGGGTGTGGAAGACCCACCTTAGGGTGGCTTGTCACCTGGAAAGTATAAAGGGAAATAAAGGATGGAGCTGCTGCTGTTTCTTTAGAAGATCCCCAGTCTTTGCCTTCACCTTGGATGTCATCTCCTGGCTTTCAGCAAAGTTTCTTTAGCTTCTGGTGCATAACTTTTAGCTTTCTGTCACAGAGCCATCGGCCTCCTGATACAGACTTGCACAGGACACTGCAGTGAGCTCCAGACCTTCAACTGGATTCTTGGGATCTCCATCATACAGACAGACCCTCTGCACTCTTCCACATCTGACTCTGTGGGTGGCCATTGTAAGCCAATCTTGCAAACTATTATATATTCACATATCTTGTACTGTATATGTTTCTTTCTGCTTCTAGGTATCTTCTGGAAAGAGTTAAAGATATCATATTGCAGTTATGCATGCATATCCATGTTTATGGCAGTACAGTTCATAATAGCTAAATCTTTAAAGAAGAATGGATAAAAATGTAGTATTCATACACAATAGAGTACTACTCTAAATAGATAAAAAATAGTAGTCCTATACAACGGAGTACTAATGTACTATAAAAAAGGATAAATTCATGTCATTTGTAAGAAAAAATGGATGCACCTTGAAACCATGTTAAGTGAAACAAATCACACACAGCAACGTAAGTGCTGTGTGGTTTCTCTTATAAGAGAAACTCAAAGTATAAATAATTTATAGAGCAAAATAGAAGAATGATAAAAGAAAAATAGGGAGATCTTTCACAAATGGGAACGAGACAAAAATATGGTTTGTTAGAGGGGCAAAGAAAGAATTATGATGTATCATGTATATGTACCAACTCCCCATGATCAATGTAACCATTCATTGCTAACATGTACTAATAACAAATTAAAATAATAAATACTAGGAAGAAAAATAAATAAAACATTGCAGTATACTATATAGTGTTCATTACCTCGATAGGATGACCAAAACCACAATTTAAAGTTGGGAGAAAAATAAAACATCTAAGATTTTTCACCTTCAGTTGAAGGTGGGAAAAGGAAGAGGAACACTGCAGCCAATGTCGGTGCTTTGTTCACGTTAGTATCAGAACCAAACCGAGATGGAATCAGAGCATGGAAATGAATTATCTTTTTCTGCCGAACAACCAAACAGATTTCAAATGTTAAATTTCAGTGAGCTATGAAACTAATTTATTTGCAAAACAACGTGTTTACTAAAGCAGTACATACCACATCTGAACCCGTTTTATGAACCTGTTGAACATAAGTGAAACTCAACTATTAAAATTATGGCCAAAGCCAGACATGGTGGTGTACATCTGTAATCCTAGCTATTTGGAAGGCTCAAGCAGGAAAATCACTAGTTCAAGGCCAGCCTAGGAAACTTAGTGCAATCCTATTAAAAGCAAACAAACAAAAGTTATCAAGCTGGGGACATAGCTCAGTTGTGGAATGCTTACTTAGCATGTGTGAGGTCCTGGGTTTGATCTCTACCGCCACCAAAAAAGGGAAAGCAAAAATAAAATTACTACTAAAAATAGCTGTGGGAAGTCAGAATCCTGAATCAGAACAATTGTCTCTAAGGTGAGTTTTGGATGAAGCAAAAAAGGACGTATTTGGGTCATAGAAAAAGTCTGTGTGTGGCAAAAGAACCAGTAGTAAACCCTAATGTCGAGAAGCAGTAAGTGCAGACAAGTGCAGAAGAAGCCACAGCTGGGATAGACGCAAGTAGCAATGGGAATGGAAAGAAGCAGAAAGCCATAAAAACCACCGAGAATCAAGTTCAAATAGATACAGAAGAGAATCACTTCACTTCACTTGATTATCATAGATCGAAGGTTGATGTCACCCATAGAATGTTTGAAAGTCAGAGGGCCTTGGAAAGATGAGGTGCTCAACATGTGTTCAATCTAAATTGAGTCTCCTGCAGCATACAGAACAATATGAAACAGGTTAGAGTCACTGAAGACAGATTGGAAAGGATGTGTGACTTCACCGACTTTTGCCTTGACATGAGCATTCACTAAATCAGAAGAATAAACTGTTAGAGGCTCAATTCTGTTAGCCAAGCTTTCATGCATCTCCATTACGGGAAGGATTTATTTGAAGCTTATAAACATTTCCATGAAAACCTTTCACTCTCAGGCATTAGTGGCAAGAGAAGAACATGTTGTTTTTCCCTTTTCTAGGTCCTCTCCTTTAAATCTGATGGGGACTTCTGAAATGATGCTCCATCTACTTCCCCTTTCTCAAAAGCTCAAGGCAATTTGTTAGAACTGCAGATCCCTGAGTCTCACTGAATCTCATTCCTTGAGGGAGACAGGCAGGAATAGTTTTCAATGACTTCCTGGGGGACTGTTTTACACTCTCAATTTAACGAATCTCTGAATTGGGAATAGAAGTTTGAGAAGCTAACTTATATGGGCAAAGGCCAAGTGACAGTCAAGTAGGGTCATGGATTGCCCAAAGCCTACAACCAGTCATTGGTGTGCTGGTAAATGTGTAATAGTTGGCTCTCCAAAAAAAAGGGCCCATATTTTTGTTTTGTAGCACTTGTCAGTTTTCATAGTGTAAATGCTCCCATAATGGTCAATTTCAGCGTAACAATATGACATGACCCAAGCTAATATGCAGTAGCACACTGCTACAGTACTTTTTTTTTAAAGTGCTAGGGGTTGGACCCTACATCTCCAGCTCTATTTCACTTCTTGAAACAGGTTCTCACTAATTTGCTAAATTGCCCAGGCTGGGCTCAAGTTTGTTACCCCCCTGCCTCAGCCTCCTATAGTACTGGAATTATATGTGTACAGATGACTTGCCTTTTTGAGGGGGTAGTATCGGGGACTGGTAGAGAACTTCCATCTCCCAAGTTAGGTGAAAAGTATGGGAAATGTAGAATGCACTGGTTAGTAAAGGGTTGGCCAGTGACCAGTAAAAAGAGGAGCTGTTAGTTTTCACTGCCTGGGGCCTGAGTGGCCACATAAAGCCAACTAGGCACCATTTTACCCTCATTTAGAAGCCTGTCGGAGACCCTAAGCAAAGGAACAAAGATCACAGGTAATTGGGCTTAGGTGTATGTCTACACCATGAAGGCAATTGCCCTCCATTTTATACTATAGTTCAAGATTTCTTCAGCACAGACAGCCTGCAGCAGATGGAGGGAGAAGAGTGCTTAGAATGCAGAGTCCTGCGCTCCATCTCCGACCTATGGAATCAGAATGACTGGGAGAAGGGTTTAGGCTTTGCATATTTCCAATTTACCAAATAACTCTGTTAAGCACCAAAATTCAAAAGGCTCTAGGTTGGAGCAGCTGTAAGAATGAGTGTGCATATTCCTGAGAGTGCATGAAGACTTCCCAAGATATACCTAGGAACAGATTATTTTTTGTAGGATTGGGGATTGAACCTGGAGCCTCACACAGAGCAAGCACTGCATGACTAATCTACATCTCTAGCACAGGAACAGATAGCTTTAAAGGAAGCGATTGCATGGTAGCATACACCTGTAATTCCAGCACTTGGGAGGCCGAGGCAGGAGGATCAAGAGTTCAAGGCGAGCCTGTACTACATAAGGAATTCCAGGCCATCCTGCAACAGAGTGTCTTAAAATTTTTTTTCAGCTCATTCAGTGTCCTGTGTTCTCAAATGTCCCCAAATCCATCTGCTCCAGGAAGGAGTAAGCTGCAGAATTTCCTTTCAAGATCCCCTTTTATGATTGCCTGTCTCTCCCCTCACAAAGAAAATCATAGTTCTCACCCATCCCAAAACTTGGCTTGAAGCATTGCCACAGAATGTCAAAAATTCCAGAGAAACAAGCATAAGAACAACTGAAAATACTGTTGTTGGTGCTGAGAACATTAGCGGCTCCAATAATGGGGTAGTGTATCTTATCAGGCAAGTAGTTTCCAGTTTACTACTTGCAACAAAATTGAAAGAGGACTTGTCATTTTATCATTAAAAAATAGCTTTGACAGCAGAACATTTTTACAAAAGTTGGAAAGGGTTCAGAGAAATGAATGGCATAGTTGTAACAAAGTTTCTATTTTCATCTACTTAAATTTGTGAATAAGGCCCTCCTATGCTTATATTCATATAAGAAAAAAAAAGAGTGATAGAGCTGATGTCAAGCTCTATCTCCTAGTGGTAAGAAGCGGGGATCCACAGAAACACGAATTAATTGAAAGTGGCCCATGCACTTCATTTAGATGTGAATTTCCAATAAAATGTACTTTTCATACTAAACAATTATTGACTACAATGTCAACATTGGTTTTGAGTGTATAATGATAAAATTTGAAAGCTAATTAAATTCAGTGAAAACATTTAGAGCATTAAGGTCATGGGAAATTAAAAATCATTTCAAGTTTAATATACTTAACTGTCTATTTGCTTCGAAGAAATATGACATGATGATTAAGATAAATACTTTCAAGAATAAAAACATATTTCATTAGGATAAAAATCTGTGAAAGAAGAGGAATAAACCTATAAATTCAAAGAGAAGGGGGTGATTTATAGACTTCAATTATTAAAAGAAGAATTTGTCCCCATGTTTGAAAGAAATGATGGTAACTACCAATCTGTTATGCTACAAATCCAGTGGTATATGAAATGCTTTAATGATACTGTTATTAAAAAAGAAAAGCATTGTTATTGTACTTAGATTCCACTAAAAGTCATGTAAGATTTCTTCTAAACTATTCACAAAATTCCGGAATTGCATCCATTCTGGTGTTTTCATTTATGTTGTGAAAGCTTAGACATCTATTTTAAAAAGTGTCAGAAGAGGGTGGGGATTTAGCGAGCTCAATGGTATATCAATTGCCTAGCATGAGTGAGGTCCTGGGTTTGAACACCAGAACCACAAGAACTAAACAAACCAATGAAATACTTTTGAGCAACAAATGTTGAAGACTACCGTGGTAGAATGTGAAGGCTGAGGAGGGCTGGTGAAAGGTGTGCTGAGGCTGAGTCACAGATGATCTTTTGCACATTCAGGCACTGTTCTGAGAGTAGCAGGCTAAAGTGTTAAGAATGGAATTGGTAGAGGGTGTTGAGGAGAGATAAGAATAGAGGCAGGGTGACCAATTAGGATACCAGGACAGTAATTTTGTCAAGATGTGATAGTGGCCTGGACTATAGTGGTGGCTGTTAGAGGATAATTCCTTCAGAATTCTTTTGAATATGAAATAATAGCAGGGCATGTTGCCCACACTTGTAATCTCAGCACTCAGGAGGTTGAGGCTGAGGATTTTGAATTTGGGCCCAGCCTGGGCAACATAGCAAGAAATTGTCTCAAAATTAAAATAAAAATATGAAATAATGAGCATAAAAAGATGGAGCAGGGTACAATTGCAAGCTGTTGTTGCTGTTATGAAATACCAACCTCATAAATCAACATAATGGGCAGCATATCATTTGGAAGGTCATTGTTACTGATTTAAGATAACAAAATCCAACTAGCTCCATCACCAGATAAAAGGCACTTTAAGTCTTTTACTTAAATTAGTGCATGCTACTTAGAACACTTTAATATTTACAACTAGAGTCCCTACATCATATTGTAGTCTTTAAGATATTACATCTCTTTAAGATATTACATCATTTTATATTCAGAACTGGATAAAAAGTCCCTTGAAATCACAAAATTGTTACTTGGATGAAGACCATCTCCTTCAATTTCCATTTCGTTAGACAAATCTTGTTTTTCAACAACTTGAAAAATAGCTGGAATGAGGTTGTGTCAAGGAATTTTGGAATAACTACTGACTGCCCATTCCATTTCTGAAAGTGACTGAAAAACACAGTGAATGTTTACTTTTTTAAAAAAATGGTAGTGAAAGACACATTGCCATTAATCCTCCTCAAAAATCCTCCCCCATTCTTCAAATACATTTATATCATTTTTTCTACTTTCTGAAGTATTTCTGGAAATCCTCTTTCATGAGTGTTTTGAGCTATCGCGGCTGCATTCATGGTCTGAATCAATTCAAACCATTTACCTTGCATGGTCATTTTGACTTTGCAGAAGAGCCAGAAGTCACATGGTACCAAATCTGATGAGTAAGGTGGATGAGGACACACTGTAATGTTTTTACAAATCTGCATTACCATTGAATGGCACTCGACAGCAGCACTCATTGTATTTTTTATTGCACCTTGTAAAGACACTCACAAAAGAAGACTTCTGGGACTGCTTCAGAAAGTGGCAAGAACAATGGGTTAAATGTGTTCAAAGCAAAGAGGGGGAATCTGAGGGGGAATAGCTATAGATATAGATATATAGATAGATGTATATATCTAAGATATATAGAGATGTAGATTATATATATATATATAGATAGAGAGAGAGAGAGAGAGAGAGAGTTTTTATTGAGTTTATTGGTACATTTTAGGTATACAGTTACATTCATTATTGGGATCTTATACCTTTACATGACAGGTGGTCTGGGTTCTCATTTTTCTCCTTGTCCCTGCCCTCCTTTCACCCCCTTCTCCCCTCCCCATTTACAAACACTTTATTTCAATTTTTTCATGTTCTCATATATTTTTCTTTTCCCTTATTACCTTTCCCCTACCCTTCCCACTTTCCCTACACCTTTAGCCCTTTTCTTCCTCTTTCACATTGTCAATTATCTCATTAGGATCTTATGTACTATTATAGTTTTTCACACCAGAGAAACTATTCAGTATTTATACATGTGTGACTTAATTTATTTTACTTAGGAGTATATCCTCAAAATGTATTCATTTTCCTATGAATGAATCTAAAGAGAGTTTAAATCAAGTCAACTGTGGTGGCACACACTTATAATCTTAACACTGTGGAATGTTGAGGTAGGAGTATTGAAAATTCAAGTTCTCCTGGGCAACTTAGTGACTTAGTGAGACCCTGTCTCAAAAAATAAAAAGGGCTGCAGATACATCCCAATGCAAAGGCCCTGGTTTCTGTCCCCAATACAGAGTCAGGGCATGGGGACAAAATCAATTCCTCTGTATTCAAATGGGCTTTTAAAAACAGAGACATCTTTAAGAATTTCTTTAAAATAATAGTGTATATCAAGGAGCAGAGTGTGTTCTAGCCCTGCCATTAGCTTTATGACTTTGGGCAAGAAGGATTCCCCTACCTGGACCTCAATTTTCTGTATGCAGAACAAGGAATTGGACACAGAGATTTTTCAATTCCTTCCATCTCTGTGATTATCTCACTACCAAATTCACTTAGTTGTCTTTATAACACCTTTCCCCTACCCTTCCCACTTTCCCTACACCTTTAGCCCTTTTCTTCCTCTTTCACATTGTCAATTATCTCATTAGGATCTTATGTACTATTATAGTTTTTCACACCAGAGAAACTATTCAGTATTTATACATGTGTGACTTAATTTATTTTACTTAGGAGTATATCCTCAAAATGTATTCATTTTCCTATGAATGAATCTAAAGAGAGTTTAAATCAAGTCAACTGTGGTGGCACACACTTATAATCTTAACACTGTGGAATGTTGAGGTAGGAGTATTGAAAATTCAAGTTCTCCTGGGCAACTTAGTGACTTAGTGAGACCCTGTCTCAAAAAATAAAAAGGGCTGCAGATACATCCCAATGCAAAGGCCCTGGTTTCTGTCCCCAATACAGAGTCAGGGCATGGGGACAAAATCAATTCCTCTGTATTCAAATGGGCTTTTAAAAACAGAGACATCTTTAAGAATTTCTTTAAAATAATAGTGTATATCAAGGAGCAGAGTGTGTTCTAGCCCTGCCATTAGCTTTATGACTTTGGGCAAGAAGGATTCCCCTACCTGGACCTCAATTTTCTGTATGCAGAACAAGGAATTGGACACAGAGATTTTTCAATTCCTTCCATCTCTGTGATTATCTCACTACCAAATTCACTTAGTTGTCTTTTGCCCCTTTATTTGGCTCAGTGTTTGTAGGCCATTGTATAATTTCAATTCACTTCCACTAGAGGGTGGCCAGGGAAAGGGGATGAGCCTCAAATTAATTTCTTGTAGTTTTTCAGTCAGTTCTGGTAATGAAAAAAATAAATAAATAAAAATCAAAGTGAGTCAGCAGAAGAAATTGATGTTACATGGATGAAATGAAATTGCGGTTTGTTAGTTTCATTTGGCTCAGCTATTGTTGTCCTATAATATACAGAGATACTATGTGAAAAGCATTTTATATTATTTTCTTTTTAATTGATATAAAGAAATTAAGTATATACTTGCCTTGTCTAAACTACCCGTCCCCACATAATAAACCCAATCTTTGCAACAGTCAATTTTCAAACCTTCCCCTTTTCTTTCCAATTAGAAACTGTGATCAGGAATATTAATTGATTCCCATTTGCTTGCCACAGGAAATTTTACCTTTCTGCCCAACTTTGTTTCAATTCTTCCCCAGAAAATATACTGTGCTCCCACAGATGCAGCTTTCCAAAAAATCAAAGCAGCAAGCATAGCTAAGGTGTTTGCAGGACTGACCTAGTTGTGATGTGATAGAAAGAGCAGCAAGGTGAATCAAAAGATCTTGTTGCACCAGAGCTCTGAGAGAAATGACTGAGCGAGGTGGGCATACATTAAACCTGAAACATCTTGTCATGAAGAAATTAAGAAAGTTCATGAGTGTACACATGCCTTCATATGTTACAAGGACAAGAATCACCTTAAAGAAGTCATAGGTTAAAATAAAAAGCCAGACATGGTGGCACACACCTGTAATCCCAGCACTCAGGAGGCCGAGGAAGGAGGATCACTGTGAGTTCGAGACCAGCCTGGGCTACACAGTGAGTTCCAGGTCAGTCTCAACTACACAGTGAGACTCTGTCTCAAAAAACAACCAAAAAAAAAAATAGCCATAAGTCTAATCTAGGACAAACAAAACCCAAATGATGATGATGAAGATTGGGGGAGATAGTTAGAAAATGTTGAAAAATAGAAAACCTTAGTCCATGACAATGACAGATGAACAAAGAGCTAAATAAGTGAAATGCTGTCAGAAAGTATCTTGTTTACAACAGAATCCAGCATTGATGGGTGCTGTGGAAGTGCTAGCATTGGAAAACGAGCATTGTGCCGCCATCATAGTAAATATTGGTTCCAGCAAGAATCATCAAATGATATCAATTAGGAATAAGATATTTGCATGGCCGTAAAGTATTATCCCACAGACTATTGGTTAATTGAACAGCAAAAATAATAACAATTCAGTGACAGTGGACAGCATCTTGACCAAAGGATCAAAATAAACATCACCAGGGAGAACCAAGTGAATAACTTGTTTCTCAGTATGAGACCCTGAGAAAGACACAGCACCACTAGGTAGTACTCCAGCTGAGAATGCATCACTTGAATCTAGTTATGAGGAAACTACAAAGTAACCCCAAATAAAGTCTGTTCTAGTGAGAAAAAAAGAAGGTGGGACTGTATTCTTCAGAACTCTAAATGCCATAAAATGCAAAGTCAGTGGCAATGTTCCCAGATTAAAGGAGATTGAAGAGACATAACAATTACATGCTTAACTGGTCCTAGACTGGATCCCAAAAGGCAGGAAGGGGATAAATAAAGGTCATTCATGGGTCAATAGACAAAATTGGAATATAGAGGTTAGATTAAATTATTGTATCAATATTAAATTGAAGTCAATAACTACTGTGGTTATGCAAAGAATATCCTCTAAAGTATTTAGAGGTCACAAATAAGATAACTCCCAAATGGTTCAGAAAAAATATGAACATGTACAGAGAGAGCGATTGCAGAAAGGAGCTATAATAGTAATACAATGGATCCTTGACTTACAAACCCGATTCGTTCCCAAGGGCTGGCTGTAACTCAAGGTGGTCAAGTAAAAGTTCAGGGTCCTCTACACAGCCTTCAAACTTTCTCTCTTGTACCAGGCAGATGTCAGTGTCCTTAGAGACACATTGGCCCAGTATTTCTCAATGAACCCCACACAGGAAAGGATGTTGTAATGTTCCTTTCAGAACTCTGTAAGGGTTAAATCTGTATCTGAGACCATCTGGATGCACAAGTGACCACCATTCAGGTAGTAACTCAAGACTTTGGCCATAAGTTAAAACTAAAATTCCATTTGTAACCCAAGATGTTTGTATGTCAGGCCAGTCGTACCTTGAAGGTCCACTGTAGTAGGTGAATCTAAGCAGAGTACATGGTGTTGCTTGTAACGTTCTTACTACAACTTTCCTGGAATTTTGAAATTGCTTCTAAATTTAAATGTTTAAAATTTTCAAAAAGCATGCTATTATAAATTCTAGCCCTAACCCTTATATCCCTATGGCCATAAGCAATAAATATGACTTCATTACAAAGGCAGTTACCAGTCATTGAGCACTTACTATCTGCATTATCCCAGATCTTACAATTCTCTAGGAGAGGTTTTCTCCTGATTTATAGATAAGAAAATGAAGACTCAGAAAGGCAAGTTGATGGGCCGTGGAGACACAGGCCTATAATCCCAGCACTCGGGAGAAGGCAGGACAATTGCAGAAAGTTCAAGGCCAGCCTGGGCTACACACTGAGTTCAGGGCCAGTCTGAACTACAAAGCAAGACCTTGGCAAAAAAAAAGTCAAATAATTTTCCTAAGATCACCTAGTCAGGTTGAGATTTAAACCCAAGTCTGATGGCAATACTCTATTTCCAAAAATGATAATAGTGCTTAGTCACACTTTTTTTCTTTTTACATAGAATTTGAAATATTCTAAAATAGTATTGAATTTATTTAACATTTCAATGTTTTTTTCTGTTTTCCTCTATGAGAGAAGAGATCTTTGTCTGTTTTATTTAATGCTATATCCCAGAAATCTGGAATACCACCTAGCACAATAGGTACTCAGCAATATTTAAATGAAGATTTATGTCATAAAAATGTTGGATTACTATATAAGATGATTTATATAACACTTTTGGTATTATTTGCTGCAACTTCTGAATGAAAGCAGCCAAACAGATACCCTATGAGTTCTCCCTTCCCTTCAACTTTTTGGGACCAACAAACCCATCTTTATCCTCACAGATCAAGTTCAGAGGTCTTCACTTTGCAGACTTGTTCAGAATAAATTTTCACATGAAAATGGCCAGGCCATATGGCATACTGTATTTACATCTGTGAAATACCTTAAAGATGCGAAGTTACTGGAAATGCTTTCAATGACTAAATTCAGAATTTTATAATATAGGCAATTTTCAATATTTTCTGACTGTTGGACACTGCCAAGGAAACATTTCTTTTCCCAAAAAAAGACAGATTTTTCCATGCCATTGGGAATGAAAATATAACAGTAATACTTCTGTTTGGGGAGCCCAACAGAGGCTAAAAATGGCGGGGGGCACTTATTGGAATGTGGGAACTGAAGACTAGACTAAACAACTCTGAGATTGCATACATGTTCTTAGCATATTGTAGTGACCCTAGGTGAAGGAAGAAATAAAAAGAAATGAGAAAAACATCACCCCCAAAAAGTAAGAAGTAGTCTATGACTTTCGTGAGAATAGTGTCTGTTTTTGCTTACTGCTTAATTCCAGTCTCTAACCAAGGGTGTGGCATACAGTGGGAATTCAGGAAATATTTTAATAGATAAACTATCAGTTTTTGCTGCATTAACAAACCATCCCTCAATTTCAGATACATACAACAAACCTCAAACCTCTTGCTCATGGTTCTATGAGTTGCCTATAGGTCTTCCAGGCTCACTCTAGCTTCTTAGGCTCATCTTCATGTCTTCTCCATATATCTCTCAATCCAGGACTTGTGTATGACGTGCTTCTCTTTAGTAGATGTCAGGGGTACAATAAAGAATCAAAAGGACCGGGGATTTAGCTCAGTGATTCTGCCACCTGCCTCACAAGTACAAGGTCCCGAGTTTGACCCCCAGTACCAAAAATCAAAAATCAAAAAATAAAGAAGCAAAAATACAAGATGCCCTTTAGAGCCCCCGCTCAGAACTGATACATTATCACTTTGGCCCACATTCCCATTGATCAAAATAGATTATTTGACCAAGCCCAGAGTTGGTAGAATGGGGAAATATAGTCCACTTATTCTTCTGGATGGGACGTACTACAAAATTGCATGTGTGCAATTGTATTATAAGGAGAAGGACAAGGTGAGAATAAATATATAATCGAATATTTGAGTCCATACACCAGAGCAGAGTTGAAGTGGCTGTGAAGACCTATTTATGTTAATCTGGTCATAATTATTTGTGTATTTATGATTAATTTCTGTCTCTTGTACTCGATAAGAGCTCCTGTGGGCCAGGATAGTGTCACGTTTCACACATCATTGGATCCCCAACAACTATGACATTGCCCAGTCTATAGTAAACACAATACTGTTGAAATAATGGATGGAATATGAATCTCTGTGTTTCCATTAGACTGTTACATCACATGTCTCTTCCTGGAGCCCCGGAGTGTTTCACAGATCCATTCAGAAATGCTCTGCAATCATTTTGGAGCAGAGGTCACTGTTAGGGGTTGGAAAAGAATACTACAAAAGGACAAAAGCTTAAGAAATTTTGGAAGGGAGGCCTACAAGCTGGAATTGAGCTCTGACTCTGCAATCACAGACGGTATCTGGAAAGCCTTGATGAGAAAGAGTTCTCTGATGACACTTGATTTCTGAGATCATCAAGTAAAATTGAATAGAAGCATGTTTCCCAGTATTGCACAAAAACTCTAAGACATAATTAAAGTAGGAAAAACAGAAAAGTCCTTACACAATCAATGAAGGGAAAAAGACATCATTACCGCCTATTTATCTACTTATATGGAATAAATCTTCAGTTGTTAAATAAAATAGGACTTCTCAGTTAACCCCTCATAGGTTCCCTAAAGAGTCAAACAGAGATGTCTATGGAGAACCAAATTGTTGAGTTACAGGGAGAAATTGAATGCCTACCAAGTGGAGAAACAGAAGTATACTCTTCTATATATGTCTCATGTTTTTCAACAGAAATCTCCCAAACACAGGCATATGAATGCTATAAGCATAAAAACTCCTATGAGTCTCAGGTTTTATTTTAAAAATTCACACAAAATTTGATTTCTACATCGTATTATATGCAGTTTTGAGGTGTGTGTGTGTGTGTGTGTGTGTGTGTGTGTGTGTGTGTGTGCGTGCTGCTGAGAATCAAACCCAGGGCTTTGCATATGCTAGGCAAGAACCCTACTGAGCTATAATCCCCTCATCCCCCAAATTCATCTCAACATAAACACAATTTGAAATTACTGTCCATCTGCTGGACATGATGATACATACATCTTAGCACTTGGGAGGGTGAGGCAGAAGTACTGCAAGTTGAAGACGAGTCTGGGCTACATAGTGAGACCTTGTCTCAAACAAAACAAAACAACAAATCAATAAACAAAATAGACACTCCAGGAAGAAGCACCATGTTGCTTACATAAGGCCCTCTTTCCCACCCTATCCTGAAAAGGCCAGAGCTTTTAATCACTGTGCTAAAGCTGTTAACTAGATTACTGAATTTAGACCAGCCTGGGTAGAGTTTGCCATCTTATATGAGAGAGACTTCCAAAGGGAACGCCAGATGGAAATTGAGGGGCTCTTTAGCAAGTGAAACCCAAAAACTTAAAATTAAGAAAAGTGACATTGCCCTAAGGGGCTTTAAGGCATTTCTCCAGAAATTCTTATGAATGGTAATAGAAAGGAGCACAACCCTTTTTGGTATTCTGCCCCCCTGGTCTAATTTGAGATTTCATTCTAAAACCTTATTGTTACTATGGGGGATGGAGGGTCCTGGGGCAGGATTCTAGGTTCTTGTATGACAAAAAAAGCACTGAATGTTGCACTCAATGGTACAAAAAAAGCAGCTACATTTAATGAAGTTAGTGGGAAGGTAAGCTCAGAAAGAGTGGTTTTATTCCAGCAGAAATAAAGAAGTAGCACACACCAGGAAAAAAGTGGCACGGGGTGGCAGTGAGAAAAGGAGTGGAGATAAATTAGGCCTTTGGAGTAAAATAAACATGCCCCCAATCCCCCAGCCCTACTCAGTGGGTCTCTCTGGATAGATTGACAAAATGATTGACAGGGTGGTGAGTCATCTCAATTGTATCTCCAGCCTACAATGGCCTTTCCCATTATTCACTCTGTTATAATGACATGAATGATATATAGCCCATTTTTATGAACCATTAATGAATTTCCAGTGAGGAAAGGTCATTGTAGATCATGTCACTGTATCTAATACATGTGCCATGGCTTGGAGCTTTAGGAATTTCCAGGAACTTTGTTATTCTTATTTCCACCTTTCCTTAGGACAATGTAGGAAGGGTTGGCACTGGGGTGTTGCCCATGTTCATGGAATGGAGGAGGAATAGTCCTACACCCCTAGTTGTACTATCTATACCACCATGCTTCTTGAATGCCCACTCCTACCGAAATCACCTGTTTTGCACAGGGGCAAAACTGATGGGAGTATAGAACATCCAATGGGATTACAGAAGAGGCTTTTTATGACTATAAGAGTAATTCTTATTCATGGAGTTCCAAATGGGAGCAGCAGAAAAAAAACAAGCTGATGACCAAGAGCCACCCCATTCTGGCATATTTTCTTCCACCCTTTTTAACATAATAGAGAGTAATTTATATGTTTTCATCTTGATTTTGTCACTTAATACGATAGCATTTTCCCATGTCCTAAATATTGCTCTCATGATTCTGTTTAATGGCTACACAGGGTCCCAATATCCAGATGCACCAAAATTACTCAATCATTCTCTTAATGTTAGAGGTTTAAATTAGTTCCAATTTTTGTTTTTGAAACAAAAACTTAGGTGAACATTTTTGTATGTACAATTTTGTTCGCATGGTGTTCATACTTAGGTAAGTGTCTTAAAATAGGGAGTCAAAGAATTTGCACATTTTTCAGGCTTTATTTTTGGCAGTGCTGGGGATTGAGCCCAGGGGCAATCTACTACTGAGCTATATCCTCAGCCAATTTTAATTTTAATTTTTTAAATCAGGCTAGCCTGGAATTTGTGAAACTTCTGCCCCAGCCCCCCACCCCCAAGTAACTAGGATTATAAGTATGAGCCACTGCACTCAGCATTTTTAAAGCTCTTGTGTATCAGTCAGAATTCTTAGTCACAAGCAACAGAATCTGACTGTGGGAGACCGAGCACAGAAACTATTTATTAGAGGATAGTGAGTCTTTCACAGAATTAATCAGAGGACTAATCAAGGATAAGTTGCCAGAAATGGTGCCTTAAACCAGGTAACAGACTGAATTTAATGGAAACTTATCCAAGTCTATGTAAATGACACTCCCTAAACTTGTGCATATGGTGGGCTTGAACCTCACTATTTAAAAATTCCACTGCCTTGCACTTAAAAAACCGGGCCACTCTGTTCCTCACTGGGACCGAACAAATGGAAGCTCTGTGCAGTGCCTAGATTAAACATCAGCCTCACTAAGTCTCCTGAAAGCGAAGCCGAGATCACATGCTTGCAAGCTAGCTGCAAAGGACACTGAAAATCCTAGAGTAGCTGTATAAATTTGCAATTTCCACAAGGATAGAAGGTAAGGTTTCCAAATAAAATACAGCATGATTGCAGCTGAAGGAATAGCGCAATATGCATAAGGCCTGGTTCCATCCCAACTACCATAAAGAAGAAAACAAAACAGAAAACATTAAAAAAAATCTAGGATGCCTGATTAAATTTGAATTTCAAATAAACAAGGAACAGATATGTGCCCAAAGAATTGTGGCACATATACTAAAAAAATTTGTTGTTTATCTAAAATTCAAACATAACTGATGTCCTATATTCCTGTTTGCTAAACCTGGCAGCTCTAATAGAAGTGTTATAGGGTAGTTTCTTTAGAAATGGCTCGCCAATCAAAAGTATTCCAGGTTTTTCTTGCCTCAAACAAAGGATTCAATGAGACAAGCCAAGAATGGTGTCAAAAAGTTAATTTGAAAAGTGTGGTGTGAGTGGGCATGGGAGAAACCAGCTCTGCAGGGCAAACTTGGGACAAAGAAAAAGAGAGTAAACACACAAGTAAAAGCACACATAGTTTTCAGACACAGTGCAGGCTACCATACAAACCTTTTTTAAGCCATCCACATCTCCTGGGACCTGGCCAGAATTTCTGCACAGGCATCCTCCCGTTGCCCTGGGGTCTTATGATTGACAGGTCCTGCTTATTTCTCCCAGCCAACTTTGTCACACCCTATCTCCTGAACTGTTTCAATTTTTTTATTCTGAAAAATTGAAGTGTTTTCAAAAGATCATGAGCAGCCACTAAAGAATATTTCAACGGTCCACCACATTATCACATTGGTTTAGCAAAAAGAGGCATCAACAATGAACAGAGTTTCTAATTCATCAATAATCTCACTTCAAAAGTGTTTGTTAATTTGATTGGCAAGAAATAATATCTGATTTTTGTATTAGTTTACCTTTCTTTACTTTTAGTGATACTGAATGCATTTACAAACCTTCATTATTTTTTAGCTCCCCCTTTGTGATTAGATAATTCATTTGCCGTGCATATGTCTATTAGGGACTTTTTGTTTCTATTATCAAAGAGAATTAGCTCTCCATACAATAAATATATTATCCCTTTGCCTAGTTTATTATTTATCTTCTAAATTGTAATCTTTTTATTTGCAAAGTTTTTTTTTAAACCGGATTTTATATGACCAAATTTTTTTGCTTCCTCCATACTTAGAACAATTTTTCCATCTAGAGATCAGAAAAATGATCATGTATATTTTTCTAGTTTTTTATTATTTTATTTTTTCTCATATTTTAATGTGTAAGGGAGTATGATGAAAATTAAATAGACCCTTTTCTAACCAGTTAACCAATTATCCTAATAAGATCTGTTGAACAATCAATAGAGGGTTTTTTGCAAAATATTTGTCAATATAATCGGCTGCTTTTTTCCATTACCTGACAGCCCTGAGCCCTTACAATTCTTTTTCTTAGCAGATCCCTGTGATTTAAAACCAATGTACACCGATAACAACAGGATTGCCACTTTATATTTACATTTATATGTGAAAAACCTTCAAAAGCTCTTTGCTTTCAAGAATCATAGGGCCATTCTAGTGACACAGATGACAATGGGATTTTTATTTTTGGTGCCAGATGGCCTGCCTCAAAGTAGATAACTAGTGGTAGGAGAATATTAAAGGTTTCTCCCGTGAGTTTTATTTCTCTCTAAAATAAATCCTTTACTATAACAAAATATTATTAACAATAATTTACTGTATTTAGAAGGAGTCAATACAGAAGCGGGGCCTGGTGATGCACATCTGTAATTCCAGCTCTCTGGGAGGCTGAAGCAGTTCCAGCCCAGCCTGGACAACTAAGCAACTTATAGAAAATTATTTTATAATTTATTCTGTAAAAACCTATTTCAAAAATTTTTTAAATGAAAAAGGACTGGGGATGTAGCTCACTGTGAAGGCCCTGGGTTCAATCCCCAGTACTCCAGACCCAATAAAGCAAAGTCACTACAGAATTTACAACATGATTTAAAGAAACACATGCACCTATATCAAATACAATATATTTTTCATTAAATCTCAAATTTCATCAAGCATAGCTTAACCTAACATTGCCATCCCCTCCTTTTTCACTCATGATGCTTAGGATCTTCTTCACTAAAGAACCCTATCTAATGCTTTCTACAAGTCTTGGAAAACAGTTGAATTGCTTTTATTTTCTCTTATGCCCATTAGCTTTGCTGTCTGTATCTTCCCTTCCATGACCCAAAATAGAAGAAATAAAGCTAACTGTTGTAATACACTATGTACAGGCTCTGCCATTCTGTCCCTGGATCGTTTCAATCGGAGAAAAACTTGTTCTATACCAAATTCACTTATCCTGTCATTTGAAACATAGTTGGGTGTAAAATCTCAATTTGCTTTCATATTCTCAGTTATCTCTCTTTTGGAATCATCACAAATATTATTATTATTTTTTATTTATTTATTTTTGATGGTGGCAGTGAGGTAAAGTTCTTACTGTGCTTTCCAGGCTGGCTCCAAACTCCTGGGCTCAAGAAATCCTCCTGCCTCAGTCTCTTGAATAGCTGGGACTACAGACATGTATAACCAGGCCCTGCTTCTCAAACTTTTGTTTTTTAAGAGGTCACATTACATATCAACTGATTTTTTTTTCCAATTGAGAGAGTATAATGTTAGTGTCTACAAACTCTGGGTATAGGCTTTGGATTGTGATCTCTTTATCTACTGGCTTTCCATGTCTCAGCTTATTCATCTATTAAACTGTCATAGTAATGTACACATGCCGTACAGTTGTCATAAAAATTAATGTTTTGCAGTACTAGGGACCAAACCCAGTATTGCTGTACCACTGAGCTACATCCCCAGCCCTTTTTATTTTTTTATTTTTTTCATTAACAAAGAATTTCCCTATATTACCCAGGCAGATCTCAAATTTTAATCCTTCTGCCTCAGCCTCCTCAGTACCTGGGGTTATAGGCATATGCCACTGTGCCTAGTGAAAATTAAATTTAGGGCTGGGGATTTAGCTCAGTGCTGCAGCCGCCTGCCTCGCAAGTGCAAGGTCCCGAGTTTGAGTCCTGGTACAAAAAAGAAAAAAGAAAATTAAATTTAATACTTATAAAGCACTTAGTTAAGTGGATCACACATAGTGCAATACAAGTGGTAATTAATCAATTAGACAATTAGAATTCACAACTCAATCCAACAATGGAAAAATAATGACTGTAAGTTTGGGTGAAACTGATAGACAAAAATCCCTTCCTCGCCTCCTAGTTTTACAATATTATAAGTAGGTCTATATAATAAAGAACTCAGAACTTGGGTGGTGGCACATACCTGTAATCTCGAGAGTGAGAGGCAGGAGGATCATGAGTTTGAGGCCAGCCTGGGCAACTTATAGGCAAGACCTTGTGTCAAAATCAACAAAACAAAAAAGGCTTGGTGATGTAGCTAAGTGGTAAATTGCCTCCGGGTTCAGTCCCTATTACTACAAAAGAAAAACAAAAAGAAAACCTCAGAAAAACATCTACTCACAATTAAATGTATCATTGTAGTCTCCACTGGGAAATTAACTTCTGAAATACGTCTGTTGGAAATCCAAATAGCAGCCAGGGAAAATATATCTTCCAGACATCTTTCAGTATTCATTATGGTTACATATCTGTGCATGTGTACAGCACAGGTGGGAACACTGCCTCCTGAATTTGTTAAAATATGATGTGAAAGCAGATATCCGTATTTGGTACTAAGAGATATGTCTAATATGTAAAATATTTACATCTGAGCAACCAATCAATGGAATTATTTTTCAACACATTGATGAATTTCTTATGAAAAGTTCAGAGATATTTTCATTAGACCAATCATGGATAAATGAAATTTAAGAAAATAACTGAATTTTTGTTCCTATTTCCTTTTTTGTAATTGCTATCATTACCATTTTAATAACATTTACTACTTTTTCTTCCATAAGTTCAGTAGTATTTGATATTTTTCTGATTATAAACATAATGCATGGTCTTCATACAATTTTTAAAGGGAATATGGGCAAGTATAATAAAAAATTATATATCACCTCTAATCCCTCCAACCAGTGATTACTACAGTTAACCAGTTTTGGTGTATTTCCTTACTATTTTTCCTCCAATGCATTCATTCACAAATATTTATTGAGCAACTAGAATGTTACAGATGCAGTTGTAGGTGCTAGGGATAGCATAAAAGAAAGTCTCTGTCCTTGTCAACCTGATATTGTCTTGTTGGAAATCACGAAAATAGCTATAAGCTGGGCATGGTGGTGCACGGTGTCAGCTCATCACTGAGGGAAGCTGCAGAGGGATCTCAAATTCAAGTCCTATCTGGGAAATTTAGGAAGATGCTGTCACGGAATTTTGAAAAAAATTAAAAGGGCTGGGAGTGTGTCTCACTGTGAAGGCCCTGGGTTCAATAGCCAGTATTACTGGGGGGAGGGGCAGGGAGACAGAGAGAGAGAGAGAGAGAGAGAGAGAAACAGAGTGAGAGATAATAGAGACAGAGACAGAAAGAGAGAGGCAACCACAGTGAACATAAAACATAAACAATATAATGTCAGATGGGATGAGTTAGGGAGCCAGTTGGAAAAGTTTGCTGGTATTTTAGATAGAGTCGTCAGGCGTGGTCCCTTTGTGGAAGTGACATTGAATTGAGACCTAAATGAAGACAGCATTTCAAGAAGGATCACTACAAAGGCTCTGAGATGGGAATGAGTGTTATATTTTCAGAGTTACTAGTCAAAAGGAGCTTTTTGTTGTTGTTAAAAAGAAAAAGAAAAAAAATTTTTTTGGTACTGGGGATTGAACTCCAGACCTTGTGCTTCTGAGGCAGGCAGCAGCACCACTGAGCTAAATCCCCTGCCCTAAAAAGTAAAATTTAAAAACGTTTTTAGTATACATTTGCAGTACATAATGATTACATTTATGGTGGGGAGTTGGTACATGTACATAACACATCTCAATTCTTTTTTTGTCTCCTCCCTCTCCCATCACTCCTGTTCCTGTCTTCTCAAATCGTTAAGGAAAATATGATTTTTAAATGGCTATACTATGACTCATTTAATACTTATATTCAGAATATAGGCTTATTTCTCATTTGAGGCTAATGTTATTCTGCGTAAGTTTTGTGATGTTTTGGTGGAGGTATTTGTACATAAATTCTTTTTGGAAATGATTTGAGACAAGGTCTTGCTATGTGTTCTGGGCTTGCCTTGAATTAACTATATAGCCCAGGATGGCCTTGAACTTATATCAGTCTTGCTGCATCAACCTCCCAAGTGTTGGGATTAGAGTCATGCACCACCATGCCTGGCTGTAAATAAATTCTTGTGAAGAAACAATGCTTAATTCTTAAAGAAGGTTTTTTTTTTTTAAAGAAGTTCTTATATGTGATCTTGATTTCTAAAAACTTGAATAGAAAAAAATTTTCCCAAACACCTATGTGATGCTTTCTTCATATGTCAAATTTATAGTTCTTATTTAAATATTTATAGAGTTTTAAAAATATTTTCTCACCATAACAAAGTTTCTGCCCTGTCCTTTTCTTCCCTGGTAGAAGATTTAGGTACCATTCATTCACCCTTGTTGCCTTGTCACCCTTTCAGCTAAATGAACTGTAAATCCTGTCTAGCACCATGTCAACAAGATAATGCTGTTGCTGGGTGACCTCCTTTCTTATGATGCTAAGTATTTGACTCCATAGAGATTGACCAGTTTAATTACGAACACCCACTTTGGACAGACTATCACAACAAGGCAACTCATTTATTGCCAATCACCCCATAGATTGAATGTTAGAGTGTAAGTTGCCCGCCTCTGGTCCAATTAGTGGCTACTGTTTAAGAAGCAGCGCAGGGCCCCTTGTTTCAGCAGGGGACTGTGGAAACAGATGAAAATAGAAGACACAGTTACTATTGAGATTCATTTGTCTAATAGAAAGGAAGAGAAGTTTCTTTTCTTTATAATTGGATACTCTATAGTATATCTGCGAGGACAATATATGATCTCTATAGGCAGGGAGAAAAAATGTGGTGAATTCTAAAATTTTATTACAGTCACAGGCACATTGCTATTAATTCTCCACAAAATAGTCACTTCCAACACACTTCCAACACACTTATCCTATTGTTCTTGCCACTTTTGGACACTGTCATGGCTGCCTTAACATACCTTTCACGGTCATTTTTAATTTAAGGAAGAGCCAGAAGTCGCGTCATGCCAGATCCCAGGAATAAGGTGGTTGAGGGTGCACAGTAATGTTTTTATGAACCTTCCTTGTTGTTGGATGGCACTTGGTAGCAGCATTCATTGTACTTTTGATCATACCTCCTAAAGACACTCTGGAAAGAGGACTACCATAACTGCTTCAGAAAGTAGTAAGAGTGGGTGGAGTAAGGGGATTAAAAAAAAAAGGGGGAGTGTTTTCAGGGGTGTTACTGGTAATATGTCTCTTACTGCAATAAATTTTTAAAAACTTAAACATTCACAATATACACTATTTTGATCACAGTTCTTGTATATGTATTTGGGTAATGGACTAATTCCTATTTAATATTTGTAGAGGCTTAAAAATGTTTTATCACTGTAACAAAGTTTTTACACCATGTCCTTTTCTTCCCTGATAGAAAATTTAGGGAAAGTTTATTCTCCTTGTTACCCTTTCAGCTAAATGAACTGAATATACATATTTGAAATGAAATACACCTATTGGTACAGAGTTGTTATATATCTTCAAGTGTATATATGTGTATATCAAACTTGGCTAAATATTTTCATTTTTTCTGTTGTCCTGTAGTCCAAGCTACCACCATCTCTTACCTGAGCTATTATAATTGCCTCCTAACTCATTTTCTTTCTTCCTTTCTTGGCCCCCTACAATCCATTCTCCACAAAGCAGCCAACAAAATCTTGGAAAAACATTCTTCCATGATTTCTCCTTGTTTTAGAAGAATGAGAGGGTTAAATATTCTATAGTGTCACTTTTGGGTTGAAAATGCTCTCCCCGTGAGGCAAGGCATAGGTGTTATAATAGGAATGGCAGATTGGGAGGGATAGCGAGAAAATAAGGCCAGCTGGAAAGGAGTAAAAAAATGATTTTAAAGATCTTCAGAAATTGGGTAAAGATGCTTTCATTTTGTTTTCTCAATGAGGGAAACTTGTGAGAATGTCAAGGCAGAAGTCCATGAAGAAAACAATATCTGGGAACGATTTAGCTGCTGGAAAATTGTAGTCTACTGCTGTCAGCAAGGACCAGAGCATAGAGTTATGATGGCAGGGATGGAAAAAAAAGAACTGGATACTCCACATTGTATAGAAAGAACCAAATTCTGCCAGGGGTGTAAGAATATTTCAACATTAGAAAATCATCTAGCATAAATCACCACTTAATTGACCAAAGAGAAAGAAATGTGATTGTATCAATATATGCGAAGCAAAAGTACCTGATAAAATTTGTCTCACATTTATAAAAATTATGACAAACTTAAAATAAAAAGGAACATAAAGTTGATAAAGGGAATCTAGCAAAAACTCACAGTACATGTAATTTTTAATATTAGTAATACTTTACAAACATTTTCATTAACATAGGAACTGTCCCTACTATTGAGGATTACACTAGAGGTTTTAGTTAATGCAATAAGAAACAAAAGATGTATAAGAATCGAAAAGGAAGAAACAGAATCATAGTTATTTTTCAATGATGATTCTGTACTTATAAAATGTATGTAGTACACAAGCTATGAGAACACACAGAGAATTCAGCAAGATTAGTAGAAACAAAAATCAGTATTAAAAATTCAATAGTGTAGCCAGGTGTGGTGGCACATACCTGTAATCCCTAAACTCAGTGGAGACCATCCTGGGTAATTTAGCAAGATCTTGTCTCAAAATTTGAAAATCAGGCTGGGGATATAGTTCAGCACTCCCTGGGTTTAGTTCAGGCATATGCGCATAAACACACACACACACACACACACACACACACACACACACACACACCATATTCAAAGAAGACAAAAACTATTAAGTAAAAAAAAGATCTCTAAATCCTTCATGGGGAAAATTACAAGAAGATGGTGTTTTTCCTAACTCCAGTAAAAGCTGGATTTGTAGCTCAGTGGTAGAGGACTTGTCTGACACATAAGGCTTTGCGTTCCATCCCTAACACCACCAACACAGAAAACAAAAACAAGCACATTATGTTCAGTGATGGAAAGAGTTAGTATAATGAAGAGATCAATTTCTTCTCAGTTGACCTATAAACTCAATGCAATGCAATTCCCTTCGATTTTTTTGAAACTCAAATTTTGGAGGAAAATGCCAGAAAACAATACATTTTGAAGAAGGACAATATGGGAGGGTTTTCCATAGCAGATATGACTACTTGCTATAAAGGGATAACAATGAAGACATTGTGCAACTACACATGAATAGATAGGAGGTTCAGTGCAACAGAACAAAGAAGCCAGCACAGACTCACCCATACACGGAAATTTAGTATGTGACACAGATGAGAGGAGAAAGGATAGACTATTTATTAAATGATGCCAGATCAACTGGTTTTTCAAACTGAAGGAGATTGATAAGAGATCATTACCACACACTCTGCCCACAAACACATCCTGGGTCATTTAAATACATTACTTAATCATAAACTGAGCTTGGTGGCACATGCATGGAGTCCCAGCACTCTGGGAGGCTGAGGCAGGAGAATTGAAATTTTGAGCCCAGTTTGTGCAATTTAGCAAAATCTTCTCATCTGAAAGTCAGTAAATTTTCCTCAGTCCTCATTTACTGACCTCTTCATTGGTCCCTCACCCCCCTCCTTCAAAGTACTGGGGATTGAACTCAAGAGTACTGGGCTACATCCACAAACTCCACAACCATTTTTTTTTTTTTTAATTTTGAGACAGGGATTTGCTAATTTGCCCTGGCTGGGCTGGAACTTTTGATCTTCCTGCCTCAGCCTGTCGAGCTGAGATTAAGGTGTGTGCCGCTGCCCTAGGCTCATCCTCTCCTTACAGAACGTTTTATTCTCTTAAATGCTTCTATGCCTGGGCCCCTGGGATGGAGGAAAAGTTGGCACTCAGGGCAAGTATCTTGCTTTGCCACTCTGCCTTTGCAGGCTCATTTCTTGTCCTGAACTCTAGCTTCGCCCTTCCGGATGTACATTTATGGTGACTGTTTCTCTGTGGCCTTAAGCTTATCATGTCTGAAATATAGCTCATCATCTTCCACGAAGTTAGCTTCACTAACTTCTCTTTTTGGGTCCCTGACTTCACCAGATACAAAACCTGAGTCATCTCTGACTCCCTTCCTGACTTCATGCCCACATCCTATCAATCACCTACTCTTGTTGATTCTTTTAGAAAAATGTTTTAAATTTATGAAATGTTTTAAGCACAGAGAAAGGGCAGAGAATAAACTCACCACTGCTTGGCTATAGGAGCTATTTTGTGGGCTTCAATTTTTCATGAAATAAAACATTAATACACTTGAAGCCTCCTGTATACCTTTCTTCAGTCCTATTCTCCACTCTTTTAGAAGTGTCCACTATCTAAAATTTATGTATCTACTTCCTGAGGAAGGTTTTATACTTTTACTACATATGCATTTATCCATACAATATATACATAGGCTGGATATGGTGGCACAGGCTTAGAACCCAGCATTTGAGAGGCGAAGATAGGAGGATTCTGAGTTCCAGGCCAGCCTGAGCTACATGGCCAGACCTTGTCTCAAAAAGCAATACATAAAAGTTTTTAAATACTATATATAGTATTGTTTATATATTTAATTTTTTACATAGATGGCTTGTTTTTTCTATTATTCAATAACTTGTAATTCAGCATAATTTTTTTCCACTGAGAGTCAAACCAGGGCTTCAAACATCAATAAGCAGGCACTCTACCACTTAGTTTGGCAGCCAACACAATGATTTCTAATGTTTTTTGTACTAGTGCATGCACATGTAGTTCACTCATTTGAGCTGCAACATACTAACTACATCACTGTGTGAACAGAATACATTTACCCATTTTCCAATTGACGTGTAGGTTCTTTTCAGTTTTTCACTATTACAGACCATACTTCAATATTCTTGCAAAGTTTTCTTGTGCACATATATGAGAGTTTCTTTGGGGTTTGTGTAGCCCTATCCCTCCTCATAAACTGGCAGATTGTTCTTTGCAGTGGTGGTAAACTCCTGCATATGCAATTTGTAAACGTTTTCCATCTCCCATTTCTATCCTCATCAACGCTTACCTGACTTTCTTCTAAAAGGATTGACTTTACTGTCACATTTAAGTATGCATGTATGCATGCATGTATGTATACACACATATATTTTGGCACTGGAAGTTGAATCCAAAGCTTTCTCATTGAGCTCTATCTCTAGCCCCTTTCATAT
Source organism: Fukomys damarensis (assembly GCF_012274545.1). Taxonomy (NCBI): domain Eukaryota; kingdom Metazoa; phylum Chordata; class Mammalia; order Rodentia; family Bathyergidae; genus Fukomys; species Fukomys damarensis. Next base: position 95,456,684 of record NW_022900951.1, read on the forward strand.
TTTTTATTTTGAGACAAGGTTTTGCTAAATGGCTAAATTACTCAAGCCGGGTTCAAACTTGCAGTCCTCTTGCCCTGGGGGTCCCAGAGGCTTGGGATTACAGATGTGTGTCACCACTCCCAACAAAATAATAATTTCTAAAACAAATGAATTAAAGAGTACCTAAATATTATAAAACAGGAGATTTGTGTTCCTTTTTTAGTTTCAGTGAATTTGTTAAAAATGTTTTTTCATATTAAGCTGCACTTAAAATATAGTGGATTGTGGTTACATGGGTGTTTTTGTGTTATGAATGTGTGCCATTGTTTACAATAATAGTTTAATACAAGTTGAGTGTCTTCCTTTCTTTCTTTCTCTTTCTCTCCTTCCTTCCTTCCTGCCTACCCTCCCCCCTTTCTTTCTTTCCAGTGAGGCCCCAATCTTTAGATTTCTTCTTTAGTTACTCCTCTCATTCATTTGGTAATCTCATCCAGTGTTTATGGCTTATACACTATCTGTACCTGTGTGTTCTAATAGAAATAAAATGTGAGCCACAAAAATAATTTTAAATATTAGCCATATTCAAAAAGTAAAGAAGAAACAGATGTTAATTTTAGTAATATATATTTTCTTTCTTTTTTGTGGTGCTGGGTATTGAACCCAGGGCCTCATGCATGCTAGATAAGTGCTTTGCCACATTCGCAGATCAGTAATATGATTTTTACATAATATATCCAAATATAATTTCATCATATGATCAATAGTAAAATTGCTAATGAGACATTTTACTTTCTTTTTCCTATGTGATGTCTTTGAAATCCAGTGAGTATCTTACCCTTCCAGCACATCTTAACTCAAACCAGCCATACTTTAGGAGCTTACTGGCTGGATCCAAGCATCGATGCAGTGGCCCTCCCGGGTTTTATTGTGGGCCTCTCAGATGTATTATGTCCAAACAAAGCCCTCCAGAGGATTCCACATCTCAGTTAATGGCCATTTGATTTCTCTAATTGTATAGAATATTTGGGGCCACTTGTCTCATGCCCTGCATCCAATTCATCAATGCCTAAAGGCTCTACTTTGAAAAGATAAAACTGTCGCACCACCTCCGTTAATGCCAGATGCCAATGCACCACCGTCTCTTTCTGAGATGCTGATCACCTCTTTCTGAGGATGGTCTCCACGCTGGCAAGCAGCCTTGGCCCCTTTGGTGTGTTTACAACACAGCAGTGAAAGATCATCGTGGACCCCTTATAACTCTCACCTGGCTCGTCGTTGTTTCACTAAGCAAAAACCAGCATCTTTAGGATGGTGCCACACCTTCACCTCCAGTGACCTCTGTGCTCTCCTCTTTCTCATATCTCTGGCCTTGCAGCTTCCTTGCACTTTCTCAACTATACCAAGCATGCTCCAGCCTCTGGGCATTTGCACTTGCTGTCCCCTATGTCTGGAATGATGTGACCCCAGACAGACACGCACCCCCCTTCCCTTCTTGCAGCTTTCTTCAAATGCCATCTTCTTTGTGAAGGCTTCCCTGGACACCCTGTTTAAAATCCTAATCTATTCCCACCCCCAAATTCCTTATTTTTTATCTCTTCACTGTTTTGTTCTCTTCCCAGCTGCACTTATTGCCTGTATTTTGTTTAATGTTTGTCCTCCTACAGTAGAATGTAATTCCTGTGTGAGCAAAGCTATTCGTCTGTATCTACAGCACCACAATCTGTATCTACTAAACGCTTGGCACATAGTAGATGCTCAAGGGCTGGGGATTTAGCTCAGTGGTGCCACCGCCTGCCTCGAGCTCAGGGTCCCAAGTTTGATCCTGGTACCAAAACAAAACAAAAACACAGTAGATGCTCAATATATATTTGTTGGATGATCGCATGACATAAAATTCCTACTCAATACAATTATTTGTAATGTTAAAATATCTGATGAGACAACACAAAAGCTTTGTTCTTTTTTTAAACATTGCTGCTTATCTCTCACAGTTTGTAAAAAAAATTTAAAAATATAAGATACCTGACCTTAACATGTATTTTTCTAAATCAAATAAAAATAATTTCAACTTTTAAATATTGTATTTTACCATAGATATTTTGACATCCTGTAAAAATTTTGAATGCTTAGTTGTCTACTTTAATTCAAACAAGCATTTTATCTTGATCTCCTGGTAGATTCTAGCCACGTGTACTGAATTTTTCCATTTTTTTTAAAGTCAGGGTCTCTAGGAGGCCTTGAATTTGTGATTCTCCCACCTCAGCCTCACACATGGTAATTTTAAGAGTACCCTTTGGGGTTGGGGGTAGAGCTCAATGGTAGAGCACTTGTCTAGCATATGGAAAGCCCTGGGTTTTCTTATCAGGATGGATAGATAGATGGACAGACAGACAGGCAGATTGTAGAGTGGTGAAGGGGGAAATTTCTCTTGGTCAAATACATGTGGGAAATCCTGCTGAGTCTATTATGCTTTGGAAACTATTTCAAGTCCTTCCTCCTTCACTTGATTGTCTTGGCTTCCTCCAGCTTGGGGACCTCATATAGTTAGTTGCAGCCTTCTGCTTTGTGAATTCAAAGGAGTCCAAATCTCTTCATATCGTGTGCTTTGACATTGTGTTACTTTTCAGCTAGGAAAGAGCAATTTTCAATTTTTCTCTCTTAAAGGATTTATTTTCTTATATCTAATTCTTAATGGCTATTGATTTGGTTTCATATTTCTTTTGAAATGGCGGGGCATGTCAAAGAACCATTTTTTTTTCTTTTCATATCTTGTCTTCCTTACAGCACTCCTGGTGATGAGCTTTCTGAGAGTTTATTTTTCTGCAATCGTGAATAATAGTCCATTTGAAGAGTTTGGGCCTGGCATCACCCTAAACATTAAATTCTTTCTTTTTACCCTCTTTGCACAAGCAAAACAGTTACACAGCTAGGATATACATATGTAACATTATGTAGATATCATATTTGTGCATATAATTCTGTTCACTGCAAGAGATTTTGAAGTTTGTTAATTAGTATTGTGAAGGAGCTAAAGGTGTAGGGAAGGTGTGATACGTAGGGGAAGAACAAAAAGGGAAAAGAAAAAAATGTGAGAGAATGAAAAGATGAAAATAAAGTGTTTGTAGATGGGGAGGGGAGGAGGGGGTGAAGGGAGGGCAGAGGTAAGGGGAAAAAATGAGAATCAAGACTTGCCATGTAAAGGTACATGATCCCAACAATGAATGTAACTGTACTGTATCCCTAAATGTACCAATAAACTCAATAAAAAAAAATATGCACCTGCAAATACACATATGTGTGTGAAGGTGCATGTAGGTATGTGTGCACATACATACATAAATATACACATATAAAGCCTATGTCTATATTGCACATTGCTAATTTTTGTACTTCCACAGATTTATAGATATCATTATCTATAAATGATATATAAAGTAGTTCCCCTTCATTTCATTGTCCATCTCCTGAAATGAATGTTCTACCACCTGCTTCCCCTTCATTGCCACTCACTTGTTTCTAAAGATAACAAGAAATAATAATTCTTTTACTCTAAATGACTCACCTCTTGAGTTGAGATTAAAGGCTCTCATCATTTATATGCATTTTTATTTATTCTGTGTCTTTGTTAGATTCAGATACAATTTGAGTGTCACAAACCGGTTTTGCTTGTTGAAAATTTTTCTTTTAACTAAATACCCCTGGGGAATGAAGAGAATGAGTTTATGTAGCACAGGGCCACTTGCTTATAGCTCGAGAGACTACATTTGCAGGAAGTGCCATTCTCACGGTGTGTGATGCAAGAAGCATTCTCTAGAAATGTTCAGTGTGGCAGTATTAGCAGTGTATATGTTAATATATACTTGTGAAAAGTGTTACAGAAACTGCAATAGCTGGGGAGCACAACATATTTCAACTCGATGCTCAGTTGGTAAATGTTGCCTATATGTTAACTTCTTGATCATTGTGTTTTCATTCTCTTGGCGAACTTTTGTAGCCATTCAGTAGTTGTTGGCCACAGCATACCATTTAGAATCCAGAGTATTACATAATAAAGCTTTACAAATATGTGCCCTTAGACCGCATAGCTTGCAATGCGTTTTTTTGCGCTTGTTGTCCACTCAAACCAGCACAGAAAAGCAGTTTGTCAAGGCATGGTTCACTTTAAGACTTTTAGAGCAAGGAAGTTTGTGAAAACAGATAATATAGATATCACATTGCTATAGTTTCACAAGCGCAACTGCTCTTTTCAGTTTTCATTGTGGAAATTTTTATAGGCAATCTCCACAAAGCAGAAAGTGCAGTATAATTAACCCTCATGTACCCATCCTCAAGCTTCAACAACTACTGGCTTTTTGCTAACCTTGTCTCATGTACCACCACCACAAACATTTTTTTTGCTGTATTTTTTATTAAGCTGAAATTTATGTAACCTAGAGTTAATCATCTAGAAGTGTCCAATTCAGTTATATTTAGGGCATTCAAAATGATGTGTAACCACAACCTCTCTCTAATTTAAAATTTTTTCATCACTCCTAAAGAACGCCTTGTGTCTACAAAGTAATTATTCCCCATTTCCTTCTCTCCCTGATTCCTTAAAACCACTAATCTTCTTTCTATATCTATAGATCTGCCTGTTCTGGATATTTTATATGAAATGAATCATATAATCTTTTGAGTCTGGCTTCTTTCATTCATCATTATGTTGGAGGGTTATCCAAGTTCTAGCATGTGTTGCTAATACATTCCTATGTATGGCCATTATACTGTGTGTGTGTGTGTGTGTGTGTGCGCGCGTGTGCGTGCGCGTGTGTGTATAAGTTTGTTTGTCATCTATTGGTGGACATTTGGGTCATTCCCACCTTTTGACTACTAAGAATAACTCTAAAGATTCATGTACAAGTTTCTGTGTGGATATATGCTTTCATTCCTCTTGGATATATATTTAGTTGTAAAATTGTTTGATCATATGACAATTCTATACTTTACATTTTGAGGAACTAAATTGTTTGCTACAGTAGCATCATCTCACATTTCAACAATGTACAGCATTCCAATTCATGTACATCTGGTCAACACTTGTCATTCTCTCTGTCCGTGTGTGTGTGTGTGTGTGTGTGTGTGTGTGTGTGTGTGTTATAGCCATCCTAGTGCTATCTTAGTGGGATTTTGATTTGCATTCTTTCAATGACTACTGAGGCCAAGTGTTTTTTTGTGTGCTTGTTGACCCTTTCTATGTCTTCTTTAGAGAAATATCTGCTAGAATCTTTTGCCCATTTTTATTTGGTCTGTTTACCTTTTCTTTTAGAATTGTAAGAGTTCTTTATATATTCTGAATACTGGATCTTTATCAGATGTATGATTTGCAGATATTTTCCTTTTTATGTATCTATTTTGAGACAGGGTCTCAGTATGAAATTCAGGCTGACCTTGAACTCATTATGTAGCCCAAGCTGAACTTGAACTCATGGTGATCCCCCTGCCTCAGCCTCCAAAATGCTGGGACCATAGGTGTGTGCCATCATACCCAGTTGTTTTTCATTTTTTATTTTTTTGGTACCAGGGATCGAACTTGGGCCCTTGCACTTGTAAGGCAAGCATCTGTACCACTGAGCTAAATCCCTGGCCCTGTTTTTCATTCTGTAATTTGCCTTTCACTTTATTGATCATGTCCTTTGATCAACAGATTTTAATTTTGATGAAGTCCAATTCATCAATTTTTTTTCATTGAATACTATAATTTTGGTGTCAAATCTAAGAATCCATGGCCAAATTTGTGGCCAAAATAGTTACTTCTGTGTTTTCTTTTGATAATTTCATTTTTTACCTCTTATATTTAGATAATTGATCCATTTTGAATTAATTTCTGTATGTGGAAAAGGTAGGGGCCTGACCTCATTCTTTTGCATGTGGTTTTCCAGTTGTACCACCATCATTTGGGACATGATTTCCCCCTCTTTTATGATAGTAGCACTTTCTGTCATATTTTAAAACAAAATCTAGACATAATGTCATTGTGCCTTTATATACTTCAGTATTCCTCTCCAAAGTTGGTTTTTTTAGCATAAGCATCATGCCACTGTCACATATAAGAAATTGAACAGTTATTCTTCATGATTATCTAAGACTCAGTCCATATTCAAGAACTTCCTGTTGTCTCAAAATTTCTCTATGGATGGTTTGATTGAAAACAAGTTTCACACATTCAGCCCATTGTGTTCAAGTTGATGTATGAATTACTGCCTGAATACAACTGCTGCACCATAGGTGACAGGTAGAAGCATTAACAAATAGTATAATCTTCTGTTCCTGGCCCTGACAGTGGCCTTTTCCTTGTTTTAATGATATTGTGCCAATGATCAACTGTTACATAACAAATCACCCAAAACTTATTTGCTTAAAAGGACAATGTTCCCTTTATTGTCTCTCATGGATTCTGCCAGTCAGAAATTTCATGAAGTGCTTATTTGAGTGGCTCTGGCTGAGTCTCATATGTGACTCTAGTCAGATGGGGACCGCAGCTGGTCCTGCCGGGGCACTGAAGCAGCAGGGGACTGGCCAGGCATTCTCTCCATTTCATGTAGTCTCAGGACCTCTGCACATGAGTTATTTTGGGCTTCCTCACTGAATGGTAGCTTCAAAAATGGTTGGATTGCTGGGCCTGGTAGTGCAGGCTTGTAATCCCAGTACTCTGAGAGACTGAAGCAGGAGGATTGCAAGTTCTAGCCCAGTTTAGGTAACTTGGTGACTTAATGAGAATTTGTTGCAAAACCAAAATAAATAAACAAGGGAAGGGGATGCAGCTCAGTGAAAAGGTCCTGGGTTCAATCCGCAATTCCTGGAAAACAAAAAAAGGTTGATTTGACTATCTGGCAGCTCAGGGCTGCAAGCAGGCATTCAAAAGTCTCAAGTAGATACTGTGTCATTTTTATGACCTGGTATCAGAAGTCACATTGTGTCACTCTACCTGAGACACAAGTCTACCTAGCTTCAAAAGGAGACAACATAATCCAGGCGAGGTGGCCCATGTCTTTTAACAGGCTACTCAGGCAAGATTGTAAGTTGGAGAACAGCCTGAGTAATTTAGTGAGCCCTTTTCTGTCTCAAAATAAAAAATAAGGAGAAGAGGATATAGCTGGTGGTAGAGCGCTTGCCTAGCATGCCCAAATCCCTGGATCCAATCTCCAGTACTACTGTGGAGTGTGCGGTGGGGGGACAACATAGCTTCTTACCTCTTAAAGAAACAAATACTGGTATAATGGGTGGGCAACTTGTGTGGTCCCACAGAGCCTTGATCTCAGAAGGGCTCCATACTTGGGTTAATGCTCTTCTGTTTCTGTCTTGACATTCTTAATACATTCTGTACAAGGGGCCCTGCATTTTTACTTTAGTCTGAGTTTAGCAGGTTATGTAGCCAGTCCTCATTGTAGGGGAGAAATTTCAGTCACATTATAAGAAGAGCACACGGGATGGGAGGTATTGTTGCAGCCATCTTTGAGAAATATAATCTGCCACAGTTAATGTTTAAGGTTTACTGTATGCCAAGGCATTTTATCTCATTAAATGTCCACAAACATGTAAGATAAGTACAGTTATTATTTCCATTTTACATTGGGCGAAGTAATTATTGATATTTGCTCCATTAGAGAATGGGGAGATCAGAATTTGAACTCAGTTTAGTCTGATTCTTCTGACCTAGTGCTTACCCCAGTGCTGTCCTGATCCTGTTGAGTCTTAACCTTCGTAAAGACCACAATCATTTGGGTTCTGGTATTCTTCTTTGTACTCCACGGTGGTCAGAGAATAGAGGTTCATCAGTGCCTGACTGATTGCCCCATCTCTTGTGTCCGAACTACATCCAGTATTGTAGGAACTTTGCTCAACACTGGACATAGTACTCAAAACACACAATTTAAAGGAGGAGTGGTTTGTTTTGGTTCATAGTTTCAGTCCATGGTTGGCTGGCTCCAAGGCAGAAACAGCATGGCAGAGGAGTATAGGAGACAAAAAGCTGCTCATGTCATGGCATCCAGGAATCAGAGCCCCAAAAGAGGACCCAAGGAAAGAGATAAACCCTTCCATGTCACAGCTCCAGTGTCCTACCTCTAACCAGGCCCCACCTCCTAAAGCACCGTCAGCTGCTGAACTCATCAGTGAATGGATCTAATGATGAGTGCAGTGCCCCCATGATCCAGGCACCCTCCAAAAGCCTTGCCTCTGAGTGCGTGATAGTTTTGGGAGACATCTAAATCTAAACCATAACACTCAGTCTTGTCTCTGTACAAAGAAGCGCTTTGAACTACAAGTGAGTCAATAGGCAATCCCTCCACCCCTTCTCTTCCTTCCTTTCTTCCTCTCCTCTCCCTCCGTCATTCCTTCATTTCTCTCCCTCCCTCCAGCCATCCCCCCACCACTCTTTGTCCTGGGGATTCAACTCAGGGCTTCACCCTGAGCAAGCTCTTTACAACCTAGCTACATACCAAGTGCTTTTGACTGTATTTTGAGACAGCGTCATAACAAAGTTTCCCAGGCTGGCATGGAACTTGAGCTTCTTCTGTTTTGTCCCTCTGTGTAGCTAGGATAGTCAGTGTTTCAGATCTGCTCCAAACTCCAATGTATCTACCTTCCTTCTCCTTGTTCCTGGTGTAATCTTAGTCCCTGAATTTTCCTGGACACAACCTGTGTGTCCCAAGTGTTCTAAAACTTGTTTTGATTCTTTCAACTTGGCCCCAGGGTTAGTTTCCACACAACTTTTCACCTCCAAGTCCTCTCATCTCTTTTCTCCAGCTTGGGCCATTTGGCCTTCATAATTTTCCCATGAAGGAGGATACATTTACATAGGACAAAGTAACCCCTAATGTTTTGTACAACATTAGAAATACTTAAGAATATCACATGGGCATTTTCATAAGCCTATCCTTACCCTCCCATAAAGGAAAAGGTAAAAAATCCTTATGGATAGCCAGCTTCTATTCCAGGCTCTGCCAACTACTGTGAGAATTATCTTTTTTGGTTTCTTCATTTGTGAAATTAGAAAAATAATCTCAGCTCTGCCTACTTCTCAAATTTATTCCTAGGAATGAGAGATAATGGATAGAAATGTGCTTTGGAGACTATTCAGTTCTCCACAATTACTGCTCATTGTTATAAAGGCCTCAGCAATACACAGACGGGACATGGCATCACGATTGCTTCTGCTTTGTTTTCTCTCATTCAAATAGCCATGGAGATATTCTCATTGTAAAAGCTGACACAGTTTGTATTGAGTGGCCCTTATGTGCTGGGTACTCTTTTAGGCCTGCCCTGCACAGTAGAGTAGATGCTAGCCAAACTTGGCTATTGAACGTGTGACATGTGACTCATGTGACCAAGGAAGTAAATTTGTAAATGTATTTAAAGTAATGTATACTTAATATAAAAACTATAGCCAGGTGTGGTGGCACCTACTTGTAATTCCACTTAAATGTTAAAATGTGAATGTCTAGCTTTGGGTCTACCTGGGTTTGGTATTGCACTCCTGTAATCTCAGCATTCTGGACACCGAGGCAGGAAGATCCCAAGTTTAAGGCTAGCCTGGATTATGGTGTAAGACCCTCCTCCCCTAAAAAAGAAGAAAGAGAAATGATCTTTGCTCCCACCTTCTCCTTCCCACCCATCCACCCATGAGACCGCTACCATTATCTCATGGACAACACCATAGATACATATATACATACATAATATTGGGCCGGGGATTTAGCTTAGTGGTTCCAGCACCTGACTCACAAGCACAAGGACCCGAGTTCGATCCCCAGTACCAAAAAAAAAAAATTTATTTTTTCAAAAATAAGATTGATCCATAACTTGCTTTTATCAATATCCTTTGGAATTTTTCCATGTAAATACATACATATCTCTTATTATTTTTTAACATCTGAAGAAAATTCCTTAGTTTGAATTAATCATGTATATGCATGCATTCATTCATTCAGTGAACTGATGGTTTTTGAGCACCCACTATGTCCGGCATTGGTCAAGAGGCTGATGATAAAGTAGATTCTTACAGATGGGCATTTAGGTTGTTTTTGATACTTTTCTATGACAACCATTGATAGAATGACCACCCTGTGTAATACAGGCATCTAGGTCTACATACATGTAAGAGGTTTTCATCAGCATTGATAAATCCAAGGTACTTTATAGGTCAAAGAGCTCAATGGTATTTGTAATATTTTTATCTCAGGTTTAATTAGGATAGTGTTAATGAGACAGGTAAATTTGTGATAAAAATTCAAACTATTTAACAGATGGGGAAAAGAAATCGCTCAATAAAATGCCCTCTTGAAGGCTGAGGAATTGTCCATACAATTTTCTTTTACTATGTGAGTGTGAGTGTAGCTCTGTCCAGATACTACTCATCCCTCAGTGTTCACGTCAACAGATTTTAATCAGACCTGATCATTCCTCTATACTTTGAGTATGCCCTCTTTCACATACTACCTTGCCTCATAAATGGATACTCTTGTAGACTTTCACTTTTTCTCAAAAGGAATAGTGTCTTTAATTCATTCTGCTTCCTCTCAGTGTGCAGCACTGTGCTTTATGTTTATGTCATTAAATAGCAGTTCTAAAGTGGAAAAAGTAAAACCAACACTTTCAGGTGTAAACACGGAACCTGCACAGTGGCCAGATGGTGTCTGTGCACCATCAATGTGACACATGCTTCCCATGGTTCCCAGGCTCTGCCAAAATTGCCTCCTCCTCTAATTCCACTGAGTACCATTCCTCTTCCTTCCGTGCTGCAGATTGATGGGCCTTTTTTTCTGCTTCCATCTCCAGGTCTTGCTCTTGACATTTTTGCTACCGGTAGTGATCTACCTGCAGATGCTGCTTCTCCTTTTAATAAAGATTCAGCTTCATTTTCAACTCCTGTAAGAGGCTTTTCTTGAAATCTTCTAAATTAGCTCTCCACCTGAAAACAAGCAGAAGTACCTATCCTAGTTTTAGACAAAGCAGACTTCAAGCCAAACTGATCAGAAGAGGCAAAGAAGGCCAATATGTATTGGTTAAAGGAACAATTCAACTGGAAGAGATCATGATTATAGATACAAATGCAGTGAATATCAGCATGCCCAACTTCATAATGTAAAGGTACAAATTCCCAAT
>NW_022900951.1:95470872-95472560 GCF_012274545.1 Fukomys damarensis
GGGGATTTAGTTCAGTGGTTCTGCCACGTGCTGTGCAAGTGGAAGGTTCCAAGTTCGATCCCGGTTTAAAAAAAAAAAAAAATCAGGCCGGGATTTAGACTACCTGCCTTGCAAGCTGAAGGATCCGAGTTCAATCCCGGTACCAAAAAAAAAAAAAAAAAAAAAAAAAAAAAAGAGGGTTCCCAGTGCCCAAAAACAAAACTTAGGTGCACCTTTTGCAAGCTGAAGGATCCGAGTTCAATCCCGGTACCAAAAAAAAAAAAAGAAAGAAAAGAAAAACAGAGTGTTCCCAGTGCCCAAATAAATAACTTAATGGTGCACCTTAAGGTCCTAGAAAAACAAAAACAGTTAAATCTAAAGCTAGTATAAAGAAGGAAATTATAAAGATCAGAGCAGAAATCAATAAAATTGAGACAAAAATACAAAAAACAATGAACTGGAGAGCTGATTCTTCAAAAGAATAAACAAAATAGACAAATTCTTAGCAAATCTTATCAAAAAAGGGAAAGACAAGACCCATATCAGTGCAATTAGAAATGAAAAATGCAGGGCTGGGGATTTAACTCAGTGATTTTGCTGCCTGCTTCGCGAGCACAAGGTCTCAAGTTTGATCCCTGGTACCACACACACACACACACACACACACACACACACACACACAAAAGAATTTATAAAAAAAAGAAATGAAAAATGCAAAATCACAACACCACCAAAATCCAGGATTATCAGTAACTACTTTGAAAACCTGTACTCTAGCCAAGCGTGGTGGAACACACCTGTCTGTAATCCCAGAACTTGGGAGGCTGAGACAGGAGGATTGCTTTGAGTTCGATACCAGCCTGGGCTACATAGTGAGTTCCAGGTCAGTCTCAACTACCTAGTGAGACCCTGTCTCTAACACACCAAAAAAAAAAAAAAAAAAAAAAAAAAAAAAAAAAAAAAGAAAAAACCTATACTCTGAAAAATTAGAGAAGAAATGGATAGACTCCTAGATGCATTATTAATTACAAAAAGTAAACCAAGAAGATATAAAAATCCTAAATAATCCAATAATAAGAAATGAAATTGAAGCAGTAATAAAAAAAACCTACCAACTAAAGCCCAGAAGATCATGGATTCATTACTCAATCTATAAGAACTTCAGGGAAGACCTAATGCCAATACTCCTCAAGCTCTAATGAAATTAAAAGGGAAGTACTCCCAAAATCATTCTTGGAAGCTAGCGTTTGTTTTTTTGGTATCAGGGATCAAACTTGGGACCTTACGCTTGCGAGGCAGGTGGCAGAACCAGTGAGCTAAATCCCTGGCCCTGGAAGCTAGCATTTGAATCCAAAACCAAAGACTCAACTGCAAAAGAAAACTACAGGCCAAGCTCTTTAATGAGCATGGATGCAAAGATCCTGAACAAGACATCGACAAACAAAATGTAACAAATTATTTAAAAGATCATGCATCATGACCCAGTAGGCTTCATCCAAGGGATGCAAGGATAGTTCAACATATGCAAATCAATAAATGCAATACATCTCATAAATAGTACAAAAGGCATATGATAATCTCAACAGATGCAGAAAAAGCCTTTGAAAAATCTAATAGCTGCTTGTAATAACAGTAATAAGGGAAAGAAAAAAATAGGAGAAAATGAAAAAATGGAAATAAAATTTGTAAACGGAGAGGGGAGGAGGGGG
>NW_022900951.1:95472630-95474384 GCF_012274545.1 Fukomys damarensis
CCAAATATGAATGTAACTGTACTGTATACCTAAAATGTACCAATAAACTCAATGAGGAAAAAAAAGAATACTGCAGGTAGTAATTTAGGTTATCACTCTGTGCCTTTTTCGGTTTAACAAATGATTATTTATTAATTCTTTAAAAAATAGAAAATAGGTATAGAACAGTGACAGTGAACATTTTAGAGCTTTCAGTGATACAAACAGCTCACTGTGGCACATGTGCACTGGTTTGCCACCACTGGTATAGAAGGGCTTTATTTCAATCTGATAAAAATTATTTATGACAAACCTACTGCCAACATCACATTAAATGGGGGAAATACTGTAAGCTTTCCCTCTAAAACCAGGAACAAGGAAAGGATATCCACTGTCACTCTCATGGCTCTGAAGCAACTTCTGGGCTCTCTTATAAAAAGTATTATGGAGGTGACTAAGAATGAGCTACACAGACAGTCACAGAATGGCAGGCATGAACTGGTGCTGATCCACCTTCTATGCAACAGTTAACAAATTTTACACACACACACACACACACACGTGCACACAGTGCAAAGCCATGATTTATAACAGTGCCTCTGTCTCTTGAGGTCTTCTAGGTCCCAGGCTTTATAGGACCCTCCATCTGTGCTCCATTGGGACTGATGTGATGCTTGCTTGCTGTTAAGAGACTTGGCTGTTTCAGAGTTCACAGAAATCACCAGGCATGGCCTTATTTCCATAAGAAAATCTCTTTTGTAGGCGTGAAGGTTTGCTCTTTGAAGTTGGGTAAAGCAGAGAAAGTGCCACATGGGAAGTGGTAATAGTCCTCTCAGAAGGGTTGCTTGGTTTTCCAGATTATGGACCATTTTCAAACTCTCAACAAATGAAGCAACAGGATAGAAATCTGCCAGGTTCAGTACAGCTTCTCACTTTGCACTTGGGGAGGTTTGATGATGAGTCACTAGTGCTTCAAGATTCCTGTCTTTACTTCTGTTTTAAGCATGTGTATTTTACACCTAGGCAGAAGATGTTCTTTGATTCTTGGAAAAATAATTTCTTGGAAGCTGGAGAGAATAAGGATAACAGTAGCAAATGGAGGGGGAAAGGTGGTTATGGGGCACTTGGAAAAGCTTCTGAAAGATTAACAAGTCCTCCAAACCCAGGCCATGGCCTTCCCAGGAGCATGGCACCCCAGTCATTGCTGACCCACACAAACCTGTCCCCAGCTCAGAACCCACCACTTAGCACTCCCTTCCTGGGCAAGAGGGTATCATCTGAGCAAGTCACGATTCCTGAAGCCTGCTCCTTCCTAGGGGTTACCCCTGTGAAGTGGACACCAGGACAAGAGAAGAGTTTGGGTGGGGAGGAGAACCCAAGAGAGCCTCTGCGGCCAAAAACCCAGTTTCTTTCCTTAGACTGCGGGCCGCGCAAGACTACCTCGGCAGGGCACACAATAGGCGGCTGTTCCTCGCCGTAGTGTGTCACAGCCCCTCGCTGTCTGGCTTTCCGGGCTTGCGGGATGGGGGCAGTGAGACTTCCCCAGCCCTGGGGGTGGGGTGGGGGGGTCACTGCACAGCTTCTGGGGCGAGAGAGGAGCGCTGGGGCAGAACGCGAACCAGTCCTCGGAGGCATTTGATCACCCCCTTTCCGACCCTCCTCCCGCTCCACACTTGAAAAAAGAAGCAGCCTCATCTCTCCTCCCGGATAAGGCTTCAACAGCAACATCAGCCGCGGGCGGAGCCCTAGTGGTTGCCACTTCCCCCTCTTCCCTC
>NW_022900951.1:95475038-95509405 GCF_012274545.1 Fukomys damarensis
TGGCACGGCTGAGGCGCGCTGGGGTGGGCGCCGGGCGGCAAAGCTGCGCTTCCATCCTGGGCCGGGGCGGGCGTGTAAGGTAGAGAGCAGACCTCGCGCAGCTCTGTACCGGGCACAAAGAGCTGGGGACCGGGACACAAGGCGAGCACGATCACATCCCGCGGCAGGCACCTGAGGCAGCCTAGGCGGAAGGATGCGATGAGCTTTTTGCACTTACACACTCGCGCGCACACACACAAAAAAGAACCCCACCCAAAAAGCCCCGGGCGCCCAAGCTCTGGCGGGCGGTGAGAACAGAGGAAGCAGAACAACTTCCTCCGGCTACCGGGGAGACAGAGGGTGGCGATGGGTCTTGACTAGGTGCTGGTGCTACCGCCACGGAGGGAGGGGATTGGGAACAACGGGGTTCCGCGGGAGAGCGGATGCGGGGCAGGTCGCCCATGTATGGGGGTGTCCCCTGAGACCTGTGAGCTCTGCGGCGGCAACGGGATGAGGTGTGAGAGAACATGGGGTGTGCCAGTCCAAGGATGGCAGAGACCCACCGCTCAGGGCTGGACGTGCCATCTAGGCGACAGGGCTGGGGGATGGTGGTTCAGGAGCACGCCTGGGAACCCTCAAGGCACACCCTTGGCTGCACCGATTGTCTGACTAGGGAGGGAAATGGACTGTGCTAACCCGCGCTTGCCCCTTCTGTTTTCAAGACAGTCATAGCCAATTTCCTGGACAAGCGAACAGGCCCTAAATAAGAAAGCGGACTGGTTAATTACCGCGTGTTTTGTTTGGTTACCTGGGTCTTTGGAGGAATTTTTGTTTGTTCTTGTCTCTCCTCTCTATTACACAGTGTCCTTTGCTGTGTTTAATTTTCACCATTTAAGAGAGGGCTTTTTGTTAACACAACTTGTGGAAAGGAAATTTAACAGCTTTTCCTTGTAATTTTTCTGTTGGTCTTGTAGAATTAGCAATAAAACCAACATTAAAACTAGGTCAAGGGTCTGATCCCAACAGTGGAGAAAGTTGACATTAGTGAGAGTTCTGGAGGTGGATCAAAGGTAAAACATATACTTTTGAGATAAAAATCTGATCCCTAATAGCTACAACTATGCAAAGCCAACTGACTTTAAAGAAATCCCTTTACGGTGGCTGGACCCTTGAAAGTTTAATCCTGCTGTTTAGTGAAGCTAAACCCAGACCTTTAATGTTGTTTTAATGGATTTGGCTTATTGTGTGTTTCACTTTGACTTTGGAGTGAGGACCTGTTGAGGTCGAATTATGACCAAGCTTGTCATCACAGCCAGTTAGGAGAGGAAGACGACCTGTGTGCAGGGCATTTATACCAGGGCTTTTATTTTTGGTGATTATTAGCAAGTGATTCAAGCTGCACAGCACAGGGAACACTTGCTTCAAGAAGAAAGAAAAGCTTTCCTGAACAGGGTCGGCTGGCCCTCTGCCACATCCTGTGAAGAGAGCTGTGAGGTAGGCAGATGGTCTCAAGAGAATAAACGGGAGGCAGCAAACCACTGGGATTTGACCAGCATTCAACTTGCTGCCTTCTGCCATAAAAAGTTAACATTCTAGGTTTTTAGGTTTTAAAAAGAATTTTGTGCGACACAGGTGCAGCTGCTCAAACTGTTAATGGGAGGAGACTCTTCTTGGAGCTACTGCCAGTAGCCATGGTTTCCTCATCAGCCCAGCTTGCTTGGGACCAAGGCTGCTGATTTTTAGCATTATACCAGATAAGGCCAGGGAATGATATTTATTCACTACTCTAGTATGTGGTCCACATTGAGATTTTAGGAATGGGGAGGACAGAGTCTAGTAATCGGTCAATATCTTTGTGCAAGACACAATGCTAGGTGCCTTATGATTATAACTGAGGATGGCTTTTTCATGTTTTCCTTATTCTGATTGAGTTCTCTGTGAGTGTATGTGTGTGTGTGTGTGTGTGTTTGTAGAGGTCAACAGGACACCCAGATTGTGTACAGAAATCAATTTTAGATTCTTCCTAGCACCTTCAAAAATGCTATTTGTTAAGTAGTTCACTTTATTAAGAAATATGGAAACAGCTTTAAATGGAGTATAGGCTCCTAAATGACTGTCTCAGATGGTCGGTCATTTTCTATCTCTTTTCCTACCTCCTTCCCTCCCTCTCTGCCCTCTGTTTTTCTCCCTCTTCCCTCTCTCTGCATTTCTGACACAAAGAGCTGTTAACCAAAGTGAAGCCATAGGTGGCTGGAGAGCAGGGACAGTGTTGCAGCTGCCACCAAAACTTCTAGTTCTTTTCTGATTTAAGCCCCAAGTGTTTATTAAGGGACAGCTATGGTAGAATTTATACTTGCTGTAAACCCAAGATACTAATATTAGACTTTCAACATGAATCGGAGTCATTAGCTCAGCAGACCAAGCTTTCCTCTAGTCTATCTCACTTTAGAACTTGGAAAACCCACCAAGCTGAACAAATATACAGTATTTCCTGTGTGGGTTTTTTTTTTCAATTTTTAATTGAGTTTATTGGTACATTTTAGGTATTATACAGTACAGTTACATTCATTGTTGGGATCTTGTACCTTTACATGACAGGTCTTGGTTCTCATTTTTTTTTTTCAATTTTAAATTGCACCCTTGTTGGCATGTTGCTAACATTCAGTTTTACTCAGTGTTGGAGAAATTCAGAAGGACTGGGCTTGCACTATATGTATATAGCATATTGTTGTGCATTCAAGCTTTCATTCAGAATTAGTGCTTCCACAAATCTGTTAAGTACATAATAAACAGAGAAAGAGGTTGTTTCACTGCTGCATGTTCCTGTAAGTTCTGCATTTTCATGAAGTTCAGTTTTAAAACAGGGAAAGGGATAATTATAGAATCACTATTGACAGTGATATCTCAAGAGTGGCTTGGGAGGAACATTACAACCAAGAGTGTATATGAGTAATGGAGGAGCCTTTACATATACACATATTTAAAATACAGAATTTTATTGATGTATTGTGATAATTCATGATATAGCTATTTGTCCCCAAAGGCATTTGATAAACCTGTTTTATTATGTCTACTCTTAAGGACCTGTTGTGTTTGCCTGGGAAAGTCACTTAGTAGGTTTAAATAGTGTTTGCTGTTGAATTTACCTTTAATTTCTTGTGCACCAAATGATCTGCAAAGAGCCTGCTAGATATTACTGGTTGTAGCCCCTTGAGGCAAGGTAATGTATACGGTGTCCACTAACTGGCACTGGCCAGATTTCCTGTGATGACTTCCATAGAAAGAAGATCTGTAGGAGCTGAGACGGGCTTAAAAGGGTCTGCAGCTGTTGATATCCCCCACCCGCCACTGCCACTCACAGCTACCTTTGCAGGGCACATTTGTTATATTCCCACTTAAGGAAGCACTGAAGACTGGCAGAGCTGCTCCCTCTTCCTAGGGAATTTGTGGAAAGTACTTAATATAGGATGAAATCCACAGCTTTGGTGGTAAAAATGTGAGAACTTACACCACAGAATAAAATCACTTTCAAATTGGCCCCCACCTTGGGGATTGGACCCAGGGCCTCATGCATGCCAGGTCAATGTTCTACTACTGAGCTACATCCCCAGCCCAATTTGGACTTCATGACCAAGCCTTTCCAGTTCAGAGACTTAGTTCAGCTCAGGGAGCTGAGGGACAGGAAAGGTAGCCATGGTGGCAGTATAGTATTGGCTAGGAAAATCTTAAAATTTATTTGTGTGCATATTCTGGGTGTCCTCTTGACACACACGCACCACCCTAAGCATGGGATTTGTCTTGTCACTTCTGTTGGCTTCTCTGGGTTAGAAAGGCCTGAAAGATTAAGTCAGTCTTCAAGGATCTGTCCAAAAGACCAGTGCACTTTGCTGTAAAGCCAGGGAGCCCTTCTTGCTGAACCCTTACTTAAGCATTGAATAGTAGAGTTTGTTTTCTATGAAAAACATGTTTTAAAAATTCTGTGGATTAAGTCTTTGTCTATTTTAATCCCGAGGAAGACTTCTTTTACATTGTGATTGATTTATAAGATAATAGGAGCATGCTTATTGTAGAAAAACAGAAAAACTACATCATCACCCTCATTACTCAGAAGGAATTCTGTTAATATTTGAATGTATATATTTCACAACTCTTTGTATCTCTCTATATACATATGTGAATATAGGAATTGAAATATGTCATAATCTTTTAAATAATATTTTCATTTATGAATATATTACGAACATTTCTTCATATCACTAAATATAAATTTACATAGTCATGTTTAGTAAGTCTGCCTACAATTCCACTGTGGGAGTACCATAGGTTAATCATCTTTTATTGTTTGATATTTTTGTAGATTCTAATATAATGCTGCTATAAACATGAGCCTTTAGGTACTAGACCTTTACATTTAAGGTAAATGAGCTCCTAAATTGTATTTGCCACAGCTCAAGTGCTCAGTGGCCATGTGCAGCTAGTGGCTAGTAGAGCATTTCCATCATTACCCAAAATTGTCCTGGATAGCACTGGTTTAAACATTAATTGAATGAACATCTTTTAGAACGCATTTTCCAACTTGGTGGTTTTTCCTGTCAGGATTAAGGTCATTGCTTGCTCAAAGATTATGTGTACTTTTAGTATTAAACATTCCTCTTAAAAGATTGGTAGTTCACACCTATAATCCCAGCTACTCGGGGCTGAGACTAGAGATAGTTTTTGTTTTTGTTTTGTCTGTTTGAGATAGGATCTCATTATGTAGTTCAGCCTGGCTTTGAACTCGTATGTAGCCCAGGCTGCCCTGGAACTCACACCAATCCTCCTGCCTCACCCTCCCAATGTGCTGGGAGTGGCATACACCATCATGCCCAGCTGGAGGCTGAGACTAGAGGGTTGGGAGTTTGGGCTCAGCCTGGACATCATGTTAAGACCCCATGTCAATAAGTAAATAAGAATTCCTCTTAATACTGGTGGTGTAACTCAGTGGTAGAGCACCTGCCTATAATGCTCAAGGCCCTGGATTCCATCCCTAGCACCACACCCATATACAAAAATTCTTCTTAAACATGCTATTAAATTGCTCTGCAGAAAGTTAGTCCAGTGTACTCTTTCACTAGCAGACTGTGAGGGTATTCATTTCAACTCTCCCATGCCGACACTGGTTAGTAATATTTTTTGATCTTTGTAATCTGATAGGACATAAAAGATGGTGTAATTTGTATTTCTTTGCTTATTTGAACAATTTTTCATATGTTAATTGTTCATTCATATTTCTTGTTTTGAAAATTTATGTGAACTTTCTTACAGACTTATTTCCTTGTTTTTAGTTCTTGCAATAACGGTCTCCCTCTCCTACCCCAAGATTCTGTTTTGCTGACTCAGGGGTGGGTTTAGTCCTGTATAGTCTTTAAAAACCACTCTAGGTGATTTTGATGGGCACAGAAATGCTAATCTAGGCCACCTGCCTATGAAAGTCAGGAATGTCCCCAAGACACATCTCTGATAAATTTTTGTGTAGCTTCTCCTTGTTGGTTAGAGGGCTGTGTAAGAAAAGGTACTTGAGCTGAAATTTACTCTGTAAGTTCCACTATGGGCGGGGCCCAGTTCTCCTCTTCCGAGTAACATAAAATGTTTGCTTCCTCTTTCGCATGACAACCCTTCAAATATTTGGAGACAGCCACCATAATTTTTAGGGGGAAGGGTGCTAGGGATTGAACCCAGGGACTTTGAGCTGAGCAACACCCCCAGCTTTTTTATTTTTGAGATAGTGTCTCCCTAAATTGCCCATACTGGGCTCAACTCCTGATCCTTCTTGCCTCAGTCCCCCCAGAGTACTGGGATTACTGCCACCCAGAGTGCCTGGCTATCATATTGTTTTTTTTTTCAGCTTTAATTGAGTTTATTGGTACACTTTAGGGATACAGTACAGTTACATTCATTGTTGGGATCTTGTACCTCTACATGACAGGTCTTGGTTCTCATTTTTTCCCCTTGTCCCTGCCCTCCCTTCCCCCCCCCCTCCCCATCTACAAATACTTTATATCCTTCTTTTCATTGTCATACATTTTTTTCTTTTCCCTTATTACCCTTCCCCCTATCCATCCCACCTTCCCTACAAAAGGGGTTAACTCTTATTCTTAACAAATTAGTTTTATTCTTGTCCACAAAGGCAAGATCTCAGCATTTGTAAATCTTGCACAGTGACGTCAAAAACCTTTGCCAAAAAAGATATTATCATCTAAAAAGCCTAACATCTATTAATGTCTCTTTTTTTCAGCTTTAATTGAGTTTGTTGGTACATTTTAGGGATATAGTACAGTTACATTCATTGTTGGGATCTTGTACCTCTACATGACAAGTCTTGGTTCTCATTTTTCCCCTTGTCCCTGCCCTCCCTTCACCCCCTCCTCCTCTCCCCATCTACAACCACTTTATTTCCATCTTTTCATTATCTCACATTTTTTTCTTTTCCCTTACCGAATAGTTTCTCTGGTGTGAATAATCTGCAATAATACAGAAGATCCTAATAAGATTACTGACATTGAGAAATGGGAAGAAAGGAGCTAAAGGTGTAGGGAAGGTGGGACGGGTAAGGGGAAGCATATTGTTTTAAAATTCACTCTTCACAAGGTTAAAGAGCCTTCATTTCTTTCCTTTTCTCCTTGGTTTCAAGATTCTTCACATCATGGTCATCCTATTTGCGTTCTTTTCCAAGTCTTCAGTGTCTTACTTAAAATGTGAGGGGCAGAGCTCCAGAGGCAGGCCTATCCTTGAATTTGACCTCTATCACCTACTTGCGTTGTGAACTGAGACAAGCATCTTAATGTGAGTTTCCTCATCTGTGAAATGGGGACTAAGAGTAGTGCCTTTCTTATGAATCTTTGTAGTAATAAAGAGGGTTGTGTATAAAAAGTGTCTGATACATAAGTGATTCATACAGGTTAAAAAAAGTTGGTGAAAAAATCCAGTATTGGAGAAGGGCCTACCACAGAAGATTTCTCATACATTCTGGATGACAGCCAAGAAATCAGGGGCTGTGTAGTCATCTTTATTCCAGTACCTCACAGGGTGCCTGGAATGCAATAGGTACTCAGTTCTTGTTTTGTGGGAAAAACAGCAGCAACAGTGCCTTGGGCAGTGGTACTTTGTGGGGGTTATTCTCACTTTTTGGAGAAGAGTCTGAGGAAGCCAGAAACCTAGTTAAAATATATAGTTCAGGAGAGGGTAACAAAGGCTTTAACTGAGGCAGTGAGAATGGAGATAAGGGGACATATTTTTTGGTGATAAAATCAACAGAAATTGGTGATTCTTGGAAGGAGTGGAGGAGAAGAGGAAGAAGAGGTAGAGTTGAGAGAAGATTTTGAAGTTTCTCAGCTTGGGCTAACAGGAGGAAAAGTGTATTTGGTGATAAGGATAGGGAAACAAAATGAACAACTTCTACTTGGGAGATGTGTTAAAGCAGAGGCAGCTTTCAGTTAAACAAGATGGTGGAGAGAACACTGTAAGGGAAAGCTGAGCATGTCAGATTGTTCTGGCACAAGACCCGTTCTTGAGGTGCAGAGAGGACAGTGTTCCTAGAACTTGGATCAGGAAAGGGAGGCAGAGCCAGGAAAGGTCTAGGGCTGAGCAGAAGGATGAGATTGTAGGCGAGATTAGCTGATTGAAAAGGCTTATACCTTTGGGGGATGATTAGGAAGTGGGAGGCGGGGTGTAAAGGAATAATCTGGAGGCCAGCCCCAACTTCCAGTTAGCTTCAGTTCTCAGGTCTAAGCAACAAAGTGTGAGGAAGAAGGGGTGACCAACCTACTCCAGATGCCCAAAGAGGCTAATTCGAATAGTTCCTACCCTAAGGTCTTCCAAGCCAGAAAGGGAGGTTTGTTGTTTTGTTTTTTTATGGTGCTGGGGATGAAACCCAGGCTGTTACGTGAGAAACTGAGCTATACCTCTAGCCCTAGAAAGGAAGATTAGATACATGTAAATAAGTGCAAGAGAAGACAGAAGCCAAGTAGGATGCTAATGGTTTTTCCTTTTATTTATGGTTGGTTAGTTAAATTGTACCTGCTGCCCCCTCTCCCAACTTCTCTCCCCTGTTCTTTTTTTGTGATTCTTAAGATTTTTTCAAGAGTTTGGTCCTTCCTGGATTTAACTAGGTTAAGTAGGCCTTTACTATTGAGCATTGTTAATGTCTGTGGTATTCCTCACATTTATTTGACTCTCTCTATTTTGGGAATAAGGAGAATTAATGGTACTGTCTAGCAGGGTGAGAAATCCTTACATAGTGTACATGTGTAACCCACCTTGTCATTCCCTTACTTGATCTCTACAGACTGTAAATGGTTGCTACCTTCCCAAACCCCCATGTTTCACTTAAGGAACCCCCCCAAGCTTTTTCATTACAATTCAGTTCAGAGCACTAATTTGTATACCTGATTTTGCAATCTCCTGAGATACAGAATTGTCAGCTAGGCACGTTGAAAAATTATTTGTTTTTAAAAAATTTAACACATAAAGAGAAGCCAGAAACCACACGGGGGAGAAGGATCCTGAGTGCTGTCTGTTTTCTATAAATTCTAAGGGTACTTTTAGGATGCATTTGTCCTCAGGATTTAGATCTCTTTGCTTTTCTTTTGGCTTTGTCACAAGGGCACAGGAGTTCCTGGGTAACATTGGTCCGCCATTTGTCTCCGCTTAGAGCCAGATGCCTTTTTGATTCTTTGCAGAGCTCCACCCTGGAGGCTCCCAGAGCCCTAACTGGAATGAGACAAAGGAACAGTCTCAGTGATCTGCCATTGCCTGTAAGCTCAGGCTTCTTAGAGCAGAGTGGTTAAGAGCATAGGCTTTGGAAGCACACTGCCCAAGTTCAAAGTTCAGCTTAGCGGCTTGCAGGCTAGGTGACTGGGCCACTTATTTAATCTTCCTGGGCCTTGGTATCCCCATCGTGGGCTTGTTGAAAGGCTTAATGGAGTTGTTGCACTCGAAGCACTTAGAACAAGGTCTGTCACATAGTAAGCGTGACTGTTAGCTCTTATTATCATTTGTAAGCTTTATGAGGGGCAAACAAAGCCTTTTGTGTATGTGCTGCGAATCAATAATGAAGAAATGAACTAGCAGAAGAGGAAGCAGGTACCCTTGCTTTCTTATTTCCTTGTTTCAGATCATAACCCAAAGAAGTGAGCTCCATGGCTGACCCAAGAGTGAGACCCTTCCTAGTAGAATAACGTTTTAGACACCTCTCCAGCAGGCTCTTGGTAATATCCATTTCCAGTCTGATTTAGTCATACTGAAAAGAGTAGTGGATCTGAGTTAGGGCTCTGGGTCTTTGATGTTTCCTGCCTCCAGACCAGTCTGATGAGAGATTGGGAAGGCTGGCTCTGGTGGGGGGGCGCGCGCGCGCACACACACACACACACACACACACACACACACACACACACGGCCTTTGGTAGGAGAACCCACTTTTATGCCAGCCTGCTCAGTGTAATTTATGCAAAGGGAGGAATAGAGGAGAGTGGGGATCTGTGTAAACAAATTGATTTGACACTCTTTTTCCTTTCAAAACCTTATTGATATTTCTTTAACACATTTATCTTCACTTAAAAAAATAAGTGGATGTTTTAACTCAAATGCCTCTTTTGAAACTATCTTGGAAACATGTATTTTAGTGGAAAAAATGAAAACTTAAAGGTCTCCTAAAAATTAGTATACTTTTTTGGGGTATAGTGCTGGGCATGGAAACCAAGGTTTCGTACATGCTAAGCACATCCTCTGCCACTGAGTTACACCTCCAGCCTTAATATCCTTTTGCATTCAGTTTTTCTGGTTTTGTGATAGCAGAGTAAATCATGTGTACAGTTTCCCAGCAGAGGCAGTATGGTGGGAACCATGCCAAATGTTCCAGCTACGCGTGGTTTCCCTATTGTCTATGCACAGCCTTGCATGATCCTGCCTAAATTTGCTATTAATGATTTCCTCCAATTCTTCTCCACTTCATTTTTATTGCCAGTGGAGTTTATTGTTCATGGGAAGTTATGTGAGTTTTGCCTTTCTTGACAGCTTATGTTGAGTTGTATATGTTTCAATTTGCTGAGATGTCTTTGAAGATATTTTGATACTTCAGCTTTTTCATCATATTGCTTTCTCTAATGACTGGAAATATTTTATTGGGTGAGATTTCATTAAGAAGTCAAGTATTCATCCATTTTTCTGAGACAGAATATTTTTATTTATTAAAGTGTTTCAGTGAAATGTGTCAGGAACCTGGGGTGGAATTCATTTGTATGAGATGTTTTTTAAATGATGACACGACTGTATTTTTATAGTTCCAATCTTAAGAAGAATTAAAATGCTGTGATGTCCATGATCCCATATGGCTGTAGGTCACTGTTAAACACATACCACATTGTTATCAGCCCACTTCTCTAAGTGGGGAAACAGAGGTCCATGGCTGCTAGATGACAGAAGGGGTTATAAACTTCAGGTGTCTCAAGTGCTTCAGAGTTAACGTGTGAAGAAGCAGTAGAGTGTGTGTACCAGAGGTTCCACAAGAAATGAAGTGGAGGGAGCTCTTGTGTGGCTTTGGTGATGATCTATGGGAAGCAGTGTTTATTTCTAAACAAGCTTAGGTCTCTTCGGTGGGAACCTATTAAAAAGTAAGGACAAAGAAAAAAGAAAAAAAGGGATAGGGTTGTTATTGAGAAACGTAGATAAGATCAGTATACATTTTTCCTTCCCAAAGCAAACCTAAGGATTTGGAGGCCTGTTTGCAGTTGAGCAGTCTTCCTTTCTTTGCTCTTTGAATAACTATATGGAAAAAAATCTCCAGAGTACTGGCTCTGTAAGGGTACCTGGGATCATTTTCATGGAACTGTTTTTATGATTTTTTTCAAATGAGTTAACACTGTCCAAAAATAACACCGTTTATATTTGTCTCCATGCCTTTTATATTAGTCGTCTAGTTTTCCCATTCGAGAAACAGTCAGCTTTATGCCTTGCAGAGCCTGTTGTCACAGTGTTCATGGTGTGAATGGAAGAGTGCTGTTGGCATGGCTGGTTTATTTTCATAGGTTAACAAGTTCCCAATGCTTCAGTGCATTAAATGGTTTCCTAAGACCTGAAGGAGGAAAATATTCTTCCAAGGTGCCCACTTTACCACCAAGAAACAACATAAGTCTAAGGAGGATTTGTATCAACTGTTGCATAAGTAAAATTAATTATTATTTAAAGTTCACAGGGACCAATAGCTCTTGTTTGTGTCCAGCAGTGTGTTTATGACATGCTTTATTGCTTGTGAAGAAAAGAGGGCTCCTCCTGCTAAGTTGACCCCAGGGAGGCTTGCTTCTTTACTACTAGTGACCGATATGACTGCTTACAGAGGAAATTGGCCTCTGTCTGTCCCTTCCTAATAGTCTGGCAAAATTCTTATCCGAAGAACAAGAAGAGAATTCTGTAAGGCTTTTCTCTTCAGTTCTATAATAACAAACTTGGCTCTCCTCCCTGCCTCCCTCTCCCCTTCTTATAGCTGGAGTTACGCTGCCATCCATGACCAGCTCAGCACTGCCCCAACTTCAGTGGCTTGTCACATTCAAAGCCCAGATTCTCGGTCTCAAATTGTACAAGCTGCTGGTTTGACCCTGTCAAAATTTATTTCCAGCCACTGAGTTTTGATCTTCTTGGTCTCCTCCCTTTCTTTTTTTCCCCAGGTGCTGTGGGAACCCAGAGCCTCATGAAAGCTAGGCAGGCACTCTACTGCTGAGCCACACCCCCAGCCCCTGTGCCCCTGTCTTGACCCTCTTCTAGCTCATCCATATTTAACCCCTGTGTTGATTTTCTTGTCAGTTTCCCAGCAACTCTAGGAGTGAGTGCTGGTGTTGTTGCTGGCCTTCCTGAGGAGGGATGCCCCATCTTCCCTGTGATCATAGAACAGCTGGAGCTCAGCACAGCAGGGGAATTGTGGCCTGAGGGAGTGACTGGCTGCTGAGAGAACAAAGAGTGCCAGGTGAGAGGCCCAGCAAAGGACCCTGCTGAGGATTGTACTGGACACATAGTGTTTAGGTTTCCCGTTACTGTTACAGCAAATTGCTATAAACTTAATGTCTTAAAAGAACACAGAATTCTTATAGTTCTAGAGGTCAGAAGTCTGAAATGAGTCTTGCTGAGCTAAACCTAAGGTTTGGCAAGGATGTACTCCCTGCAGAAGCTCTGGAGGAGAATCCCTTTCATTGCCTCCTTTCCCAGTTTCTAGACGCTTCCTGCATTCCTTGGCTTCTGGCCCCTCTGTGCTCAAGCCAGCAAGGGCTGGTCAACTCTTTCTGTCATCAGGTCACTCTGACTCAGCTTCTATCCTCACATCTCCTTCTCTGACTTTGACTCGCCTGCTTCTCTCCTTCATTTGTAAGAATCCTTGGTTTAGTTATGGGTACTGAGGATTGAACCAAGGGCCTATGTGCATGTTAGGCAGGGCTCTATCATTGATTTACACCCCCAGCCAAAACCTCAGTGCTGAGGATGGAACCCAGAGTCTCATAAATGCTAGGCAAGCTCTCTGCCACCGAGTTATATACACCCCGCCACTTACAAGGACCCTTGTAATGATATTGGCCTCACCTGGACAACCCATAATATTTTCTTCATCTCAAAGTCCTTAATTTAATTTTTAAAATCCTTAATTTAATCATATCTACAAAGTCCCCTTTGCATGTAAAGTAACATATTCACTGGCTCCAGGCACTGAGATGAGGCCAATTTGAGGAACCCTTATTATTATGTCTGCCAAAGGGGGCGTTGCTAGAAGTTGAAGACTGGTGGGATGCTGGGGTCACACGGGTTCCCAGCAAGGCTCCTGCATTATGATGGAGCAGGAGTAGGGACCTGATTGGCTGGCAAGCTGTGAGCCAGGTATGTAGTCCTCATAGAATTCCACTGAGGAAGCACAGTCTGTTTTGAGAATTTTGGCTGAAGGAAAGCAGTACAGGTTTGCAGCCTGCAATTTCAATTCGGATGTTTTCTTAAATTCTTCATAATTAAATTTTTTTCCCCACAGAGGACTCCCTCAGTCTGGAGTTCTTGTAATGGGCACTGCGTTCAGACTTGAGTTGTTTCAGGGTACAAGCTGGCCAGACACTTAGCAGGCACCTAGCCAGCTGGGGCCTATGGAATTTTCCACCCTCAGTGAAGGAAAAGAGTAAAGAGGTAGGGGTGTATGTGGGTGTGTGGAGGGGCGTGTTTAAAAGAGAAAGGAATGGTTTCACATCACAGAGAACAACACTGTGGTTGACAAGTCCCGATATGCCTCTCGTATAGCCTGTACTAGAGATGCTTCTCTGAGCCTAGAGGTCAAGTCGGGACACTTCGTTTTGAAGCTAATCTCTGAACCCCTTCCCAGAAATAGGTTTCTAAGGCACATGATTGAAGAAAGTGGATGGAAAGACTGAAAATTTTCTCACAGTTCCTTTTGGCTTATGATGATTTCAGCTGAGTGATAAATGGAAACTTTCTCTAGCCACTAAATCCAGTCACTGCCATCTTAGAGAGACAAACCACAAAAGCTTCCTGGCTGATCACATGTGTACCCACTCTCCTCACACTGGCTACTGTAATATCCCCCATGATC
Source organism: Fukomys damarensis (assembly GCF_012274545.1). NCBI lineage: Eukaryota > Metazoa > Chordata > Mammalia > Rodentia > Bathyergidae > Fukomys > Fukomys damarensis. The sequence goes on from NW_022900951.1 coordinate 95,488,624, forward strand.
TGATGGCATAGAGCTCTACGGCTCTGAAAAATCACTCTTAAGTGATCAAGATGTGGGTTGCATTTTCTCTTTCCCCATCAGTTCTAGTTGGCCATGGCCATATTAATTCTGGGCCCATCCTATCTTTTTATAGGCCTTTGGGTAACTGACCTGGTTGTACTGTGTTGAAAATGATTATGCAAAACATTGGGGAAACTTCAGATTTTATTTCAAAATCTGTAGAGACAAAATGTGTATTAACTTCACTTTCTCCTGCCACCCCCCAAATAGGAAGCCAGTTCCAATTCTTCATATAAGCAAATTCAAGTAAAAAATGCAGTTATTTTTCATAGGCTTATGTTTATTTTTTCTACTGTGTCTATATAAGCATAATTTACTAACTTTTAAGTGTGAAAGGCTATTAACTGTAGTGCAATTTAATATCTTCTTCAGAAGTGGACGTTTTCTCCAAATTTTGGGTTCTTTTCCTTCAGACTGGCATTAATTAATTAATTACTTAATTTCTTGGAATTGAACCCAGTGCCTTGTGCATGTTAAGTATATGCTTTGCCACTGAGCTACACTTCCTTTCTTTTTCTTTTGGTACTGGGGATCGAACTCAGGACCTTGTACTTTGGAGGCAGGCACAATGCCACTGAGCTAAATCCTTGGGTCTTATTTGGCCTCAAACTTGTGACCTATTCATCCTCCAGTAGCTAAGATTTTTATTTTGTTTTGCTAATTTACCACCCTCTGTTTTGGAGTTTCTCCTTTGTTCACTCACTCTCAACTGAATTCCATGGCATAGGGGTTGTGTACATTATTACATAATGTGCTTCATGAGGCAGTTGATGCTTTACAAGGTGGAACTTTTGAGACTACAGAAAGAACTAGAAAGCAATGTGTCATTGGAGTGTGGGCTAGAGACACAGAAAAGTGTGCTAGCTGTGGAAAATAGATGCCTTGGCTGAGGGGAAAAATAGATATTTTTATTTGATTCATGATAGAATGCTTTGATTGTGTTAAACAGAAGTAGAGAATCTATTTCCAGTGGGATATTTCTGTCTCTCTCTCTCTCTCTCTCTCTCTCTCTCTCTCTCTCTCCCTCACTTGGGAACTGAAGCTAGGACCTTTTCACTGACCTTTAGCCCCATCTCTTGCTTTTGTTTTTGAGACAAGATAGCGCTAAATTGCCCAGGCTTGGCTTGAATTTGCGAGTTTCCTGCCTCAGCCTCCCAGAGTGCTGGGATTACAAGCATATACCACCTTGCCAGGCTGTCCAGTGGTTTCTTTCTTATAGATTTAAACTGCTTTGGGCCAGGGGTTTAGCTCAGTGGTTTCGTCACCTGCTTCACAAGTGCAGGGTCCCTAGTTCAATCCCCAGTACCAAAAAAAACACAGAGATTTAAACTGCTTTGGGCAAGGTTAGGTAGAGATAATGGTAGAAGGCGAAACAAGGGCTTAATCTGAGGGAACCAAGTATTTTTTTGGGGGGGGCATTGCGATAGATCCAGAGACTAAACTATTAACAGTATTTAATGAGAGTAGCAATGTATTTTTATTTTGTTTTGTTTTTTGAGACACAGTCTCACTCTGTAACCCAGGCTAGCGTCAAAACTTGTGGGATCCTCCTGCCTCAGCCTCCCAGAGCATTGGGATTATAGCCATGCGCCACCATGCCCAGCTGAGAGTGGCAAATATATAGCAAATACACACACACACACACACACACACACACAGGAAGAAGTCAGACTCTTCAGACCATGTACTAGGTAAATTGGGTGGTTATCTGAGAGCAAAGGGGTGAGTAGACATTTGTTCAGACCTAGAGGCAGTATACACTGTCAGCCTACATATTAAGGACCCCAAAACAATTAGTTAAGGTATTAGAAAGCCCTCATCTGCAGTTCTCCACTGTACATAATAGTTGAAACCCAGTTCTCCAGCTTAGATAGAAGTTAGGAATGCCTGACCACCAGCTAGAGACCAGATTTATTTGGGGGGCTGAGAGTGGAACTCAGATGCCAGGCCTGCCTGTCCTCCCTTCATCCTCCGTAGCCTCTGCCAAGGTGGAAGCGGGTAACAGCTCACATCTACTCCAGACCTGGACTTCTCAAGGCAGCAAACCCTGCTCGGCGGGGGTGATAGCAAAGGCGGCTGCCCCTCTGAGCCTTGGTAGTTTTCCTGAGAGTGGCCCTTTTGGGGCTGGATTCCTCTTATTTCTCTCCCTTCCAGGTCACTTTCTCCCTCCCACCCCTTTTGTATTCTGCTACCCCCACCCATGTGCTCTCTTCTCATTTTTTTCTTTTTTGTGTTGCAGAGGAACTTAAATGCTAAGCAGGTGTTCCATCACTGAGCTACACCTACAGCCTTTTCTCATTCTGGCTTTCCTCGGCTGATGTGCCTGGTAGTCCTGTTCTGCACCTCCATTTTCTAGGCAAATTTTCCTTGCATCTGGCTACCCAGACCAGCCTCACTCCCACTTCTCTCCATGGCCAGCCCCTCTGCTTGTCCAAGAATGTCCTACTCCACGCATGGGCCTGCTCTCCCCTACTTGTCTTTTTCTCACCTCTCCTTTCCCTCTCTCCTCTATTTGACTAAAAACTGTTCACTATGGGAGAGAGCAATCACTGTGTTTTTTTTAACCTTTTCTTTAGCCAAAGATGGAAAATTCCAAAGGCCTGAGTTAGTGATGTCTGGATTCCTTTTCTGGAAATCCAGTGGCCTGAGCACCAAGGGAATGTTGTGGAGCTATACATCTGGCAAGGTTGTCCCCTCACAAGTCCTGGCTTTGACTTAAGTTCCAGCTGAAAGAAAGGAAGGTTCTATCTGTGGAAATGGGGAATTAGAAAGAAGAGTTTAAGAAATGATATAACTACAACTATAGAGCCCAGTTTCCAACCCTTTTTTTCTCTGCTGGGTCTTATTGGGAAAGAGTGACCTTTAACTTAGTAGACCTTTCAAAGGTGAAAACTTGCATGAAAAACAAAGCTCCTGCAGGCCTCTTTAATGAAGGATTTCATTTTGTGGGGTTATACTTGGAAGAGCATCCTTTCAGTTAGTGAATGGAAGTTGAGTACATCTGCCCCACTGTCATGCTTCTTGATCTCTCTTTGGAGCAGTAATTTGGGCAGGATTTTGTCTACCTCTCCCAAGGGCTATAACAAGTTAGAGGTGACCATCTGGATGGTAAGCAGAATATGATCATCTTGAAATAACCAAACTATCCACTGTTCTGTGGCCTCTTGCGAGGGTGGGGGAAAGAACAAAATGCCCAGTCCCATAAAAAAACCAACTCCACCTGCATTGGTTCTACCTTATCCTAAACACTCAAATTTCCTCATTGCCTCTTCATGTCCACCAGTAAAGCCTATCCCACCTCTGAATCATCTTCTGCCACATCGTGCTCGTGCTCATTGCCTGGACTCCAGCCTGCTGCATCATCCCTGTTCCCCACACGCCCTGCATGTTCTCTCACCTGCATGCCTTTGCACATACTGACTTCTCATCTTAGAATGTCTTTTCAGTCCCTTTCCTGTCAAAGGGAGTCCCCTCTGTCCTACAGGGATCAGGTCACATGGCCATCTTCTCCAAGACCACCCCATTTGGAGTAAATGCTTTGTCGCCATAACAAAGTGCCACAGACTTTTGTAACACAATCTATTTTGTATATAATCTATTAATTACCTTTCCTTGAAATTTAAGACACTCCAGTGATTAATTTTATTAATGATAGAGAAAGTTGTCTCCAGTATATACACCTGAGACATGTCACATGCAAGAAAGAGAGCGGCTATTTTTATTTAGTTTTCAGAAAATTTAGGATAAGCATCTCTGACTTTCAAAAATTACAAAGATAATATGAAATATACAGATACATGTAGACTTCTAGGCATAGGTAACATATATGTACAAGTGCATATATAGTATGAGAGGGGATATAAACATATCTTTTAAAACTTCACTTATACAATCAAAGTTCAGGGGATACTTAAGCAGATAAGAACGAAAAAATATTAATAACTTAAAAAGCAGTGGGGAAGAGAGGCATGAATAAGTAAAAATATGGAGAAATTTTTAGGGCAGTGAAACTACACTTTATGATACTATAGTGATGGATATGTGCAACACCAAAAATAATTCCTAGTGTACACTATGGACTTTGGGTATTATCATATATCAGTGTGGGTTTGTTGATTGTAATGAATGTTCCTAGTTGTTGCCACGTGTTGATAATAGGAGGCTCTGCAGTACATGAGAATGAACTCTGTGCTTAATGTTGCTGTGAAGCTGCAGTTCTAAAAATTAGTCTGTTAGAAAAGTATGATGCGTGAAATATTTTATTTTTCTCTTTATAAAAAAGTAAATTAAATACTGTGCTTTTCTGTTTTATACATACAGACTTTTAATATTTCTGCTATCAATGGTCCTAATAATTAAACATTTGCTCCATTACTGGTAGTTTGGAAGATTGCATTCCCAGCCCTCTTGCTGACTTGTTTGGTATAATTATGAAGACCAACGAGCAAATGTAGAGAACTTTGAAGGCTTTGGATAAAAAGTACTAGGTAAAAGCCAAGTAATATTATTGTTAGAGTGAGATATCATGAGTCAGACATTTGAAGGTCTTCTGTCCACTGTGTGACCCTGGAGGCTGTGCACCCAGGATATGGGTATGTGAACCACTGAAATCATGGTGTAGTGGTACCTGTAAATCAAACACAGACTTTGGTATAGTTGTGTCTGCTCAGTACCACCCATGTGTAAATCAAATTTGGAAAATCAAACCATTTCAAGGGAATCTGATTTTTGAATAACCTTTATTGGAATCCTTTGGCAAAAGCAAAGAATCCTTTTTTAAATGACCACTCACGAGTTTTCATCTTTTGTCAAGTAAGATTTAATTTGTTTTAAGAGAGACACTCCTATGCCATTTAAAATCAGATTGTTTTTATTCCCATTTCCCAATATCTATTATACGTTTTAGCCCTTATTTCCACTTTTGGTTTCTCACACTAGAGGAAAACAATGCGGTATTTAAACACATATGTCTGATTTATTTCAGTTAGGAGTATGGTCTCAAGGTCCACATTCAAATGGATGGGGAATAAGGAGGAGGGAGGGAGAAAGGAAGTAAGGGAGAGGAAAAAAAGTGAAAATAAAAGGAAAAACCGGAAACAAAACTTTTCTACATAGGAAGGGGAGGGAGCTTGGGGGGGATGGGATAAAATAATATTAAAACCTAAAAAATAAAAATAAAATATGATTAGTTTGGTCTCTGGAAGAGAAGATTCACTCTGGGAAGTTTCTTTAACTCCTTCAGACCCAATGAAGCCATTTAGTCAATTATTGTTTCTGGGAACTAAATAATACCCTTGTCACCTGAAAGGTTTAAAATAGCCCTTTTAAGTGCCTCCTTATTCTCTAAGAGTGCATTAAAACCTAAAAAATAAAAATAAAATATGATTAGTTTGGTCTCTGGAAGAGAAGATTCACTCTGGGAAGTTTCTTTAACTCCTTCAGACCCAATGAAGCCATTTAGTCAATTATTGTTTCTGGGAACTAAATAATACCCTTGTCACCTGAAAGGTTTAAAATAGCCCTTTTAAGTGCCTCCTTATTCTCTAAGAGTGCATGACTCATCCCTTCATTGTAACCTGAAAGAAACCCAAGTGTCAGAAGACACCAGAAAAATTGACTTAAGTTGCACTTCTAAACATCAGTACCGGAGGTCTTAAGTATTAGGAAACCAATATGATATGGATTAAAAGTTGATGGTTGGAGTCACTGTAGTGTGGCTGAAAGGGCAAGGGGTGGGCTGGCAGTGTTTTCTACAATATTTCTTCAGGAAATTCTTGCTGGCAGCCTTAAGGATCTAGAGTTCTGGCTAGACTCTGTGTACAATAGGTTTGATCTTATTCTTTTGTCTGGGGACTGTAGCCCTATCCTGACCCCCCTGCATTTTTAGTGCTCCTTGTTTACACATGGCCCCTTAATGTTTCTTTTGTCAATTTTACTTAGAGTTTCTTCCCCTTTCAGCAGCCACTGGATCCAACTTCTGCCCATGACCAGTGAAAGAGAACTAAGGGTATTAGAACACATCTTACATAAGTGCTGGGAGATAGATTGCATTTCTGTACCTCTTAAAACACATGTTCTTGACAATATAAAATGGGCCTGTGGAGGGTGAGGTTCTCCAAGTTGGGTCAACCTTTGCCTTTCATTGACCTCATTGGATTCAAGTTAATGGAAAAATATGATCAGGTTCACCCTATGGGATCATTGCTTAATATTGTAGATGACTCATCGGAATTAGTGTGTTTGAAAATCACTTCCAGATGTATAGCAGAAACATTTCCAAAAGGAAGAAAGAAACTCTGGAAAACTGGGTTATTTTATAAAAATTATCTTAGAGCCAGAATCAAATCTCCTTGTACATGGTTAGTCAACATATGTTTGAAGGACTAAGTAGTGTGATCCTGTTCACCTTACTTTTTGGCTGTCTTCTTCATAAGTGATGGGCTGCCTTAAGCCTGCCTCCTTATCCCTTAACACCTTCTGCCCGCTTCACATCCCCCATCTTCCCACAATGATGAATGAAGACTAGAGAATAGAGCAAAGTGACCGAGAAAGTGAGTTCTGTTGTCCCTGTCTGGGTTGAAATGACACTTTCTGCCTGTGGAATTTTGGGAAAATTAGGGAGCCTTTCTAAGTGTCAGTTTCTTTGTTAATAAAGCGGGAATGCTGATGATAATAATAATAATGATACCTACATCTTAAGGTTAGCCTAAAGGAGATAGTTACTCATCTAATTTGCGTCTGTAGTTTGTGTATGAAGGAGGAATGTGAGGCCTGAATTGTAGACTGAAGCTTCTTTCTAAGAAGCAGTCGTAGTGTTGGATCTTGGGAATTCTATCCCAGTTTGCAGTATAGTGCTTCACTCCAGCAGAGAATTCACTGGCTTCTTATATTCAGTGAATTTTTAGTTGAACTCTGTTAAGAGAGGTAATGTGTTGTCATCCCTTGGAAGCACTAGATGACAGATTTTGTAGCTCATGCAATAGTCAGAAGGAAAGTATTTGTAAGTAGCACAGCCTGGAGCTCTAGAAAATGCCAAGTCTGCTCTAATAAGGTGTTTTGGTAAACAAAATCATATGTTTTCCATCCTACTTACTCTTCACGACTTACCTATTATCATGTTGTATGTGTGCAGTTTTCTATTGGTTGTATTCTCCCCCCAGATCTCAAATAAAACCTCAGTAAATGTTTTTCTGTGCTACAGTGTGGGAATTTTTTTTTCTAAAACTTGAAAACTGCATCAGAAGAGGAAAAGATGATAACCATTACTGTCCCATAGGGGCTTACATCTCTCTCTCCCTCTCTTTTCCTTTTGGAAGTGCTGGTGATCGGACCCAGGTGTGCGTGTGTGCTAGGAAACTTCACTATTTATAAGCTTCATACAGCCTCCATAGACTTGTTTCAAAGAGTTAAAAAATCTTTAGGAGTATGTAAAAGCTGCTGCAGTAATTTCTGTAGAGGTCAAGAGCATGCATTCCAAAGTTAAGCAGTCCTGGCTTTGCATCGTGACCATATTAGCTTTCTCTTGCAGCATGGCAAATTTCTACAAATTAAGCAGCTTGAAATAACACATACTTATTATTTCACAATTTCTCTGGGTCAGAGGCATGGGCAGGGCTCAGTGGCAGTCTTTACTCAGGGATCAGAGGTGTTGGCAGGACTAGGTTCTCATCTGGAGGCTTAGGGTTCTTTTCTCAGCTCATTCAGGTTGGCAAAATTCAGTTCCTCGTGTCTATAGAACTGATCTCACTGTCAGCTGGTTGTCACCAACTCCTAGAACCCACCTAGCCAGTCTTATCACATGACAGTTTACTTCTTCAAAGCCAGCGGGTGGACCTCTCTCTGGAATGGGTCTTGACCAGATTAGATCAGGCCCGTCCAGGATAATATTCCTTTTGGTGAATTAAAAATCATTGGATTGCTCATTGGTCATTTAATCAGGGGAGTGATATTTCATAATTAGCACAAGTCTCACTTAACAGGGGGATAAAACAAGAAGCAGGAATCTTAGTGGCCATTTTAGAATTCTGTCTACTATAGTGACTATATTACTCACTTGTGCAAGATACCTAAGCTCTCTTTAATCTGTTTTCCCGTTGATTAAATGTGAGTAATGATAGCATTCTCTACCTCATAGGGTTATTGCTAGAATTACATGAGACAACACACGTTTTTAGCATAGCACCTGGTGCTTAGCAAGCTTTCAATAGATGGTAGAATCATAGAGAAGAGCTGATTTTCTCCCTTCTCTTCTGCCTTGTCTTTACCACCCTCCCCACACAGTGTTTTCGAAGGTGGAACATTTGATCACATGCTAAAAATGTTGAGGACCCCCCTCATTGAGTTAAACAAGAGAAAGGATTTCCTAATGATATAACTTAACACTGAAATTTCCAAGATATTTGTCTTAGAATAATAAGTGAAAGCCTTTCTAGAGATCACCTTCTCATTTTTCAAAAATGGTACTGGGGATTAAACCCAGGGCCTTTGCACTGAGCTATTTTCCCAGCCCTTTTGTGTTTTTTATTTTGAGAAGTATCTCAGTAAGTCACTGAGTCTCCAGGCTGGGCTTGAACATGTGATCCTCCTGTCTCAGCCTCTCAGAGTGATGGGATTACAGCCATACACCACCACACCTGGCCCCTGATTGGATTTTTGCTCAATAAATGCATGTGGAGAACTTAGTTCATGGTCTCTAACCTGCAGCTGGAAGTGTTTCCTTGGTGAGGGAAAGGTTTTAGATATTAGTGTGCTTATGAAAAAAGGTTTGGTTGGTCAGTGGTCTACAGTTGACAGTACTTTTGAATCACAAATCAGTACTTTATAGACCTAGAGAAATTAATTTGCAAGGCTTGCACTGGGTTTGTAGCCTTCAGATATTCAATAGTTCAGCTGCACAGTGAACTTGAAATTTGGATTCAGTTTATTCACGTGAACCACTGAGACCTAGCCATTTCATGGGATTTGAGTGTGAGTCTAGGGCCATACATAGAAGAAAATGAGCATGAATTGCTCCTTCTTGTTGCCTGTGGAAATTGAGTATTTTTCAATGATACTTAGAATATAAACTCTCATTTAACCAGTAGTTGTTTAGAAGCCTCATGTTACAGGTGGCAATATTTAGAAAAGGGAGAGAGTTGAAAAGAAAATAAACAAAGGACAGATACAAGAAAAAGGGAATGCCTACAGTTTATAAACAAGGGATCACTTCTTCATAATTTGAATTTTCATGGTGGAAATAAATGTCAGTTTCCACAATAATTACTTAAACATTCCACTCCCTTCACTGGAAACAGATCTGCATGTTTATCATCTATATGAAAAGCTTGAAGTTTGTATATTTAAGAACCTCCAGAGAAAGAGGGCTGGTGGAGATGGGGAGCTTTGTAAGCTCTCCTGTCTCTCCAGTCTCAGAACCCTGGCTCTTGGGAGGCTGAGGCAGAAGGATTGGAAATTTGAGGCTAGCCTGGGCTTTTGTAGTGAGTTCAAGGCTGGCCTGGATTACATAGCGAGATATTGTCTCCAAAAAGGAAAGAAAGAAAGAAAGAAAGAGAGAAAGGAGGGGGAGAAAGAAAGAAGGAAGGAAGGAAGAAAGAAAAGAAAAGAAAAGAAAAGAAAAATCTCCTGTCTCTCTATCACCCTGACTGCCCTCACTGGGCTGACTGCCACACCCAGTGTGGGTTCCCTTTCTGTGGCTCTCACTAATACACAAGTGACTTACAGCATCAGCTTCCTCAAGAGTAACACAGCTGGGGGAGGAATCATGCATTTGTGACCTCATTGAAAAGAGTCCTCTTTCCTTTACCTCCAGAAAGATGAAAAAGAGGCATAAGATTTGCCTTCCATGTAGAGCCTGAAAATAGTAGAAATCAATCTTTAGGTTCTTCGCTTGCTCCCTAAAAATTGTACCCATATCTTCTTTAAAAAATAAAATTGACTAAAAGCTTTTGTTTTCATAACAAAGCACTATCAAGAGAGTAAAAAGGCAACCCACAAAGTGGGTGAATATATTTGCAAAGGATATATCTGATGAGGGACTGATATCTAGACTATGTAAAGAACTCCCATAACTCAACAACAATAAGAAACCAGATTTAGCACAAAAGATTGAGTAGACTTTTCTCCTAAGAAGAAAAACAAATGGCCAATAAGCAAGTGACAAGATGCTAAACATCATTAGTCATTAAATCCAAATGAAAATCACAATGAGATATCAATACATACCCATTAGGATTATTGTTATTCAAAACAATGGAAAATAACAAGCAAACAAGCATCGGGGAAGATATGGAGACACTGAGCTCTTATGCATTTCTGGAGAGAATGTAAAAGTGGTACAACTGCCCTTGAAAGCAATCTGGTGAGGCCTCTAAAAGTTAAATATAGTACTTAACTTTTGAGGTATAGAATTACCATATAATCTACCAACGTTTCCCTCCCCAAAATTGAAAGCAGGGACTCATACTTGCATGCCAGTGTTCGTAGCAGTATTATTCACAGTAGATAAAAGGTGAAAACAACCCAAATGTCCAACAGCAGATCAGTGAATAAACAAAATGTGGTATGTATATGCAGTGGAATATTATTATTAGTATGGAAAATTCTGACACCTGCAACAGTATAGGTGAACCTTAAAAACATTATACTAAATGAAATAGGCTGAACACAACAAATTTTGTATGATTCCACTTATATGAGGTACCTGGAATAGACGAATAATATTGGGCCAGAAAATAGAGCTGGGCTGGGTGTGGTGGCTCATGCCTGTAATCCCAGCACTCAGGAAGATGAGGCAAGAGGATCGCCTCAAGTCTGAGGCCAGCCTGGGCTACAGAGTGATTTAGGGACAATGTGAACTACATAGCAACTCTTTTGAGAAAAAAGAAAAGTAGAGTAGAGGTTAGCAGGAACTAAAGGGAAGCAAAAGTCTGCTAGTGTTGAATGGTACAGAGTTGCTATCTGCGATGATGAGAAAGCTTGGGTATGTGTAGCGCTGATGATTGCAGAACATTGTGAATGTGCTTAACACCACTGAAGCGTATACTTAAAATGGTTAAAATGGTAAATTTTATGTATAATTTCCCACAATAAGAAAAAAAAAACAAATAAACTTCATTACATGTTTTTGGTCTATAACAGCAATATTTCTTTGTGCTAGAAAATTGGGGGAGGGACAGAAAAAGAAAAGGAAGCAAGTCAGCTATAGTTTTACCACTCAGCCTGCTCACTATTATAGCTCAGGCTGACCTCAAACTTCCAGTCCTCCTGCCTCAGCCTTCTAAGTGCCAGGGTTACAAATGTGAATCACTGAGCCTGGAGAGACAGGAGAGCTACATAAACTTTTAATATTTTAATATGATCACATGTACTTTTAACTGTGTGGCCCTCATCAGTAAAGATGACAGTACTTTCTACCACTTCCTGTGTAAATGGAACAGTGACACCTGTTTATTCCCTGGTGAAATTTTGACAACTTAATCCACTGTCAGAAAAGAAATAAAAAGGGCCTCTTGATGAATGAAAACCATAGCTACCATTGTGGACAATCTGTTCTCAGCAGTAGTATTTCTCTGGCCATGACCACATCACGAGGACAGCTTCAAGGAAGAGCATGGACACATGGCATCAAGAAGTCTGGTGTCCAGCTATAGCTGTGGGAAAAGTATGGACTAGGGCTGTAAAATTTTTGGTCATTTTCATGCTACATACTGAGCCCTGGAACAGCATCACATTTAGCAGGGAGAGATTGAAATCCTTGTTATACTGAGGGTGGCTCTTGCTTTGAGAGAGACAGGCAAGACTCTTACCTCTTGTGTCACCTTCACTGGCTGCCCCCAAGGCCTTTGAAAAGGAGTTCTGGTGAAGGGTCCCTCAGCCAGAGAAGGACTTGCCTTTGCCTGGTTGCAACATACTCTCCTTGCTTACAGCCCAAAAGGGGCAACCCTCAGGCTGTGGGATTTCTGAGATAGCAGAGGCAAGTGCCTGGAATGGACAGATGCTGAAGCTCCTCTAGCAGGGGCTAGTGTGTTTCTGGGTTGGGGAAACTTCGTGGGCTTGTTCTGGATTGCTTGCTTAGAGAAACATCCCAATATCAAAGAAAAGAGGAAGAGTCCCAATGGATGGACTATTACAGACAACTGCTAAGAATTTCATTGGGCTGTTTGAATTTTGGAAAGATATATAGTTGCCTTCCCTTTTGAAAATGTGATGTTATTAAAGACTGGGGTTGTAGCTCAGTGGTACAGGGCTCGCCTAGGTTTCCAGGCCCAGTACTGTACACATCCCCCCCCAAATGGCAAGAAATCCTTCAGTTGACTCAAGAGACACCATAATCTTGTTTTGCCAGAGTTGTCTTGATTGTGAAATATGTGGTAGCAAAGTAATTCATCCTCCTTAGCCACAGTTGGATCGCACGTGCAAATTCTATCCTTTGAATAGTCACCTACCATAGGAGGCCAAACAGTTACTCCTTACTGTTGCCTTAGCTCAAAATACTGGGAATTTCCCTCAGAATAAGTTTATGAATTGTCTGATGGCCTTTACGTTAAATGTGCTATATATACTTTTATCATGAAATGAGTGTCTGTATTTTGGTAGGAAAAGAAAATTATCATTTTTAGAAAAGTGACTTCTAATGGTATAATTAGATGGTATCATTGTTACCATCTGCTTTTGTGTTTGTGATTTTTTTTTTCTTTTCTGAGTTGATATAGGTCCAGTCATTTTAAATGAAAAGATCCCCTTCCTAGGCTGAGGATTCACTATAAAAATCTCTAGAATCCCCACATTTAAAATAGTGCATATTAATTACATAGGACAGTGGGTTTCGTTGTGGCGTTTTCATGCAAGATTATAACATAATTTGATCATATCCTCCCATTTTACCCTTCCAAGACCTACCTTACCCTCCCCTACTCCCCTTGTCCTACTAATCCTCTTCCGCTTGTGTAATAGTCTTCCTCCTGCTTTCATGTGGCTCCCTACACACACCAGATTCCACATATGAGATAAACCCTACAGTATTTCACTGAGTCTGGTTTATTTAACGTGATGTTCTCCAGCTCCATCCATTTTATTGCAAATAACATAATTTCTTTCCTATATATATATATATCGTGTTTTCTTTACCCATCTGTATGTTGACAAGCACCTAGGCAGATTCTATAACTGGGCTACTGTGAATTGTGCCACGATCAACATAGATATCTCTAGAATTTTTAAATGCCTTGTATGAGAATTTGGTTAAGAATTTATGTCTAAAAGACATCAAATTTTTAGAGCATGTTATACATATAGCAGGTGCTTAATATATATCGTGTTTTCTTTACCCATCTGTATGTTGACAAGCACCTAGGCAGATTCTATAACTGGGCTACTGTGAATTGTGCCACGATCAACATAGATATCTCTAGAATTTTTAAATGCCTTGTATGAGAATTTGGTTAAGAATTTATGTCTAAAAGACATCAAATTTTTAGAGCATGTTATACATATAGCAGGTGCTTAATAAATGCTTGTAGGTGGATGTGTTTTGGAAACCAAAGGAAATTTTGACTACTCGCTTCAAATTCCTTATACTCCAGAGTTTCTCTTTCATCTTTTGGAACACTGTACTTACCAGAAATCAACAATATGAATTCAATTTGTAAGAGAAAAAATAGAAAATGGAGAAACATCACAATTTCAACAATGATCATCTGTGGATGGTAGGTTTGTAAGTGATTTTTTCTTTGTTATGTTTGTGGATTAAGAATTCTTCAGTGATTCCATCATTTGGGAGGCTGAGAAAGTATCCCTCAATGAATATGTATTACTTTTATAATTACACAAAACGAATAATTCATACAAAAGTGATGCAACTTGTTTGTATGAAGCTAATACAGTTATTTGTCTTAACTTTGGGTCACATACTTTTTTGAAATTTTGGGAAGCTCTGGACCCTCTTCCCAGAATGAGGTACATCCAGCATTTTTCAAATAATCTTTCACAGATCCCATGTAGCCCATCCAAGGATCACTGAAAATTCTCTGTTAGAACTGCTTAAGGATGTGGATAAAATGACCAGTTAAGTGCAGAAGACTTACATGCATATTGTTGATATTTTGGGAAGCATCTGATTTTTAACACAGGCTTTGCTTCAGGCTATGCAAATTAATCAAGTAGCCCTCCTAAATGAATGTCCTGTTCTTGTCTAGGCCCACGGCTCTGGTGGCTGTGGCCCCAGGGCTGCAGCAGAATGAAATTAAAGTCCTCAGAGCACAGCTGAGCCTAGGGCTTGTATCTGTGTGAAAAACCCCACCCCAAGTTTCCCAGCTGGGATTTTCTCCAGCAGCAACACAGGTTGGAAGCCTCTTGGGGAAGCAGCAGAGAAAACCTGAGCCAGGGGACCGAGTGGCAGAGGATGTGGTTCAAAATGACAAGGGGTTACTGTTGAACCGAAAATGAAAGCAGAATGGGAATGCACTCAAATTGAGAGAATAGCAAGCGTTATGTTGGTCCAGCAGAAAAATGTACTGAGGAGAAGGTAGAGATTCTTTTCTAGGAAAGATGTTTTGGCAGTGTGACAACACTTCAACCAAATGTTATACCTATATGGGCAGGGTTGCTTGTAGACTAGGGTCTTGTGGTAGCATTTGCAGGGGCGCAGGTTAGCATTGCAAAATGGAGATACTTGGGTAAGGGTGTAGGAGACTGCTTCTTGTAACCAAAGCTGGTCTCTGGTTCTGGGCAAGTGCGACAAGGCACACACTTTGGAGTATTTTTAGGAGAGGAAATGAGAAAATGTACAGTACTTGTGGGCACATTCAGCACGCATACTAAATGTGAGTTCCAGGGATGGAACGATAGAGGCAGGGACAGATTATATAGGAGGAAGTATGGCAAGGGAAAAACTTACCAGCACGAATAGAATGAGTCATAGCTTCCCCTCAGGTTTAATTCAAATGCCCAACACACTGTTTTCAACTTCCTGACACTTGACATTTCTTTGTGTAGATTTGCCTTGCTTAATGAAAACTTTAGACATGATATTGTGAATTTACCAAAAGAAAATTAGTGGGTGATGATTCATGCTATTAACATGATCAGGAGCAGAGCTCTCAGACAGCTACCCTATTATGTGGCTTTCAGTGAGAATTTTGGAGATTGTGGTCATTTTGGAAAGATTAGAAGAGGCAAAAATCTTAATTGTGAGTGTGCCACACAAGTATCGACAGTGAGTCTGTGGTTCATTTATGCAGTCATTCAAATTAAGATGTGGAGGATCTGGGGAGAGAACAGTGAATAAGACAAAGTTTGCAATTAGAGAGACTGCTTTCTAGTAGAAGGAAGGAAGAATGAAAGGAAACAGACAAGTACTAACTGCACTAGGGCACTGCAGGTATAGGCCAGGATGGGGAAGGAAGCAAAATGCTAGGTCTGGGTTTGAGGAGGTGAGTAGCTTTGGATGGGAGAGAGGAGCCATTTGGACCTGGATAAATCAGGCAGCATCTTGGGGTCTTGGAGTAGAGTGGAAGAGAGAACCAGACTAGATGAGGGGTCAGGAATGACAAGGGTAGAATAACATGGGCCATTAGGAGGAGACCTCCCCATGATGGTTGGAAGGCATGGACTAGAGGTTAAGGTGGAGGGCAGGTCACAAAGGTCTTGCAAGTCTCACCGAACCATTCAGGCTTTATTCTGCAGTCTCTGGCGAGCCATTGAAGGGATTTAAACAAAGCAATGCTATGCTCCAACTTATGTCTCATTAAAAATTTAACTGTTTTGGATCAAATTAGCCAATGAAAAGTTGTTGGGAACAAATTAAGTATAGATTGGCAGATGAGTTTTTAAAAGATTAAGTAGGTTAATGTAATCTGTGTCACATAACAGAGATATAAGCATTCTCTCTCTGTCCTTTACAGAAAGACTTTTCATATAAACAGCTCTCACTTTCCTTTCCTCAACAGTTTTGTATGCAACTCTTATGAGTAGTTTTCCCTAATTCATTGTATTGCTTCAGGAAAATATAGACAGTGGGGCAGATTTTCAGCCTATGCTGTCATTTTATGGATTAATTTCCATTAGTGCGGTCCTTCTGGCTTTCAGTGCATAAACATGAGTAAAACATCTGTCCATGTCATTCTCTCGCTTAAAAACCTCTGCTGACTTCCTGCTGCCTACACTAAGAAACAGTCCAAACTCATTGCCTTGGCATACGTGATCCTCTGTAAACAGACCTCCTGCCCATCTTAGCTATTTCTTCATTTGCTGTCCATCTCCAGACTCACTGAGTCCACTCCTTTATTCTTCGTGCTAGTCTGCTCTCTCTTTTGCCTGCACTGCCTTCATTTACCTCGCCTGCCATGGGAATTGTTACTCAACCTTCAAGGTGCAGCTGAAATATTTCTTCTTGGCACTGCCTCCACCCGTGGAATGGCTCACTCCCTTCCCTGTGTCCACACAGAGCTTTCTGTATCCCCTTCCTGGCCATTGATCTGTCCCATTGTAGCTCTCTTTGTAGGGTTCTGGCTCTCTCTCTAGCCCACAAGTTCATTAGAGGTATGGTTTATGTCTTGTTCATCTTTTTCTTTCCAGATTTGTAGCCCACTGCCGGGTGCATGATTGGTGCTCAGAGAATGTATAGAATTAAGTTATATATTTGCATTTCTCTTCCCTTTGTGCCTAGAAGAGTCTTCAGGGAATGACAGTGATGAGCCACATTTCTGTAGCAGCCTGGTCAGTAAATCGGGGCTGCAGAATTGCAGCCTCAGATCTTGAAACTTAACCATTCTGATGAGGAGCAACAGAGTTTCTATACTGGGAACTCATGACTTATTTAATCCTGTACATTGTTTTCTTTTGTAGACAGAAGGAAGTGAAACTAGGGAAGGTTGTTTTTTGTTTCTGTTTCACTAGTAGCTTTATTGATATATTATTCATATATCATGTAATTCAACCATTTGAAATGAGGCTTTCAGTAGTTTTTAGTATATTTGCGGAGATGTAGAACCATCGCCACAATTAATTTTAGAACATTTTCATCCCTCAAGGTTATTTTTTTCAGAGGCTAAAATATCTTTCATTGAGGTCAACCCCTAAGACTTATTTCAAATGGTATCTCTAATGATAGGGCATTTTTCATTGAGAAAATTGGCTTGAAGACAAAAACAAAGATTATAGCTAGGGCAGGCCTTTTTTGTTTGTTTTACAGAAAGATGTGTAAAAAAGCTGAACACCTAAGGGATGGTTACCCATGGGATGCTGGTCTGATTTAACACCCTACCTAAGGGTAAAAACAAGGTAACCTACAGGAGCAGTGAGACTTTATAATGCTATATAATCTGGCCAAGAAAGTGAGAGATGCATTTCTAGAGGGATAAAAGTTAGGAAAATAAATTAAACTTGCTAATAGAAGAGTAAGCTCTGAGTTTAATTAAACCAGATTAAAGCAACACGGGAGGAATTGCAGAGTGGTCAGTGAAAACCATCTGCCAGGGTGTGCTTGGGCCAATAGAACAGTAAAATGCAGGGCACAATCAGAAAAGACTTTGTTAGCCATCTGTAGATTCCTGCCTCACCTCACCTCACCGAAATGTGGAATCTAGCTGAAGCAGGTGTGCCTCTTGGGTCACATAAGATGAACATGGACCGGGCCACTATGTCCTGCAGTATTATACCAAGAATTGGGACATCTGCTGACATTTTAGAGGAAAATTTAAGAAAAGGTCAAAGGATGCATCACTCTTTACCTTAAACAGCTTTTGGAATACATTATCTCATGCAGCAGTATACACTGGAAATATTGGTGTGTTCAAAAAAGGTAGAAATATTTTCACGTAGTGTATAGATCAGTATGACCCATTGTAAAAGACGAAGGTAATTGTGAAGGGTGCGTTTTTGCTCCTATCAAGGCTAGTTTTCAAACTGAAGCCTTGGCATTTCTTTACTCCACCAAGAGCAAATTAGTTCAATGGGTAGACTGATAGTCAGATCCAGGGTGGAAAAGGATGTGTGGCTGCTGTACAGATCACTGAGCCTTTGTAACTGACAAATTTATTCTGCATTTTTCAAATGAAACAAATAGGACCTTTAGGTGTTTATGCTTTCATTGGATATAAATAATTAGCTAAATCCACATACCTATGGAACATCTATGTAGTTATTTTCTGCTTACCCATGTAAAGTACATTATTATGTTTCTAAAACTCAGGAAAGAGTCCGTGATTTTTGGTTTGTTTGTTTCTATATCCCCAGCTCTCACCCTCTTTGAGACAGGGTCTTCCTAAGTTTTTCAGTTGCTTAGGCTGGGCTCAAACTTGCTATCCTCCTGCCTCACCCTCCTAGAAGCTGGGATTATAGGTGTATACTACCCCACCTTCTGGGATTTCTTTTTGAGTCTTGATAAGATGCCAGGCTGGTCTTGAACCCCTGGACTTAAGGGATCCTCTGCCTCAGCCTCCAAACTAGATGGGGCTACAGAGAAACACCACTATGCCCACTGAGATTTCTTTTGTTGTGTTGTTATAAGTTTATGGTGAGCACAGGCATCCAAGGCAGACTATAAATTAGTTGATAGTACAGCGTAGGTACAATCTAATTTCTCCTTGCATGAATGATTTTTAATTATTGTGTGTTTATGAGAATGTGTTAAATTCTTTGTTTGAAAGTCATTATATATAACAAAGTGTGTTTCTTTTCCTTTTGTCCATAATGGTGTGCCACAGAATAAAAATGATATACATTTAATTTTAAAATAATAGTTTGACTTTCTCAATTTATTCAGGCCGTTTTTTTTTTCATTTTTCCCCTCATTTTGTCTTACTTTTGAGTCCTTTCTTACTTTTGAATCATTTTTGTGAGCACAAAGTGAAAGCAAGGCCAGGAGGAATTGAATTCAAATCAACTTCCCTACCTGACAGCCAGCGTATTAAGTAAAGATAATTATTGACTAAAATGAAGTTGAGGGTACAGAATTCATCAAAACTCTACTTATTTGTAGATAATTTAGATTATTTTCATGATAGTTGAGTTGGCTGTAAGGAAAAGCATTTGTTGACCAAGTGTGAACTTACTGTATATAATTTTTTATATGCAGGTATATAGTTTTATTTTGTAAAAGCAAAATTCCTTTAGGTTTAAAAAATAGTTCTTGAGTTTATGTAAATAGCTAAATAGACTTAGAAAAGGAAACTAATTTGACATTTAAAAAATTTCTTCATTATGCTAAAACTCTAAAAGGAAAAATGGGTTTTGTTTTTCTTCAGTGTTTTTGTTACATTTTAGATACCTTTGATATCTCATTTTGCTGATTGTTAGAACAGTATGCCATTGTTTCTAAATTAAAGCGGGGAACTGAATAGTTTGGTACTAGCAATGCCTTGTTCGATCCTGTGCACTGCCAATTTGCTTCGCTCAGTCTCTGTATTATTCAGCTGGCTGTTGCTCAGAATCACAAATGTTTCTGGCTTTGTAGTTCTCACGGCTCTCTGCTACGTTCTGTGGAGGATATTGAGATGAATTAGACACAGTCCCTTGACAATATCTTATGTTGTTTTTTCGTAATTTGATTCTTACCCACTTGAAGTTGAATTTGCCAATTCCTTTCCCCAAAGTAGAAGACCTAAGGTGTTAATCCCTACTCATTGATGGCAAATGCTAAATTGGAAGCAACAGTTTAGAAATGCAAAACTCCTTATCCAATTACATTACAAGCACCCTAGGCTGGCCATGTTCAGCATCATCAGTGCAATGAGAAGGCAAGATTTCACTTTGGTAAAAAATGATAGTTTCTTAAAAATTGTAAAAGCAAAGACCACCCAAGGAAATAAAACATGGTAGAAGTGAGAGTGAGGAAATGCTTTGTTTCTCTTAGGTTCGGTGCACATAGATTTGCATCTGTCATGGTTAACATTACCACTGTCTCCGGAATCCATCACATATGGATTTGCATCCCAGCCCCATGAATGTGTGACACTAGATCTGCTTAAGATTCTCTTTCTTCCTCGTAAAATGAGAATCATGAAAGAACCTCCCTTGTAGGGTTTTTGAGAGTATTAAATGAGATAATAGGTATGCAGCACTTAACTTGGTAGTGATGCTATGCTTAGTATAAATAGCAAGACAAATACAAGGAACTACAGTATTTCCCTCCCTACCAGGAGCTGGAGAGCCCGCTGAAGAGACTAAGTAAACCAGCTGCAAATCAGTAAAGTGCCAAAATGAGGCTGTATTTTTGAGTAAATGTCGTAATGTAAAGACAGTAAGGGCTGTTGGTGAGACAAATGGTGGGTCAGGCTATGTCAGAAACGCTGTGGGCCAAGGTGTGGCTTATGAAGAAGTGTGATTCAGTGGTTTCAATAGAAGTACAATTTTCTCCTTAGCTGCTTATGAAAGATCTGTGTATTTGTTTCTGTGCTAGGGATTGAACCTGGGCCTTTTCACTGAGCTTTGTGTCCCAGCCCCACTTACTGTTTAATTTGAGACAGCAAGTACCTTTGTTGCCGTGGCTTGGAGGGTCTCCCTCTAGAACTCTGTAGTTTCTGGTGATGGCATTTCTCATTTCTGTGAATTCCAGTATAACTCTTGCAGCTTCTCATCTTTAAACACCACTCTTTTCCTCTCTTTTTAATTATCTGTGCATGTTGGTAAATACAGAATGGTGATGTTCACTGTAATGAATTAGTATATATAATATATAATGTGTGTATTTGTGTGTGTGTGTGTGTGTGTGTGTGTGTGTATATAT
>NW_022900951.1:95509553-95515534 GCF_012274545.1 Fukomys damarensis
TTTTATGACATGTGACATATATAATGTACCTTGATCATTTTCAGTCCCTCTCCTTTCTCCCCGCTCCCTAATCCTTTTTCTCTTTTCCAGGAGTCTACCTTCTCATTTCCTATCATCTCTCCTTTATTTTATTGATTCTCCTTTATTCTCCTTTATTTTATTTACACACAGCTCTCAACAGCTTCCTAGTCTCTCGTCTTACAGTATTTATGAATGAAAGTAGTAGACGTGATCTGCAAGCCTATGTATCTGTACAGTGAAATTCTTCTGATTGATAGATATAATTGGGAATAGATGGACTCATACTTTAATGTGCAATATATACTTGTGCAGTTGCTTTGCTGGAAGATGTGCCGAAGCCAAATAGGGCTTTAAGTTGTGACCACTTCAGTAGTCAGGTCAAATGCCTCAGTTTATTTGTCTTCCCAGCAAGTATATGAACTTTTCAGTGTGCCTTACCAGGGGCCTGGACCTTAGTAGGAACTCAATAAATGAGTCATATACAGAACTTGCTTTGTTTTCTCTGCTGCCGGAAATTACAGGCCCCCAGTGGCCATTTTGAGTGCAAAGTGTTATTTTAAGATATTCTCTGGAGAAGGCACTCTAAACTCTGCTACGAATATCTTAAATGCAAGGAGAGCTGCACGACTAGGGGGTCTGGAGAAAGCCCCAAGTGAGAAGGGTGGAGGATTGATGGGAGCATGCTTTGAGGATGCTACTTTTTTTCTAAGACATGTTAGTTTCTATAAATTAATGTTCAAATGCCATTGAAACTGTAGTTTGGTCGCAGTAATTAAAAAGTGAGCTAACTTGTGAGCGAAATCATTTTCAGAAACCGGTTTTTGCCATTCCCCTTTTGCCCCAACACTGAATTTGGAGAGTAAGTGGGGGAGGTGATAGGGGTGGGGGAGCTTGGAAGCTTAGGAATTGGCCCTGTGCCACACTGCTAAGCTTTCTGCCCGCTATCTGGTCTCCCACCCACTGTGATAAAGTAGGGATTCTATGAAGCCAGTGTTCACTTCAGGCTTGCAGAAGAGACATTCTTCAAATTCTTAAGGAGAACTAGTTCCTAAATTAAAGATTTACTGGGAAACTTATGACCTTCAGTATACTACCTAAGCAGAAGTAACCCAGGCTGACTTTGGATGGTTTACAGAGATACATGGTTATTACTGTGTTTTAAATGAAGCTGAAAATGCATGGTTAAGTTCCTAATGGTTGTATAAACAGGTTTACTAGTCATGTGCATTTGTGAATATATCAGTCATTGTCAGTCATTGTCTAGTAGACTGTATGCATGCGTGTGTGTATCTAGATATTTATTTTAGAAATAAAAGCATATATAAATATACACACATATTAATATATGGTTAAGATGATGACAGATTATCAAGTACAGTGGATGTAGAAGGACCACCATACAATCATATGGTCTAAGTGATGATGCTGTCAGGGACTTTCAGTTAGGATTTGTTATTTTCTGTCTTTGGACCAAGAAGCAGATGGCAGCTGAGACTGCGGTGGTGAGCTGCTGTTTTTGATTGCTGTACTTTCTCTCACACTACAAATCAAAAAATTTTTCTCAATTTTGGAATTGTGCATTTCTTCCCAGTTTCAGGGTTCACACATGAAAATCCACTGAGATTTGGGCTTTAGTTACTTGAGTAAGTATGGAAGAGGGCACTGTGTCCCAGACCATTATCAAAAATGTAGCATTTTAAAATACCATTTTACTAGCTGTTAGGAAAATGTCAATTTATTCTCCTTTGTGGGAATCATATAAAGTTTTCTTTTTCAATGGGTGCATTTCATTGAAAATATTTGATTTGAAAGAAAATATAAAATAAGTGATAGTACAGAAGATGTGGCAAATAAGAAAAGAAAAAGTATCAGACGTTAAAAGATTGGGGTCTGGGGCTGAGGATGTAGCTTAGCACTAAGAGCTCTTGCCTAGAGTGTGTGAGGCCCTGTGTTTGATCCCAAGCATCGCCACCAAAATAAAAAAAAAATCTGAGTTTGAATCCTGATTTTGTTACTAGTGTAGACAGATGAAATTCAGTCTCTGAGCCAGTTTCCTTATGTATGAAGTTGCAATGTGTGATGGTATTTTCCTCGACTACTTGACAGATTGTTTTATGAGAAACAATGTAAACAAAAGTTTTTTCTTAAGTGATCTTTAAATGAATTAACCCCAAAATGCCAAGAATATTACTAGTAAGTTATTTCAGGAAAGGTTAGATCTCATTGAATGAGAACTTTCAAAGACAGATTGTTTAGTTTTGTTTAGTTTTCCTCATGGTGACAACTGAGTAGGTTCCAAATTTAGGTTGATGGTTTTCCTGTCACTACTTAGGAAGAAAAGACTGAAACATATGCTCACTGCTCTCCAGATTTCATAAATGCCTTTGGCTTTTATTTCACACTGCTATGGAACTGTAGAGAAGTACTACACAGTGGGATCTTGCTTTTATTGAAATGATTATAAAATCCCATTTATCACAGCACAGATTTCTGGAGTTATTAAAAAAAGGTGGTGAAGGGAGGGCAGGGGTATGGGGAAAAAATGAGAACTAAGGTCTGACATGTAATGGTACAAAATCCCAATGATGACTATAACTGTATGTATACCTAAGAAGTACCAATAAACTCAATGAGGAAAAAAAAAAGCATCTCTGCAGGCCACTCATTGTGCAAAACTGGGATAAATCAAAAACAGAGGAAAAATATTTTTAAACGTTTTTTTTTTGTACTCAAACTTTTCATCCTCCTGCCTCAGCCTCCCAGAAGTGATGGGATTATAGGGATGTGTGATCATGCCTGGCTCTTAAAAATCCTTTTTGAGTGTGGTAGAGGCTTTATTTTGAGTAACCACAGAAGTCTAATTATAGAATGATAAAACTGAATACGAAGGTTAAGTAAGGGATGTGTTCTAAACTTCTGGGAAAAGCCACTATTAAATCATGATAATTCTACAAGTCAAAGATTTCCCTTATGTATAGTACTAGCAGTTTATGACTGAATCTTACTGAAAAGGAACTGCAGGGCTTCAGTCTCTTCTGCTTTTTTTTTTCTTGTAGAGATGAATGAAGACTAGTTGACAGGTCTAGGTCTTCTATTAGGGGAATTTTTAGGGGACCCAGAATAACCCCTGCAACTTTTCTGCAGCAGAGCAAGGAAATAGTAGCGAAGACCTAGAATGCTTAGTTTAATTAGTTTTAAATAAAAAGTGAAACGTTATTTTATACTACATGTATATATGACCTTTAAAACATTTGGGGAGCTTGTTTCACTTTTAGAAGGCATATGTTATGCATTTAAATAAGTGATTCATTTTGGCACATGCTTTTCCATGTAAGTTTGACAGCCACGTTAGAAAGCTGAAGGAAGATTTTCTTTTTTTTTGCTCTTTTTCAGTTACTTAAAGCAAGTACTTCTGAAGTTATTCTATAGAGACCTTAACATACTAATTCAACAGGTTAAATGTTGAATTTGAGGACTGGTTTTGCAATCTGTATTGGGAAGACAGTTGACATCAAAAGCAAGACTTATAAAATATTTTCATTGCTGAAAGCTTGTTTTCTTAGATAGAGCTTTTTCATTCAATTTCTTAGAGAAATCGATCCAATTCCTAGTGTCAGACCTGCAAGATGCAATTGTTTCCTTTCATCTGAGACCATGAAAACATGGTAGGTATGGTGCAGAGGGTTAGACTTTACTATTAAAAAATCTCTGAGTTTTCTAGACAGGATTTTTTCCTTCTATTTCAACTCATTTTATACTAGTATTCATAGACATGATAGGGATGCTTAGCTTGTCTTGATACCATGGTTCAACAAATCCAAATTTAAGATGAGAGATAAAGTGTATCTTTGTTAGGATCTTTCAATTTATTGAACATTGATTTTCATTGGTTTGAATGGTTTTCTTTAATCTTTCTAAGTACTCGTATAAAGGAAACTCCGAGATGCCTTTCATATATGGAACTTCAATATAGCTGTGAATTATTTTGAACAATGTTTACAAACCATTTTAAAAGTGTTTTGTGGATGCAGTATCCTGAACCTACCTCAACTACTATGTACACAAATATAAATACAACCCCGATTCCAATAGGATATTGTTTTAATATATCTTATTTAAAATTTTTATTTTTTGATACATGAGCAATATAAAAATTATACATGAGATACCATGTAATAATGTTCCATACCTGCATATGTATATAATGTTTCAATTAGGTTAGACAGTTTTTCTCCTCAGACATTTGTCTTTTTTTGAATCAAAGCCTTTCTGTTTAACTCCGACTGGCCTTGAGTTCACAAAGCTGCCTAGGCTGGCTTGGAACTCACAGTCCTCCTGCTTCAGCCCCCTGAGTGTTGGAATTATAGGTGTGGCTACCATGCCCAACAGTATCATTTCTTTGTGGTGAAGTTTTAATATATCTAAAATGTGAATTGTCTTTATGTAGTTTAAAAATAAATTTAAATAAAATAATTTCATTTAAATAAAGCATCATTATTAAAGGTTCCGGTTGAACCTGAATATCTCCAAGTTCATTGCACAATTCATCATTGGTTACTCACCATATGCCAGGTACTACTCTATGTGCTTGGGTTACAGCAGTGAGAAAATAAAGCAGTATTCTTATCCTGAGGCAGAAATGTAAAAATACGTGGTATGTCAAATCTTGGTGAGTTTAGTGAAGGAGGAAATGATAGAAAGGTAGGCAGCAGGGTGATATTCCAAGTTTGGGACATTGTACATAAGTTCCTGTATGCATTTCTGAGTGGTGGAAAAGCACATGAAAGAGAAATAATGGAGCTTTGCAGCCACATAGCTAGGTTTGAATTTCTGTCTGAAAGTGGTCAAGGTACTTAACCAAAGTTAAGTCCAGATCTTCTTCATATGTAACATGGAGATTATGACTAGGAATAAAACCTATTTCATAGTATTATGCTTAAAAATATACAGAAAACACATAGCACAGTGCCCGGCATATAAAAAGGGCTCAGTAAATTATGGTTAGTCTTATTACTAAGACATATTCTGGATTTCTCAGCTTCCTCAACTCTGCTCCTTGTAACTTTAGTTTCAGGCTGGGACCCTGCTGTCAATGGCCAGCTCACCTAGAAGTCCAGCAGGGACACCCTGGCTCTGCTACCTGAAACCTCACCCCTTTATGTCCTGCCCACAGCACTAGGTGTCTGCAGTACTCATGCTTGCCCCACTGTTCTGGAACTTGATATGCTCTTTGGACAGGGTGCCTGGTACAGAGAAGACACATGAACAGTGATACTTTCTCCCCTTCAGTAACCCAGTGAATTGTGTGTATTCAGTAAATACCAACGTCCAAATCCACCAATTTTGTTTCACTTAAAATTTGGTAAAATTTTGGAAGGTGCACAGATAAGCAGAATATGATGCCATTTCTTTAGAACTCTGGTCTTTAGCAAAGGGGAGTCTGTGTGTTTTTGGGTGTGTGTGTCTAATTATGGAAAATATTTCTCTGGTAAAACTGTCTCCTTTAAGTACTTATTCATGTCAATAGTTCCTTCTTTTGTGAAATAATGTATTTATAGTGCATAGAGAGGACTTTCTTCTGAGTTTGCCCATAATAACTTTATTTTTGGCTCTTTATAAAGGAAAAGGCCAAAGTTGTGGAGCCACTGGACTATGAGAATGTTATCGCCCAAAGGAAGACCCAGATTTACAGTGACCCCCTTAGAGACCTGCTCATGTTCCCAATGGAAGATATAACTGTGAGTTAATAAGCACTTTTGTAAAGAACAAAAGCCATATTTTCCAAGCCATTTCTCAGCAAGAATTACTTTGTCTTTCAGATCTCGGTGATAGGCCGTCAGCGCAGAACAGTACAGTCAACTGTACCAGAAGATGCCGAAAAGAAGGCCCAGAGTTTATTTGTCAAAGAAGTAAGGGGCTTAATGGCCACAGAACATTTGTTACATATATAAAAGATATAT
>NW_022900951.1:95515571-95521871 GCF_012274545.1 Fukomys damarensis
CATATATAAAAGATATATATATATATATATTTAAATTTTAAATCTATTTACATAAAATATTTAAAATATTTTCCTCTAATGTAAATAGAAAATAAAATTACTAAAGTTAATTGATGTATATAACAAGTCTATATGATGTGATACAAAAGATACAGTTTAAACATATGATAGCATGTTACTATTTTTCATGGACTGTGGTCATAGTATTCAAAAGGGCACATGAATTGGGATTTATTGTCACCATTTGGGGTAGAGAAACAGTTGATCCCCAAAGGAAGTGCTGACATTTCCCAAATGGTTTCTAAAGTCTGTCAGTATATTTCAAGAAAGTGAATATATGTATTCTTTCCTATATTTCAAATTAAATATTTCTATTTTCTTATAGTGTATTAAAACCTATAGCACAGATTGGCATGTAATAAACTACAAGTATGAAGATTTCTCTGGGGACTTTCGTATGTTGCCATGGTAAGTTTAGAATTCAGAGGAAATGTTCAAGAGGAGAATTATTACATTTTAATCCTTTAAAACACACTTGTGAAATTTCTCGGTTATAGTGAGGCAAAACTTCAACTAGCTTATTTGGTAAGTGCAGTATTTTGACTGAAAGAATATGACTTTGCTCGTGGAAATTCTTTCGAAAGTGTATGAGCTTACCTTTTGGCTTTGATGTATCTCTATCTATCATAAATAATCTTTGGTTGATTCTGGATAATATAGTGAGCATTTTCCAGTGATATCAGTGAAACAGAAGATACTAAGTTCATTTCAATGACCACAGACATCCCTTGAAAAAGTACACCTCTGTCAAGTGAGTGGAAGGAATGGCATGAGCACACGGGCCCAGGAGCCAGACTGTCATGGTTCAGATCTTACTGGTTCCCTTACTAACTGGATGACCTTGGACCAGTCACTCACTTGTTTGAGCTGTCTCTTTTCTCCCTTTTCTCACCTCTACCACTACTACCACAGGATGTCAGATGGGAGATGCTTTAGAAAAAATCCTGAAAGAAATAAGACATTTGTGTAGGCTTTTGTAGTTTTCAAAACATTTTTCTTGACGAAGAAAACTGAATACTAAAATGACCAGTCCAAATTCATAAAGCAAACAAATGGAAGAGCTAGCATAATACTATGTTGATTTTCGACCCAGAGAAAGAGACGGTTCTGCCACTGCTAACAGCTCGGACACACGTTCCCTAGTAACTTCTGCCTTCTTTATTTGGGCTTGGTTAGGTCTTTGTCACTGGCTGCACATGTGGGAGTCCTTATTTTAAAATTATTACAGGGCTGGTGATCCAGCTTGGTGGTAGAGCACTTGCATAGTGTATGTGAGGTGCTGGGTTCGAGTCCCAGCCATGAACAAACAACGCAATGTAAGTTTACTCCAGGGGGAGAATCTGTGGAAAGAAGAAAAGGATTTCTCCTTCTTAGGTCTTGGCATTTTTTAGTTTGTAAAAGAAAGAAGTTTATTTATGTTGCTTTTATTTGTTGTTGTTTTTGATCTGTTCAGTGTCTAAGAGAATTGTCTTGTATTTTCAGCAAATCTCTGAGACCAGAAAAGATTCCTAATCATGTATTTGAGATTGATGAGGACTGTGAGAAAGATGAGGTAATGATGGGGCAACTGCACTGGTTTCTTGCTGGCTACTTCTGCTGAAAAAGATTCCAAAGGGAATTCCCTGAGAAAAGATGCTGAAAGGAGTTGTGAATTATCTCTGGTCAACTTTCAAACTCGTTAGTGTTTTAAAAATTTTTAAAAAGAATTGTTGCATTTCCAAGTTACGTTTAGGAACAATCAAGTGAAATGGACTGGGATATATATCACCCACCTCGGGGGCAGGCTTGTGGAGTTGATTTTCTTGTGTTGGGCATGTACTATAGTGATTTGTCTGGATTCCCTTGCCTAATATATCCCTTTTGGGACAGGCAGTTCCATGTCTGTGACGTTTCGAGGTATAGTTTGCCTGACTGCATAACGCAGAAGACTTTCTCAGAAGAGAGCCTATACAGTTCAGAACCTATCGAATGCCTGCTATGTGTATAGCACAGGGCCTTTGTATAGTCAACAATTTTAAATGTTTATGGGGAAGGAGAGACTTTATGTTTTAATTAGGAAAGGGGGACAAAGCTAGTTATATGTCCCCCAAATATTGACTAATTAGATTGCTGATGGGCTATTTTACTTACAGTTTTTGCTCTATTACAGGACTCATCTTCTTTATGTTCTCAGAAAGGCGGTGTGATAAAACAAGGCTGGTTGCATAAAGCAAATGTAAATAGCACCATCACGGTTACCATGAAGGTAGGAAATAATCATTTTATTATTCCATTATTTTAAAGGATATAGCCAGTCTGGAAATAGTGTTTATTTTACAGTGAGCCCCAGAGAGGTAAAAACTTTAAAGAGAGGATCTTATAGATTCATGGAATTTAAAAAATCTCAAACCTCAGGCTAAATTTAGATGTATAACATTTTAAAAGAAATGTAATGTAATTATTATCTTCCGAATCAGGAAGTTTAAGAAAGAGGCTGTCAGCTAAATGAAGAAAATGGCTTTGAAATAAAGAGCATCAGAGATTCATATTTAGTGAGGAGAAGAATTGGATAATTAATTTCTCTAGCAAATATTAATTAGGTGCTTATTAAGTTGTGAGGAAATATATGGATATATGAGATGGGAGCCTCTGGGCTATAGTAGCCTTCAGACTAGGTAAGATATATATCAGATCAATTCCTATACATAGCCGTACCTTAGGGTGGTCAGAACAGTCTAGCTGGGAAGTTGAACACTGTAGTTTGGACAGGATAGTGAATTTGTGTAAAGGGTTTTTTGCGGATCAAAAGTGGAAACACTAAAAGGGAAAGCCTTGAATGCCTTGGACATGAGCCTGCCTTTTTGTTCAGGAGGCTGTAAAGAGCCATTGAACTCCAAATGGAAAGCTAAAAAGCTGCTTGAAGATTCTGAGCGGAAAAACAAATTATTCCCCGATTCCAAATATAACTGTTCTTTCGGATATTCAGTTTAAGATCATGAGGTTTGCTGAGGATGATTCACAGATCCATTAAGTATTAAAGGTCATTCTATCTTTCAAATAGCCTGCAAGTAGAAACCATTGGTATCTATCAAGGGAAGACTCAAATTTTATCTTAATTTAATATTTTGCCTGCTGCTTTCCCTTTATTGGTCATGTTTTCTTCTCACTTTCATTTTCAAGTCTGGAAGATAATGAATCCAAATTGTAGAATGCTTCCTATCTTCTACACCAAAGAGTGGGCCTCAGCATGTAGTGATAATAAGAAAACCCATCTATCGAGGCCTTAATGTGTGCCAGGCACCATACTGACTGTTTTATATTCTCCATCTCATTTAATCATGACAGCCCCATGAAATACATACTAGTATTATTTTTAATTTGTGAAAATCGTAAGTGAGGCACTGAGAAATCCAGTAATGAACCCAAGGTCATATAGCTCCAAGTTTTCAGAGGTGACATTTGAACTCTGTGTAGACTGATGCCAGTGCCTGTACTCTTCACTAGAATACTACCATGTTCACTAGCGGAGTGAGACTCAATTCTTTATTACATGTCCTGTCAGAGATACCAGGTGCAGAAATGCACATGTGAAGGTTATAATTCTGTGCAGATCGTCACAAAATGGCTC
Source organism: Fukomys damarensis (assembly GCF_012274545.1). NCBI lineage: Eukaryota > Metazoa > Chordata > Mammalia > Rodentia > Bathyergidae > Fukomys > Fukomys damarensis. The sequence goes on from NW_022900951.1 coordinate 95,519,239, forward strand.
TGTAGTTTTTTTATTTTGAAGAGAGAATGACAATTGTACATCTTGGTGGAGGTATAGGATGACATTTCAGTATATGAATACAGTGTGCAATGATCGGATCAGATTGGCACATCTGTCATGCTAAACTTTCATTAGAAGGGCCAGGGGTTTAGCTCAGTGGTCCCACCACCTGCCTCGCAAGTGCAAGGACCCGAGTTCGATCCCCAGTACCAAAAAACAAAACAAAACCATAAGATTTCATTAGATATTTTTGTGTTGGGAACATTCAAAATCTTCTCTACTAACTACTTTGAAATATATAATTAATTGTTGCCAGCTATACTGGTCATTACTCTATTATGCTATAGAAGATTAGAAATTATTTGTATTATCTCACTGTGCCCCTGGGGTTTATAGTTTCTGATTCCTCTTTCCTCCATTAGCATTCTCAAAATATTAAAATGTTTCACCTTAGCCAAACACTAAGAAAATATACAGTGTGACTCTGGATTCATAAAACATGACATTAGGAAATTAATATATTTATAAAGCAATTCACAAAACTCCTTGAAATCATTTCTCTTAATACCTTTGGATTATAATTTGCTTTTACATACAACTTTTCACCTCTTTTATGGTACTGGGGATCAAACTCGGGTCCTTGGGCTTGCAAGGCAGGCAGCGGAACCACTGAGCTAAATCCCCAGCCCTTCTCACCTTCTTTAGAAGCCTATGTATTATAAATTTAAAAAATCTAGTTGGATGTAGAAAAAGCACATGCTTTACATTTTCTTTTTGATTTTGTGAAATACAAATTGAATGATGTGGTAGGAAGATTAATGAACCCTCAGATACCTATACCCTAATTCCTGGAACCTATAAATGCTCCCTTAGTTGCTAATCACAGGTAGTAGGAAGGGTATTCTGAATTAGCCCAGCAGGATTTATATAATCACAAGAATCCTGGTAAGTGGAAGAGGGAGGCAGGAAAAGAGAGTTAGGTAAAGAGACATGAGAACAGGAGTAGGGTCAGAACGAGATTCTTTGTCAGTGGCTGGCTTTGAAAGTGGAGAAAAGGAGTTGCAGGGCAAGAAATGTGAACAGCTTTTAAAAGCCAGGAAAGGAAAGGAAATTGAAATGGATTTTCCTCTATCTTGATTTTAATCCAGTGCATCCCATGTTATAGGATGACATTTCAGTATATGAATACAGTGTGCAATGATCGGATCAGATTGGCACATCTGTCATGCTAAACTTTCATTAGAAGGGCCAGGGGTTTAGCTCAGTGGTCCCACCACCTGCCTCGCAAGTGCAAGGACCCGAGTTCGATCCCCAGTACCAAAAAACAAAACAAAACCATAAGATTTCATTAGATATTTTTGTGTTGGGAACATTCAAAATCTTCTCTACTAACTACTTTGAAATATATAATTAATTGTTGCCAGCTATACTGGTCATTACTCTATTATGCTATAGAAGATTAGAAATTATTTGTATTATCTCACTGTGCCCCTGGGGTTTATAGTTTCTGATTCCTCTTTCCTCCATTAGCATTCTCAAAATATTAAAATGTTTCACCTTAGCCAAACACTAAGAAAATATACAGTGTGACTCTGGATTCATAAAACATGACATTAGGAAATTAATATATTTATAAAGCAATTCACAAAACTCCTTGAAATCATTTCTCTTAATACCTTTGGATTATAATTTGCTTTTACATACAACTTTTCACCTCTTTTATGGTACTGGGGATCAAACTCGGGTCCTTGGGCTTGCAAGGCAGGCAGCGGAACCACTGAGCTAAATCCCCAGCCCTTCTCACCTTCTTTAGAAGCCTATGTATTATAAATTTAAAAAATCTAGTTGGATGTAGAAAAAGCACATGCTTTACATTTTCTTTTTGATTTTGTGAAATACAAATTGAATGATGTGGTAGGAAGATTAATGAACCCTCAGATACCTATACCCTAATTCCTGGAACCTATAAATGCTCCCTTAGTTGCTAATCACAGGTAGTAGGAAGGGTATTCTGAATTAGCCCAGCAGGATTTATATAATCACAAGAATCCTGGTAAGTGGAAGAGGGAGGCAGGAAAAGAGAGTTAGGTAAAGAGACATGAGAACAGGAGTAGGGTCAGAACGAGATTCTTTGTCAGTGGCTGGCTTTGAAAGTGGAGAAAAGGAGTTGCAGGGCAAGAAATGTGAACAGCTTTTAAAAGCCAGGAAAGGAAAGGAAATTGAAATGGATTTTCCTCTATCTTGATTTTAATCCAGTGCATCCCATGTGGGACTTCTACAGAACTATAATAAATTTGTATAGTCTTAAGCCATCAAATTTGTAGTAATTTGTAATAATAGCAATAGAAAATGAATGCAATCGGGTTGTCAAAGGTTGATTGTTCCATTTGTATATTATCTAGCCTTAAGGTTAAAAACTCCAGCACTTACAGGGGCCAGGCAGGAACCATAAATTCATGGAGTGGGAGGTGGGTCTGAGGCAACCTGGTGACCTCATGGCTCACATGAAGGGGACAGCTGCCAGATGTCTCAAGTTAATTGTTGCTTTTTCACTGCTGAGCTAGATTTTTTGCTTTGCCGCTTTTTATCCCCAGCTGTTCATATTTTGCCTGCCTCTCTCTCTCTCTCTGTCT
>NW_022900951.1:95524758-95539801 GCF_012274545.1 Fukomys damarensis
TATAACTCACATATCATAAAAACGTGTATAATTCCTCAAAAAACCTCTACAAAGCAGGAGGTAAAGAAAAAAAAAAAGAAAATAAACCAAATTGGTCATATGAGGCTACACAGCTTTGAACAAAATTTATAGGGGATATTTTGAAACACAAAGGCCAAAATGAGGTTTGAATTGTCTGGTTCTCTCTCTCTCTCTCTCTCTCTCTCTCTCTGAGGTATAACTCACATATCATAAAAACGTGTATAATTCTTCTAAAAACCTCTACAAAGCAGGAGGTAAAGAAAAAAAAAAAGAAAATAAACCAAATTGGTCATATGAGGCTACACAGCTTTGAACAAAATTTATAGGGGATATTTTGAAACACAAAGGCCAAAATGAGGTTTGAGAATTGTCTGGTTTTAGATCCTATTTATCCCTGCATTTCTCCATTATGGGTTATGAATCAATCTCCATTTTGGATTTCTGGGAGCTAAACATATATGTCATGTTATATTCTTGTTAATCTTTGAAGTGAAAAATATTAATGAATTTCATAAGCAAATGGAAAGTGACTCAGGTATGCTATTATCTGAGTCACTGTTCCTACACTGGAAGCAGATTTACTCTTGGTGCAGCTGACATCCCCTGCTTTCGAGAATGTTCAGCTCATACTGGTGAGAATCTTTGGGAGCTCTGGAATCCAGCACCAAAAGGCCAAAGTCCACTGAGTTGAAGGAAAAGAACCTTTCCTTATCAGAAAATCGCAGCTCTGAGAGCCCTTGCAAACATAGCAGACAGGCCTGGAAGCTGCCACAGTAAGTCTTAGTCATGACTCATTGGCAAATAACAAATCACAGAAGCCGTGCTTCATCTTTCCTGTTTTATCCGACTCTCCTTGATGCACTGGCAAGTCCCTTTCGGGTTGCAGAGGAAAAAAACAGGGCAGTTTGATGCCTCATAGAGTGAGTTGTATGTTTGAAATTCTTTATTCATATGAAAATTTCTGAATTTAAAAAAATATGTGCAATAGGTCATTTGGAATGTTTAAAATTATGTACAACTTCAAACAGCTTTTGTAAACAAGTCTGACTCTCCTGGACAATTTGACTGACAGAAATAAGAGAATCTAATAGCAAGAAATGGAGAACAAAATCATGAGAGAAGGTAGAAAACTAAAGTGAAAGAAAGAGGATCAGAACAGCCTCAGCAAAGTCCAGTTGATAAAAGGGAATCAGAAGACTCCTAAGATCTTTTAAGATAGCAACCAACAGGCCTACAATGCAATATGTTGCCAAAGTAATTTGCATAGAGGGTGCTTTAGAAAGTTAAACCTCCATGGCTAGCTACCAGAGTGTTTTTTTTTTAATTGAGTTTATTGGTACATTTCAGGTATACCGTATGATCACATTCATTATTGAGAATTTGTGCCTATAAATGATAAATCTTGATTTTTGATTTTTCCCCATTCCCCTGCCCTTCCTTTAACCCCTCCACCCCTCCCCATATACATAAGCTTTGTTTCCATTTTTTTCTTCTTCAATTTTTTTCTTTCCCTTCTTTCCTTTCCCCTGCCCCCACCCCAGTTCCCCTTCCCCTTTGAACATTTTCTTCCTATTTCACAATATCTGTTACACATTTTGGTCCTTGTTTACATCCTGGGTTTCTCACACCAGAGAAACGATCCAGTATTTACACACGTGTGCCCTATTTATTTCACTGAAGAGTATGGCTTCAAGGTGTATCCATTTAGCTATAAATGTCTCACATTTATCTTTCTTTATGGCTGAGTAGTACTCCATTTTATGTTTAAAATATCTTCTTTATCCACTCACCAGTTGATGGGTATTTTGATTGTTTCAAAGATTTAGCAATTACAGACTGTGCGGCTATAAACATGGGTGTGCATACATTGCTGTGGTATGATGCCTTTAATTCTTTCAGGAACATACCCAATGGGAGAATAACTGGGTCAAACGGGACTTCTAATCCTATTTTTTTGAGGAATCTCCACACTGATTTCCTACCAGAGTTTTATAGGAACATTCAAGTGAATGGTGATAGGCTACAAGGAAAAGAGGGGCTAGCAAGGGAACTAAATAGAGGGTTTTTTGGGTTCTTTTCAGGTTTGAGGCTCATACTCAGAGCCTTGAGCCTGCTAGGCAAGTGCTCTACTACTTAGATATATCCTGACAGAGTTCTTCATAGTAGAAGATTGTAAGCCCCTGTATTTATGGAATAAACATTTGTGTTTTCCCCAATACAAATACTTCCCAAGCTCTCATCAGTCGTTAAGCTATAGTCTGTACCATTTTCTGCAATTGTCATTATTTTCTCCAAAAGTGCTTGCTAAGTAACCGAGTTATTGGCTGAAAAACTAGCACTGAGAAAGGCAGGCTAGAGGACAGCTGCTAATGATGTGTCTAACTTCGCGTGTCACCATGCTCAATGCCCAGGCACTTTATTTCACTGAACAGGATACTGCAGAGGCCTCATGCAGCTCTTGCAAAAGCTCTGTTGGTTATCTGGGCACAGTGACCATTTTACTCAGCACTTGCAAATTGCTTTTTTCTTGCTATTCATGTTGAAACAGGACAAGCATTATCCTAGTGATTAATTTTTTCATTTTGTGCTTTCTAGTTAATGAGAATATGCTCCACTGCCTCACAGTTACTGGAAAAGCATTGGAAAGAAATTTTAAGATACCTTATAAAATCCATGATTCCTTAAGCAGAAACCTAAACCCAGTCCTAAAAGAAACCTATTTATTTAGATTTTCTTTCCCAAGTAGCTACTCAAGACATCTGCTTTATTTAGCTTCTCTCCATATCAATGAAAGAATGTAATGTGGACTCTAGATAGCTATGATATTGAACATGATCCACCCCTGTATTCAGATCTCTTTTTCCTAAGGGATATAATGATAGATATAAGAAGGAAGAATTTGATCTTGAGGGTGATTTTTCATTTCAAAACTGTTGCACATTCTTGGCTGACCCCTGGGACACCCACCTTTATGCATCTTCTTGGCTCAGTGTGATCACATTCCTCTAGCTCCTTCCTCCCCATTCCCAGCAATTAAATGTCGAAGCGCCTTGGTATGTTATTGGGGTTGCAAGTTCACCTGCATGATATATGACTCACTTCTGGTGCCCTTTTTTTCTCACAAGAGAAAATCATTTATTATATATCCAGAGTCCAGAAGTCCTCACTTACTCTTCAACTGTTAAAGGAGAATTTTTCTCCTCCGCAGTCAGAGAATAACAAACCAAAAGAAAACTTTACCTAAGAAAATATATACAATATTAAAATAATTGCTAGGAGATCAAGGTTACTGTGTGTATTGGCACACAAGTAAAAGGAAGAAAATTATTTTAATCTTAGTCTAATTGTATTTTCCAGTCTACCCATCTGTCCCTTAGAGTTAACACCAATGGATTAACACTCATTATATAGTAAAGAGATTTCTCACTAATTTATTTTCTTGTGCTTTGTCTTCTCTATTTGTTGATCACTGTTCAAAGACCATTTACTAGGTGCTTCCCATCTGCCAGACACTATTTGGAATCAACAAATTCATCATCTATTAGATATTGAATACAAAGTATTAATATTGTAAAGAGAGGTGTATTAGAGCTTAAGACCTCTTTGGAGAGATGATTTACACAAGAAAAATAATTTGTCAAAGGTGGTAGAGAGGCCAAATCCTGTTTGAGTCCAGATTATTGTGGCCTGGGGTCAGCGAGGACTTCCACCAGAAGGTGAGGCCTCGAAGGAAGGGAATAAAAAAGGAGAAGGTGATTTTGGATGTAATATGTAGAGGGCTAGTGTGTTAGGTGAGGTGGTGTAGCCATGGGAGATAAAGTTTATCTAATCCTTTGATACATACCTTTGCCTCAGTTTCTCTTCTGCCACGTAGTTTTTCTGTCATTTAGGTGACAGTAGTAATGATCACACAAGCACTTAGCCAGAGACTGTAAAGCAGAATGCACTCTACAGATGTTAGCAGCTTTTATTATTTTATATTGTTGGAGGGCCTTAAATGCCAGGATCTGATACATGAGCCTAATAATAGGAATAACCGAATTATTGAAAATTTAAGCAAGGACGTGCCACACTGAAATAAATCTGAGAAAATAATATGTGTGCAACACAAAGGGTAGATTGTGGATCCCTCCTACTAGACTGCATCGAATATAATAATTTAAATTTTTCCAGTGCTCAGATATGATTGAATCATTTAATCATTTGATTTTTACCCCGAGGTTAGAACTATGTAGTATATTAAAACTTGGTAGGACTGTAAAATGATATGATGGTGAGAAATGAGTGATATATTAGGTTGCCAACCTAGTGGTAGAAGTTCCTTAGCAGAATGGAGTTCCTGACATTCTGGTATAATTACTTGCAACTCAAATTTCTTATAGGTCTTGGGGTTTTCTTCCCCATTGTTTCGTTAATCTTTGCTTAAAGCAGTTTTAAGACCCAGCATGTTGCTTGCCCTCCTGCTTTCTCTTTTTGCTTGCTACTGTTTTCTATCTTTGTTTTTTGTTTGTTTGTTTGTTTGTTTGTTTTTGTACTAGGGACCGAACTCGGGACCATGTGTTTGTGGGGCAGGTGGCTCAACCACTGAGCTGAATCGCTGGCCACCTGTTTCTATCTTGATACTTTAGTCAAGAAGTAGGCTCCCTTGCCCCATTTCTGCATTGCTCCTAGCACACTATTCTGCTTCTTAACCTCTGGAACATCCAGTGATTTACCACTAAGCTGAGCTACAACCCCCAGCCCTGCTTTATGTAATTTAGCAGTAAATAGTTATCCTCTAGGTAACACAGATAGATAAGCACTCTTGATATTTGTTACATAAGATGATAAAAGGTTTTTCTACTTTGAGGATAGTATGTACTCCAACTTTCTTTCTTGTTTTCCATCTTTGGTGCAACCAAATGAAAAAAAGTGCCATTGTTCCTGCTCCAGATGGGGTTCAAAAGGTTGTCATTCAATCAGCTTGGGAACTTCAGTAGACTTGGTGAGACCTCATCCCAGAGAATCATCTCTTTTGGCTTTTGCCTCCTTGTTTTATTCCTCTGGACCTGTGTTCCTCACTAAGTAATGTAGGATATTAATAATAATATCGTATTATTTAGGATAAATAATAAAGGCAAAGAGGAGAAATTATGGGTTGTGGGTTGACCTTTACCCATATTTGGTGTTACAGAGAAACACCATTCTATTGGATGAGACCACAGACGAATCTGCTGGAGGAGGAAATATTCATTCACTGTTCCTTTCCCTTTGCAAAATTGTATTGAATCCAAACGTTTCTGTGGACTTACAATAGAACATGAAACATGGGCCTTTAATGGTCTGGAAAGAAACAGATGATAAATGAAAAAGGAGATTGATGAATAAGATATATTTGAATTAGGACCCATAATCTGAAAAAGATTAAAACAAGAGTGCTACAGTAAGGACAGGTGCTCAGAGAAGGCTTCTCCAAGAAGATGAGAGTCAAGAGAAAACTTGAAGAAATCAGGAGAGTGAACTCTATGTATATGCGGGGGAAAAGGATCCCAGACTGAGGGAACAGAATGTGCGAAGCTTGCTTGGGATAGGTGCAGAACAATAGATAAATAAACCAGTGAAGCTGGAGCAGTGTGATTAGAAATAAAGTTCAGGAGATAAGCTGAAGCCAGATCATATACATCATTCCAGGCTATATCAAATTAAATTTATTTGTAACTGGTCCATAAAAAACATACAAATTGTACGTATTAATGAGGTATCATGTAATATTTTGATACATTGTATTATGTTTAAATCAGTTTAAATGCATCAGTCTCCTCAAACATGTATTATTTTTTTCCTCACTGAGTTTATTGGTATATTTTAGGTATACAGTACAGTTACATTCATTATTGGGATCTTGTACCTTTACATGACAGGTCTTGGTTCTCATGTTTTCCCCTTGTCCCTGCCCTCCCTTCACCCCCTCCTCTCTTCCCTATTTTCAAATACTTTATTTCCATTTTCTCATATTTTTTCTTTTCCCTTATTTCCTTTCCCCTACCCTTCCCACTTCCCCTACAGTGAAAACTTTGAAAACCCTGTTTTCTAGATTTTTGAAATGTACAGTACATTGTAGTTATCTAGCACTAGCACACCAGGACTTCCTGCTCCATTCTAACTATAACGTAGTATCATTGATTCCCCCTAACCCTAATTCTATTTCTCAATATAACCTTGATGGGAACCTATTGGAAGTTTGAGCAAGATCTCTTTGTTGCTTTCATACAATTTTGATTCCATTTCTACCAGTGACTTGCCTGTGTGAACTTAAATGTGCTCTTTGTCCCTCAGTTTTTTGTTAGGTAAAATGTGGATAATGATACTTATACCCATGACATTAAAAGAATTAGCTGTAGGTTACTAAGGGCTTAAAGCCTTCAGATGAAAGATATGACATAGCATAATTAACACTGTTCTACATAGTCATTATTAACATCTTTTTTTTTTCTGAAATGTGAAAATATATATAAATCCGTATCCTATATAGGCATATCTTGGGAATTTTTTTAATATTGGAAAATTGTGTTTCTGATTTACCTTTTGGTTCTGTATGCTAGACTTAAGATGTCCCTTTCTTTTTTGAAAAAGGCACCTTCAAAACTTCAAAGAAGTTGGAACCCAACATATAGAGTCTGCCAAGAAAAAATATATATACACACTTTAGCAGTTAGCTATACTAATAAATGTCTGGAAGCTAATGACCATTTCTTTGAGAACCTTTTATAATTTTAGAGGCCACAGGTAACTTGCATTAATCTCATGATGTCTCCATAAATTTAGTATTAAAACGTTTATACGAGTTTTTCTTTTCCTGATGTATACATTTTTGGTGGGCTCTGTATATTACCAAATTTTAGAATGAACAGAGATGTTAATCTCTGCTAGGCTAGTCTGATTTCCACATAGAGATGACTTTAAAGACAATTCCTAGCTGGGTATAGTAGCATTATGTTTCATCCCCCCACTCGGGAAGCTGGAGTAGGAGGATCAAAAGTTTGAGGACAGCCTGGGCAATTTAGTAAGACCTTGTCTCAAAATAGAAAAAAAAAAAAGAAATAAAGGGAAGGAAGGAAAGAAGGAAGGGAGGGAGGAAGAAAGGAAAGAATGAAGATAGCACAGCATTCCCTGCATTCATTCCCCAGTACTGGGCGGCGGGGGGGCGCTAAACAAAGTGGTAGTCCCAGCTATTCAGGAAGCAGAGGCAGGAGCAATGCTTAAGCCAAGAAGTTCTAGACCAGCCTGGGCAATGTAATGAGCCCTGTCTTAAAAAAATCCTTACTGTGTAAGCCATGTGGTTCTAGTGTATGAACAATTGCTTGGGGAGAGTAGTTCCTAGCCTAGAAAAGATGCTGTGTTATTTGTTCAAGTTCAAAGAAGTATTTGTAGATTATGAAAAAATCATCTTCCAGATCATGTGGTCTGATCCCGTCCTTTCACAAGAGGAAAAGCAGGATAGTTTCTCTGCTAGTTTTCAGGAGATCCTGGCTGAGAATCAAGATCATAGGACTTTGAGATAGCTGCTGTTCCCAAATGCTTTTTCAGGCCTTGTGCTCTCTCCCCAGATTCATGAGCTACCTACCTCAGTGTCATGTTTAGACATAAATGCAATGTTACAGCAAGTGATTTACTGTAATTTCACATCCCTTTCCACTTCTTGTAATGATGCACTTGGCTAATATTGCAAGTTGTGTCTGCTGCAAAACTATGCTTGGTGAGGCAGCTGTATATGAAAAAATTTTACAAACTGTAATTTGACTCTGTGCCACAAATGTTTTGCTCTGTATTTTCCTTTCTTCTGCCCCTTTCTTTGCTCTGGCAATGGACTCTGCAAGTTGATTTTACCAGTTGTATCACTGAATGTATAGACTTCAAATTCCAATTGGGTTGCAGTCTTTCTATGTTATTTTTTGCCTGTAAATTGTATTGTAATTTTTATCATACATAACCATTGTGATAACTTTTTAAAAAGTGATGTTTTGTACAATTACCCAGTAAGTGTTTATTCCTTTGAAATCAGCTCAGGATGTAATTTTGGTTTTCTGGTTCTGTCACTTTAATAACAAATGTGAACTATTGCCATGAAAATAAGCAAACATACATATATAATCACTGTTACGATTAACATTTTCTTTGTATGTGAGTCTATATTTGTTCTAGTAAACTTAAATGTGGATTAACTAAACAGCACATATGTGTATACTCAGAGTATATATATATAAAGTCATCTATGCAAACACTACAAAATATGAAACACTTCTGGTCCCAAATATTTTGGATAAAGAATGATCAACCAGTGTATAAATATGTGAAAGATAAACTCCCTCTCCCCTCCCCCCCGTATCCTAATACAATAACATTTACTGGGTATTAAAAAGCACACTGATATTTTCTGCTTAATTTCATTTCCATTGATACTATATTATCCCACATGGCTACTCTCTGAAATAGATGTGGTGGCACGTGTAAGTTTACGCTGTTAAGTGTTCTTCACACTGGTATATTTTTGTCATTCATTCAAAAAAAATCAGTAATATTTAAGCAAGTCAAAAATAGCTACAGGCACTATTATTGTTTTTACTGGTTTTTGTAAAAATAAATGACCCTGAGCATGTTTATAAATTTTGCTCATGGTTTGGAGAAATAAATTGTTGATGTTTCTGATACTTTGCCAAAAGTTAAGTAGTTTTCAGGAATGATCTTGCCTAATGATATTCTTTCTGATTAAAGTCCTTAAAATAGTCAGGGATTATATTGGATATTCAGATGGGTGCTTGAAAATGGCATATTTAAATTTTAACAACACCAAATTTTGTAAGACAAAATTTATAGGGATGCATTTTCTCAATAATCACTAGGAGTATGCTTTTTAGTCTATCCCCACTTCCATCCTGGAATGATTTAACATCATCCTGGGGAACTGCAACTGGAATAAGCTCTACCTTTCTCTATGACAAATGTCTGACACAGCCTGCATTTTGTGACTTATTGAAAGAAGCATAGATTCTTCAAAAAGCTCCTTATCCCCTTTTTTCACCCTGTTCACCAGGTTCCAAGACTATTTGTGGGGTAGAGTAGAGGAGCAAACAGCATGAAGGAATTAGGGTCTTCCTCCTTTTTCTCATTCCTGTATGCTTTGATGTGAGATGTAGCAACTATTTTGAATCCCTAATTTCAAACAAATGGCACAGTCCCATTGGACTTATGGATTCAAATCTCAGCATTTGGGTCATTCAACAATAACTGGAAGGCAACTAAAGGCTCTCTTTGCATACCTTTTTTTGGCACTATAAGCAGCAAGACTTATAGGTGAGTGTAGTAAGGTTATGTAGGTGAGATGTTAATACACTGTTTATATGTGTTTTTATATTTAAATTTGGATTGGTGGTGATGGAAATGGAATTAAAGCTTCCAGTCATGGGTTTGAAATTAAACTGAAAAGGATTGATTTTTTATAGTGAAAAGGTCAATGATTCATATACAACAATGCTTTATAAATTTTAAAGTATTAATTGCTCATTGTTTATCTTCTAGATATTTGATTGAGTAAATTACTTGAATTCACATTCTCTGTCTTTAAAAAAATGAAGATGGAGGTAATTCTTAACAACTTCTTGAGGTTGTCTGAAGATTGTCCAGCTACGATGACCAGACGAGCCCTTTAAATTTTTAGTTCAAAAAACTGTTCAAGGGCTTGGGATTTGGCTCAGTGATTCTGCTGCCTGCCTCACAAGCGCAAGGACCTAAGTTTGATCCCTGGTACCAAAAAAAAAAAAAAAAAAAAAAAAAAAAAAAAAAAAAAAAAAAAAAAAAAAAAAAATGTTTGAGTGCAATGTGTGAGTAACAAATGAATCATTGTTGGGATTTCTGCATATAGGTATTCAAGAGACGGTATTTTTACTTGACTCAACTTCCTGATGGTTCATATATTCTTAATTCTTATAAAGACGAGAAAAATTCAAAAGAATCTAAAGGTTGCATCTACTTGGATGCCTGCATTGATGTTGTTCAGGTAAGCCTATTGAGGTAATCTTTCTCTTTTTCCAAGAACACAGCATTTTTTCCCCTCTACGTTAATGGCACCACCACACACGAAAACATCCAAGCTAGAAACAGGATCCTTGCCTTCTTGCCTCCCACCCCCAATTTGCTGTCCTGCTTCAGATCATCTTTCTAAGTAATAAATTGGGTATCCCACTTGTCTGCTCAAAATCTTCTGCTTCTTGATTTATATTGTCTTACAGAGGGCACTTTGAGGCTCTTACCATGGCTTTTAAGGCCCCGGGTGATCTGGGCTTACCCTGCTGCCTAGCCTCATCCTCTCAGTATCCCCGTGTATATTCTGTGTTCTGTTCACACCAGGCTTCACTCTTCATGGAGTTGCACGTATATGTGGCTTTCCTTACCTTTTGTTGTTTTTCTCTTCTTACCATATACTCTCCCTTTTTGTTCTGGTTTGAACTCTGTCTTTTAAGACTCAGCTTCACTGCCATTTCTGACATGGGACATTTTCTATTTCTTTCTTCAGTCTCATGCCCACCAAGTGCAATCAAACTCTGCCTCCCTTCTGCTACCATTTTGCTTTCTCCTTGGTTGCAAAACTGAATGACCCTCAAATTTGTGGTTTGTTGTGAACATTCTTTTGTGAATTACAAGGAGGATGTCTTATTCATGTCTCTATCTCATAATAATTAGCAGGAAGGCAGGCTTGGTGTTACATACCTGCAATCCCAGCATTTTTTATTTTTAATTTTTGGTACCAGGGATCGAATTTGGAACCTTGTGCTTGTGAGGCAGGCAGTGGCACCACTGAGCTAAATTCCCGGCCCAGGAGCCATTATTATTATTACAGAGCTTGGTGGCATAGTAGACTAGAAGGAGCATTTGGCTGATTAGGAGGCAAGAAATGGAAATAGTTCAACATTCTCAGTTTATCTGAATCTTATTTAATTTTTGGTACCAGGGATCGAATTTGGAACCTTGTGCTTGTGAGGCAGGCAGTGGCACCACTGAGCTAAATTCCCGGCCCAGGAGCCATTATTATTATTACAGAGCTTGGTGGCATAGTAGACTAGAAGGAGCATTTGGCTGATTAGGAGGCAAGAAATGGAAATAGTTCAACATTCTCAGTTTATCTGAATCTTAATTTTCAAAACTGTAAAGTGGGATTAATAATGTCTGTGTAGTCTATCAAATAAGACTGATGTGAGACTATTATCTCAAATGAGATAACACTTTTTTTGGGCGGGGTACTGGGGATTGAACTTGGGACTTTGCACTTGCAAGGCAAGTGGCAGAACCACTGAGTAAACCTCCAGCCCGAGATAACACTTTTAAAAGTGTAATGATCTACATAAATAGAAGGTGCTTATATGTTTGTTTTGTGTGTGCAGAACCAGACATGGAACCCAGAGCCTTGTGCATGCTAAGTAAGTCATCTAACACTGAGCTACACCCCTAGCTTGAAGATGCTTTTAAAATATGCAGTAAAGGCACACACAAGTTCTAGGTTTTCTCAATTAACCCTACTCCAAATTGACCTTTATTTGTAGGGCTCCTACTATCATCCACTTATGATTCCCACTCCCAAATACTTTCACATATATAAATCTTTATGACTTACTTGCAGCAGTTCATCTTTTTCTGTGCTTTGAAGATGAGCAGGAGGAACTATCTTGGTTTCCTTTTGAATTATGACCAGTTCTTAAGTAGTAGAGAATTATTGATTCATGAGCCTTTTTTGAAATTAGTGCTGAGGCTTTTGGTAAGAGGTAGTATGTCATTTCTTTTGCCATGACAGAGAAGGTGGTGAAGTACAACAATGTCTTGTTAAGTTTGAGGAAAAGAAGAGACTTATTTTCCTTGTGTGCTAGTATTCAGCATAGGCCACTTTATATTTTATTGAGTCACAAGTTGCTGTGAATCAACTATGATCTTCTTCTTTACTACTTTGATACATTTTGTGTAATTTATGCTAAAATGAATTGTGTTTAGCATTTCATGATGTGATATAAAATAAGTCATATTTGCTTCAGATACATTTAAGCTTCTTTTTTTAAGAGTTAATTTTGAAAATCTACAAATAGCAAAGAAAGCTTCAAGCTGGCTGGAGATAGTGAAATGTTTTCTTGTTTTTATGGAGATTGTTTGACTTTCTAAGCCTGAAGAATGTCAGAAGGCCTTAAATGGTAATACTCATCCAACAAATTGTAATTTATACTAACTGTGTGCATATGCCACTGTACTCAGTCCTGAGAAGAACAAAAAAGATACGTCTGATACAGTCATTCATTGCCTGGAAGTGTCTATTCCTTCATGAAAGAAGCAGCTTTATTTTAGTGAAAAATAATGATATATGTATGTGCTGAGCTGAGGTAAAAACAAATTAATAAATGAAGGCTAATATTAAAAGGCCAACTCTACTAACTGAATACATACTTTCTTTTTCTTTTTCCATCTAGTGCCCCAAAATGCGACGTCATGCTTTTGAACTCAAGATGTTAGATAAGTATAGCCATTATCTGGCTGCTGAAACTGAGCAGGAAATGGAGGAATGGCTGATAACTTTGAAAAAGATTATTCAGATCAATACTGACAGTTTAGTGCAAGAGAAAAAGGAGACGGTAGAAACAGCACAAGGTCAGAACTTCTAAATGATTCATTGTGGAGGTAGAGCCCTTGTCTGTAGTCCATGTGCAGGGTGAATATAGGACTCTTACTCTTGAAGCCTGACCTATTTCCTCATTAAAAGTGACTATGGGAAGTTGATAGACTTTTTTAAGAGTTGCTGCTGCATGGGCTCTGACACATGAAATATAGCTGGACTACAACGGATAAGAAATTCATGGCAGATTTTCAAAAGTCCATTAAAGTTTTCCCTATGCTTTCATAATCAAAATTCTTTGCAGTAAATCTAGTAGGAGAGGATGGGGTGGGAGAGATAGGCTATTTCTCTTAGGTGATTAGTAATGCTTGTATGGTTTGGAACATCTGCTTTTAATGAATTCACAGATGATGAAACTGGCAGCCAAGGAAAAGCCGAGAACATCATGGCCAGCTTGGAGAGAAGCATGCATCCAGAACTGATGAAGGTATAGCTTTCTTATGACAACTTGCCTTCATCTGAGACAATGCAGGAATAACTATTAAAAGTTTAATGCTGGGTTTCATTTGGCAGTGTCATTTCCAAGTTAAAATACTCCTAGCAAATTGGTGAAACAAGTAGAAATTGTGAAAGAAAAGTCCTTAAAAATGGACTTGTAAATGCCAGCTACCAGCTTGGGTAATCTTTTTTCTAGATACCAGGAAGTACTTCGAAGTTTTTATGACTGATATTTTTATCTACTACTTTTTATTCGATTTGATTGCAGTATGTCATCCATGTAGTAAATATCCATTCTAGGAGATAATGATGCAGATATGTGTGAGATATTCAATCTAATGATTTACATATGCTCATTTAATAGGAAAAGAACATATTTCTTTTTTTTCTTTTTATTGAGTGTATTGGTACATTCTAGGTATAAAATACAGTTAACATTCATTACTGGGATATTGTACCTTTACATTACAGGTCTTGGTTCTCATTTTTTCCCCTTGTCCCTGCCCTCCCTTCACCCCCTCCTCCCCTCACCATTTACAAACACTTTATTTCCAGTTTTTCATTTTCTCATATTTTTTCTTTTCCCTTATTCCCTATCCCCCACCCTTCCCACTTTCCCTACACCTTTAGCCCTTTTCTTCCTATTTCACATTGTTAATTATCCCATTAAGATCTTGTGTACTATTATAGTTTTTCACACCAGAGAAACTATTCGGTATTTACACATGTGTGACTTATTTATTTCACTTAGGAGTATATCCTCAAAATGTATCCATTTTCCTATGAATGAATCTGATTTCTATTTCTTTATGGCTGAGTAGTATTCCATTTTATAGAAAAACTACATCTTTATCCAGTCTCCAACTGATGGGCAAATGGGCTGTTTCCAAGTTTTAGCTATTACAAACTGTGCTGCTATAAACATAGGTGCACATATGTCACTGTGATATGATTTGTTTAATTCTTTTGGAAAGATACCCAGCAGAGCTATGGCTGGGTCAAATGGAACCTCTAATCCCAGCTCTTTGAGGTATCTCCATATTGATTTCCATAGTGGTTGCGCCAGTCTGCACTCCCACCAACCATGGAGAAGGATTCCTTTCTCCCCACAACCCCGCCAACATTTGTTATTGTGTGATTTCTTGATAGCAGCCATTCTTTGTGGGGTGAGGTGGAATCTCAGTGTTGTTTTCATCGGCATCTCTCGAATGACCAGTGATGTGGAGCATTTTTTCATAATTTACTTGCTGCTTTTACTTCTTTGTCTGAAAAATATCTGTTCATTTCAGATGTCCATTTTTGAATCGAGTCTTTGTATTTGGGGGGTGCTGATTGTTTTGAGTTCTTTATATATTCTAGATAATAGACCTTTGTCTGTGGAGCAGCTGGTAAAAATTTTTCCCACATTGTAGGTTGTCTCTTAGTTCTGTTGATGGTTTCTTTTGCAGTGCAGAAGCTTTTTAATAAGATGAGATCCCAGTTGTTGATTCTTTCTGCTAGGTCCCGTGCTACTGAGGATTTGTTCATAAAGTCTTTTCCTATGCCAATGTCTTCAATAGTTCTGCCTAACTTATCTTCCAGCAAGTTTAGTGTTTCTGTTTTAATATTTAGATCTTTAATCCACTTGGATTTTAATTTAGTGCATGGTGACAGATAAGGGTCTAGTTTAATCTTTGGCAGGTTGAGATCTAGTTTTTCCAACACCATTTATTAAAGAGGCTACGTATATATATTTATAGAATGATAAAGATTTAGTTAGAGGACATTTTTGTTATTTACTTTTTAGAGTTTGAATTGAAATAATTTGAATATTTAGAGGTCATTATCATGCCTATCTTAGCAGGATTGTACATTTCACTCTGTGGACTCCATAATTAATTATTACAATAATAATTATTA
>NW_022900951.1:95539867-95550296 GCF_012274545.1 Fukomys damarensis
TATTTTTACTTTGTTCCTCTTCTTGGACTACTGAGCTACACAAATTTAGAAGTTCCTTTTTTTCTATTTTAAATATATCCTTCTTAAACTTCAAAGCTGTTTTTTTAAATTTTAGGAACATGCTGATGATCCCCTGAGCTAGGCTTTCTATAATTTTGTCATTTTTAGTTATAGCCCTCTGAATCGTTGTCATTCCAAACTGTAAAGCCCATTCCGTCTTTTCTAAAGTGATAGAATCAGAATTGTATGTAATATTTCATGGCTAACACTATAGGTGTGTCAAATATGTTTCTCATTTGTTTATTTCTTTTTTGCATCTTAAAATCTCTTGGATTTATTTTCCATACTGACTCCAGGATGAGAAATACTCTAGATATAAAGGAGAGGTGTATAGGAAGCCCAAGAATCTGATGTGTAGCTTATGGTGGGTCATAGTGATAGTGATATATCACTCCCCAGCCACACAAGCATCATTTACCCTTCAATCAGAAGAATATATTTTAAAGCAGTGTCAGATTGCACATTTTATATAAACTAAATTTATCATAGGAAAATGGATACATATTGAGGATATACTCCTAAGTGAAATAAATAAGTCACACATGTGTAAATACTGAATAGTTTCTCTGGTGTGCAAACATATAATGGTACATAAGATCCTAATGATATAACTGACAATGTGAAATAGGAAGAAAAGGGCTAAAGGTGTAGCGAAAGTGGGAAGGGTGGGGGAAAGGGAATAAGGGAAAAGAAAAAATATGAGAAAATGAAAAACCGGAAATAAAGCATTTGTAAATGGGGAGGGGAGGAGGGGGTGAAGGGAGGGCAGGGACAAGGGGAAAAAATGAGAATCAAGACCTGTCATGTAAAGGTACAAGATCCCAATGATGAATGTAACTGTACTGTATACCTAAAATGTACCAATAAACTCAGTGAGAGAAAAAAAATAAATTTAATTGGTGTTTAGTACTATTATGAAGGACATGAAACAATATTTTATCCATATGTTTAAATTTTAGTATGGAAGAGAAACAGAGCAGCTAAACAAACTCAGCAGAGGAGATGGAAGACAGAATCTCTTTTCTTTTGATTCAGAAGTACAGGTATTAGTGATATATTTCTTTAAAGTCTTGTAATTGTTGCTTATTGAAGTAAATATGTGAAATATTGAGTGTGTGTGTGTGTGTGTGTGTGTGTGTGTGGAATTGGAGATTTCATCCAGGACCTTTGGACTGAGCTACATACATTCCCAGCTTTTTTAAAAAATCCTGAGACAGTCTTTCTAAGTCATTAAGTTGCTCAAGCTGGGTTTGAATTCTTGATCCTCCTGCATCCATCCGCTCCCAGGTGTGTGCCACTGTGCCCAGCTGAAATCACTGATTGTTTTTCCACCAGGACGAGGGGGGCGGGGATACATTGTTTTATATTTGTCTTGATCACTTTGAACATGTAGCTTAACAACTCACTTCACTCAAGAGGACTGTCATATGTATACAAAGAGTGAGAAGGAATGCATGAGTATATCTTATCCTCTCTTCCCTAGATGCTTTCCAATTTAATTTGCTCCTCAACATGGATATATTAAAGAATCCTCCTTCCCCTTTTTTTGCAGTACTAGGAATTGAACCCAGGGCTTCTGAGCTAAGGTACATCATCAGCTCCTTTTATTTTTTACTTTGAGACAGTGTCTCGCCAAGTTGCTAACTTGTCCAGACTGGGTTTGAATATATGGTTGTCTTGCGTCAGCCTTCCAGAGTGCTCTGATTAAAGGTGTGCACCACCACAGCTGAACTTTTCAGTGCTCTTCTAACACAGTACATACAGTTGTCATCTAGTGGCATTTAGTATCCACATTATAAAGAATACCAAATCAAACGAGACATTTATTTTTTACATTTGCTGTGGGCACATCAAACTAAGATAATCTGAGTGTCTGGCATACTCCAGTTTTTGGTGGAGAGTACTGCAGGAAAGTGCAGGAGTGTGCCACATGCCACCATGCCCAGCTTTCTGTATGAGATTTCTAAGCAATATTTTCAATTTTTTGAAGTAGAAAACTATTACACATGTATCATAGTTTATTTTCTCAGTGAAAATATATAGCAAATATACGAAGTAATTTGAGGAAGACAGATTTTGTTGTTCCTTTAATTTCCCCTCGATGATTGGACTCTAATTGAACATGTCAGGAGCTTTGATTGTATACAAAGAAGGCAATTGACTGTGGTTGAAACTAAATCCAGTATCTTTAAAATTTTGTGGTGTAGTGTTTTTGTGGTCATGAAACAACTGGTTTTATGTTTGAGTTGTTTATCAATGAGCTACAGTGAGAGACAAATTCACAATTGTGATGCTTTTGGCACAAAAATTGAATTTATTTTTTTGAGACAAAGTCTTTTTTTTTTTTTTTCCGGGTTTCCAGTATCTTTAAAATTTTGTGGTGTAGTGTTTTTGTGGTCATGAAACAACTGGTTTTATGTTTGAGTTGTTTATCAATGAGCTACAGTGAGAGACAAATTCACAATTGTGATGCTTTTGGCACAAAAATTGAATTTATTTTTTTGAGACAAAGTCTTTTTTTTTTTTTTGTACCGGGGATCGAACTTGGGTCCTTGTGCTTGTGAGGCAGGCAGCAGAACCATTGAGCTAAATCCCTGGCAAAAATTGAATTTAATGTTGATTATGGAAGACAGTCTTGCCACAGAGTAAGCCATATTGTATGCATTGAGTACTTTCATATCAAGTACCATCCCATAATTTCAGTATTCTCTTTGGGCCCCAATTTGGCATGGACAGACGTGTTTTTTACTGGTGACCTTTGAGAATAAAGAAATGCTGGCTGACTAAAGGAGATGGCTCAAGCTTTGAACTAATGGGCAAGGCCATATGTCTCAACATTTGCATCCTCAGGCCTCAAACAGGAAAGATTTGGGGCTGAGGCTCTTTGGTCAGGCTTCTCTTCACATTTCACTGTCTAAGACAGAAAGGAGAGCAGATAAATGGGCAGAAAGTAGAATTGATCTCCATGGCAATGACTTGCCTCAGCTGGCTCCACAGAAAGCTAAGTGTTCAAGAGGGAGCTGCCTGTCCCCACGCATTTATATTCCTTTTGTAGAGAACAAGATTCCAAGGGCAAAAACCATGCTTTCAGGTAAAAATATTATACATGAGGCCTTCTAAATGGGTATTTTGTCAGGATACAAGCTAGGTCAGAACAGCTATAATTACCCAAGTCTCTCCAGGCACAATACCTGTTCTGGCTTGGATTACTGAGGTAATTGAGAAAAATTCTCATGTTTCTTGGCTTGAATTTTCCATACTGCCAGTGTAGTCTGCTCAATTCACCCTGTCATTTCCTACTTAGCATGTGTGTGACCCTCAAGAAAGTGCAGTAAATTGTTCTACAATCTACACTTTTCTTCCCATTTATGAGTAAAATGTAAGTCTCTTCCACCTTTATGAATCTGAGCTCAGAAAGTTCCTAGCAATTTCTTTGAGGGGGACTGATTCCTCCTCTACAGAGAATTCCTTGACTCCCAATATCTTTTATTTTAAAACTTGTTTTTCATTTGAAGTACTAATTATTTTTAAAAACTATATCTGTCAGCCAGTATACATCCCCCAGCTCTGGTAGAAGCTGAGATCAGTGTTTATCAGTTTCCTAAGCAGATGCCTCTCCTCTCCCTCTGTTCATCATTTAAAACGTAGGTGGTCCCTGGGGTTCCAGCCTTGTCCGCCTCTTACCCTGCATGCCACTGGCTTCCAAATCCAGATCCCCAGACCTCTCCTACTTTTCCAACCACCTACAATACCACCTGAATTCAGCACAACTGAAACTGGACTCAAAGTTTTCTACTCACCTTTCCTCCATATCTGCTATTCATTTTTATTTCACAACTATGTTTATGGCATCAGTATCTATCTGGTCTCCTAAGTCAGAGAACATTGTGTTTTTCTTGTTGTCTCCCATACCTATTTCTATCAATTTTTCCTCCTGCAGAGCTCATGAAGGAAACAAAATTTCTGCCATTCTGGAATATATATTTTATGGGAAAGACAAACAGTAAGCAACTAAAGAAATATAAAAAGTAGTGTTAGATAAATCAGAGAAAGGGTGTGGAGATTGCCAGAATATGTGAAGTTTCCTATAGGAAGTTAGAAAACGTGCCAGTTGGTGAGAGACTTGGATGAAACAAGAGAGCAAACCATGCAGCTGTCTAAGAGGGTTCCTGACAGAACAGCAAGTACAAAAGCCCTGGGGTAAGAGTGTAGTTGGTATGCTAGGATAACAATCAAGGCGGCTAGTGTAGTTGCAACAGGCAGGTAGGAGGAAAAAGAAAAAAATAATAGGAGATGATGTCAGAGGAATGAGAGAAGCAGGGAGTCATGTGGCACAGGGCTTTGGAGGTCATATTAGGTACTTGTGGCTTGTTCATTGCCTTAAATCATACCTAATCATCTCCCTCCAGGATTTCTCCATCAGTATTTGAACCTTAATCTAAGATCTTCACAAAGGCTTGTTGAAACGCTTTGTTAAATAAAGAAAAGAAGGTCGGGGGAAGGGTTTAAATGGAGAATGGACAGAGAACTGTTAGATTTTGCCACTTTATCTGAATATGTATCAGTCCACATAAATATGAATCTCCTCCTTTTTGAAAATGATGCATGCTATCTGTTTTGTAGAGGTTGGACTTCTCAGGTATTGAACCTGACGTAAAGCCATTTGAAGAAAAGTGTACCAAGCGTTTCCTGGTAAATTGCCATGATTTAACTTTCAATATCATGGGTCAAATTGGAGACAGTACAAAAGGACCACCCACAAATGTATGTATAAATTGTCTTCTACTTCTCTTGTACTAGCTTATTAAAGAAATGCTATTCTTTTTCATGATTGGGAACTAATTTACTGGATAAAAATTCACTTGCTATATATCATGATAAATTTGATAGAGAAAAATTTCATCCATCTATTTCCTTTGCCATAAGTTGAATATATTCTCATTTTGAGAGTATCTATGAAAGATTTACCTACTCAGTAGCACAGAGAGGGTCATGACTTTCAAAAGTTGAAACCCCAGAACCTAGGAAATCCTCAAATTTTAATTTTTACTAGGAAGTATGGTTTCTTCTGTGAAATTGTTTCATAGCAATGAATAAGTGTCACCAAAGCCACCTGGGATACAGACGCTATGCAGTGTGCTAGTCTCACTAGTCTACAGAATGAGATTTATTTTGGTCTGCATAATTATAGGTGTCAGGGATCATTTGAGTTACTCAGAAATAATTGAAACTGTACATGTAAAATGTTTAAGGGCTTTATATTTTAGGTTTATCTTTATTTTTGGTTTCTAGTTCTAAAACTATCAATAGTGACAACTGATTCTCTTATGCAGTGGTCGAAATGCATGAGAACACTTTTCTATACATGAAGGGTTAATCTTTATGCCATCTGGCATGAAATTTCTCATTCAAATGCCATCTGTAGGAAGGAATCATGTCTTCCAAGATTGCTGATGGGGCAAAGCTTTTTTTCAAGCAATTTGGTGTTGACTGATATTAAGTCCTTGAAATGGATGGTCCAGTAAATCACAATATAACAGAAAGGAAGATTTATACTCTATAATACTGTCATTGTTTTGGAGGTGATTTTATTAAGTATGCAGAGAATTAAATTAATTGTTGCATGAATGTAGCTTTTGATTTCTCCTCATCTATTTAAAAATAACTTGTGAAATTATTTATATTGGCCAAAAGTTAAAATTTAATCTTATTTTGGAATGCTTTTTTATGCACATAAGGCATAATACAATTTTAGCTAAATGTTGAACTCAGAAAGGAACTTCAAAAACAGAAACCTGAGGGATAAACAAATTATCTTCTGATATCTCTCCCCAACGTACTCCGCCCTCAGAAGCCCTTTATTTTAAAATGTAACTGTTTTAATTCCCAGGTTGAGCCCTTTTTTATCAATCTCGCCTTATTTGATGTGAAGAACAATTGTAAGATTTCAGCTGACTTCCACGTAGACCTGAACCCCCTGTCTGTCCGTGAAATGCTGTGTGGCGCTTCAGCCCAGCTGGTCAGTGATGGAAACCTAAAGGGAGCTTCACCCATGTCTTTCATTCATGGAATTGCTGAATCTCAGTTATGCTACATAAAGCAGGTAAAAAGTGAAGTTTGGCTTTAGTAGCACATTCCGAACAAGAGACAGAAACATCCTTTCGTTATTTAATGATTTCAGAGTAATGTGCTATAGTATTCCATCTCTTATAATATCTGTGTGTAGTTACTTTTCTGGTGACTGAAGTTGCGGGGGTGGAATAGAAGCCACTGAACTTACTAGTAACATTGGCAATAACTTTTTCAATGGAACCTGATGTGAGACTCAAAAGAAGCATTTTGTGAGATAGAATGCAGATATAGACACCCGCAAACATACTAACACACACACAGAGTTGTGCATACTTCTGAGCAAAGCAGTAAGTTTGCCTTTTTGAAGAATTGACCCTACATTAATGCTCCCCACCCCCTACATCCCAAGTCTGTTAATGAGTAGGTAGTTTTAATGGAGCATTAAAACTCTTTATACGAGGCATTCTGCTTGAAAAGCAATGGGAGGTAACTTCTGTTTCACAGCTAAATGCTCCTCTCTTCTGTCCCATCTGGTGCAAAGAGTTCCCATTTAGAAGGAGCATAACAGCTCCTTGGCATTCTGACCTCTGGACAGACTGGAGGCTATGGAGATCAAGGGGAGCAGTATAGAAGGAGAGGATGGCATAGAGATGAAGTGGAGATATATGAACAAAATGGCTCATATGGTAAGGAAATTGATCTTTCCTAAAGAAAACTTTCAGGCCTTTTTTCTGATTATAAAGATAGGTATATGTCATGTAGAAAATTCAGACAACAAATATAAAGAAGAAAGTAAAAATCATCATCCATAAATAATAACTATGAACATTGTGGTGAACATCTTCAAAGACATCTTGGTTGTATATATATAAATACATATATATGCTCTTACAAAAATTGCATCACATTCATGCTTTTCTGTACATGTCCTGACAGGCACATGGGGTTTACTCAGTGCCACATGGGTGCTAGGAGTAGTAGCAGTAACAGCCATCTCGATAAACAAGTGGAGACAGCATGCTTTTATTAATTGTCAAACATCTTAAAGTTGTAATACTTACTGCTGACATCAGTGTGGGGAAATACCTAGACTTCTTGGAATGGTGAACAGTAGGTGCTCAGTAAAGTTTAGCTTAGCAGTAATTAGTATTATTCAGATCCAGGATCATCTATCCTATGAGAGATGTTAGATGCCTGGGTCTTAAAGGTGACGGGCAACACAGCATGGACTGTATGGTCCAGAAGCCTGTGCTGCAATCTTCTTCACTTGCTTACTCACTGCATAAACCTCTCTGAGCCTCTGGTTCTTAATCTGTAATATGTGTGTAGTAGTGCCTGTATTTATTTTTTTTTAAATGAATACTGAATGAGATAATGCTTGAAAGCCATCTAGCACAGTTAGCATTCAGTTATATTTAGCTGGGCATGATGAAGCACACACGTACTTCAAGAGGCTAAGGCAGGAAAATCACTTTGGCTGGGAATTGGAGGCCAGCCTGGGCAACACAGTGAGACCCTGTCTCTGAGAAAGATTGCACTCAAGGTGTACTGTTCAGCATACTGTCTGCAGGGGCAGCTCGGGAAGTGTGCCAGTCCTGGTTCATAACTTGAGCAGCCTGCTCCTGGCAGTACCAGCAGCCAAGTTCTGTGACCTTGACACACTTTGATGGGCCACGCTAGTAACATCCAGGCACCTGATATACATTATTTCATTTAATCCCTGCGAGAGATTTGTGAAATCACTATTACTATCATCACCTCCCATTTCATATAAGAAAAACCTGAGACTTAGAAAAAAATATGAGTTGTTTAAACCCATAAATGATGAAGCCAAAATTTGAACCCAAGAAATTTGACTTTTGGGCAATTTTTAACCACTTTGTTTCACATGTGTTGCTTGAAACTTGAAAGCTGAATCAGCCACTCCCCAGACTGGTTAAAGTGATTGGACTTTTGGAGAGTTGCTAATCTCTTACACTCAATTTTCTATTCTGTCCTCTGTGCCTCAGAGGCTTCTCTCTAGAACACACGAGACAATGCATTTGAAATGCATTAAAACCTGGAAAGCACTGTATTAACAAAGTTGGTAATAATACCAACTAGAAATAGAAAACTTGGGAGAGAACCAATGATGGATTTTTCCACTCACATACATTTGTGTAGCATTCCTTCAAGCAACAGACATAACCTACAAACATGATACTTAGAGGATTCTGTATTGGCAAGGAGCCAAAGTAGACCGGCCATGACATGATTGTTCCACACGCATTCAAGGACAACTTATACATAGCTCCATGTACATTAACACCCTGAAAGAAGGTATGTAGGGACAAATTGAGTTCTGAATCCTCTGTGTCCTTTTACATTGAAAATGCCAAGCTCTTTAACTGCTACAAAGGAATGTTTTCTACAGGGTGGTCCAGTTTTTATCTTAGGCAGAGCAGTAATGTATTTTCTTCCTTCTAGCTACAATGTGTATGAATGAGATATGAGTGAATTAATTACTCTGGGACTATATACAGCTGCATTTACAATGCATATTTAGTTCTGCTTGAGAAATGCACATTAACACATGCTAATTATACCAGACAATGTACATGATAGTCATTTGGTCTGAAAACTCACTCTGAAAACAGCCAAAACAGAAGAAACTAAGGAGCAATAGTCACACCTGCATTTTGGGGACTAATGGTTGTGAAGTTGGTGACAATATAAAATCCATTTTGAAAGGAACACTGGGAAGGCTGGGATTTAGCTCAGTGGTGCCACCGCCAGTCTTGCAAGTACAAGGTCCTGAGTTCAATCCCTGTACCCCCCCAAAAAAAAACAACTAGAAAGGAACATTGAGAGCTTTGAAATCACATGAAAGGAAAATGCTACCTATTTCTATAATCCTAGACATGATCCTATGTTGAATATCAACATTCTATACTAAACACACTGCTAGGAATCACTCACCAAACAGCTGTAGTTATAATGTTACATAGAAAGTCTATTAATAGAAGTAATTTTTTTCCCCAGGGAATCTTCTCGGTGACAAATCCACACCCTGAAATTTTTTTAGTAGTGAGAATTGAAAAGGTGCTACAGGGAAACATCACACACTGTGCAGAACCCTACATCAAAAATTCAGATCCAGTAAAGGTATTTATAAAGACTGAACATTTCAGCTTCATGTCAAATTTGTGTTTTATGGATATTTTAAATAACATTGCCAATGGCCTTGTAGAAGAAAAATTGTTCTCTGAGAATGCTGTATGTTCTGCAAATATTCCATATAGTGCTATATTAGTTTGTATGCTAAAACTTGAACATAGCCCTCCCCAGCCCCTTTTGATCTGATTTCTGATAATTTATCAAAAGAAGAGCTACAGGCTTTTAGGCCATGTATGCTAATGGACATGGTATCTTTGGCAGTAGCCACTCCTCCCTTAATTACAGCTTGAGGATGCTAGAGATGGGATAGTATAGGTTAACTAGTCCTGTCTGTAGTGCTTAAATGCCAGTCCCTGCCCAGATTCATTCCTGTCTGTGATACAGTGAAAACAGGAGGCAGGTGGTTCAAAAGTTCGAACCCAGCCTTGGCAACTCAGTGCGATCCTGTGTCAAAATAAAAACAGAGTTGGGGATGTAGCTCAATATGAAGGCTTTGAGTTCAATCCCCAGTAGGGGAAACAAACAAACAAACAAACAAAAAACCCACACTCTGCAATCTATTCTATTTGCTATTTCAATGTCGATCCAAATAGAATTTAAGCGGGAGACACTGAGGAGACATGTGACTAATTTATGGAAAAAAAAAACTTTCAGTGATACAGATAAAAGCCTCTAGCATTCTGTATCCCTAAGGAAAAGCATCCAGCCAACATTTCATAGCCTGCCTAGGCTCTATAGGTAGTTTATCTCCTTTGTCATCTTTCATTGCCTGTACAAACAATGGCTTCTTCCCACACAAGAGTAATTGCATTGGCTTTTGGTCACTTGTGCCCTATCTTGGGAGTAGAAAGGTCAGCTGTATCCAGAACAAACTCTCCCAAGAATGATGAGTGTCAGCCTACTCTGTGAAAGGAAATACATGTTAAAACTGCTTAAAAAGTAGATTCATTCATAGTTAAATGGGTACATTTTGAGGATATACTTCTAAGTGAAATAAATAAGGCACACATATGCAAATACCGAATAGTATCTCTGGTGTGAAAAACTATAATAGTACTGAAGATCCTAATAGCAAATAGGAAGAAAAGGACCAAAGGTGTAGGGACAGTGAGAAGGATAGGGAAGGGGAAAAGGGAAAAGG
>NW_022900951.1:95550370-95561266 GCF_012274545.1 Fukomys damarensis
GGAAAAAAATATGAGAAAATGTAAAAACGGAATTAAAGTGTTTGAAGGGGGGAGGGGAGGGTGAAGGGAGGGTGGGGACAAGGGGAAAAAATGAGAACTGAGACCTGGCATGTAAAGGTACAAGATCCCAGTAATGAATGTAACTACTGTCTACCTAGAATGTACCAATAAATTAAATTAAAAAAAAACTGCTTAAAAGCTTACCAGTAGGGGTCTTCAGAGCAAACTGTAGTCTACATCTATTTGGTCTGTCTTCTGATACCAAGACGAAGGCTCTGTCAAGGAGAAAACACAAAACTTGCAAGAAATACCATGTTCTTAGAAAACAGGTAACAGAAGTATGTTGTGTTTTATTTGTAGCTCTTTCTATATTTTTTCTAGATTTATGATGTTTTCTATTGGTAAATTAGGGGGATCATTTTTCTGATTGAGTCCACAGCAGATTGAACAAATACGAATTTAACTTCTTATTTCTGACCTTAGACAGCTCAGAAGGTGCACAAGACAGCGAGGCAAGTGTGCAGCCGCCTTGGCCAATACAGAATGCCTTTCGCTTGGGCTGCCAGGTTTGTATAAATATAATTGAGCCTTCTATGCATACTCATCTGGGAAATTGAGGCCTATGTCCTCACCAGCACTTAGAAGTCTGTTTCTAGCCAGCCAATTGTACTTTGGGACTCATGGGGTATAAGTCTTTTTTTCTCTTAGAATTTGCTGTGAGTCAAAGACTGGTTCTAAGATCCTTTCATTATTGCTTATGTCTTGCTTCAGGGAAATTTTCTTTGGCTTGGGTGCTGACACCACTTAATTTTATTGCTTTTTAAAACAGCTTATTTGTTAAAGTAATGGATTTTTTCAGAAAACTAGAAATTATAATGAATTATGTACAATATGCCCATTATTTCAGAGTTGGCTGGGTTTATGGTCTGGAAAACTATCATAGAATAATTCTGGAAAACATACTAAAATGTGAAGGCAAACTGCAATCATTAAGCACATGTGTGTAATTAATATTCTTACTTCCTGGTTACAAATTAAGCTAGCCCTTTGGGAGCAGTGTATTTGGAAGCAAGCATTATCTATACCTCCTATGTTATGGTAGTTGATACTATTTCATCTGAATTTTGCAAATCTCCATGCAAAGATTTAAAGCGTGATTCGTACTTATCCCCCTTTGAAGTACAAGTTTACTGACTTGTTTGTGGTACAGCCTGTACAACTCATTGGAGCTTCTGGGGAAAGGGCACCATGTTCTGAATAATTCAATCAATTATGTTTATTGGGTGCTGGGGAGTAGCATAAGGGTAAGAGATTCTAAATTAATTAACTCTTGTATCTGTCACTTACAATCATTTCCTTTCTGGCAAGGTTTCAAAATGTATCATACACTGATAGATGAAATGGCACCATTATCCTTGTTTTGAAGACTGGTGAAAAAACTGATGTCCAAGGCTAGGTGAATGGCAAACAGAAGTAGGATTTGGCATATGTAGGCATTCTAGACTGTGAAGTATAGTTTATAAATATAAGCATATGTATAAAGCTGTACCCTGAAAAGTCAGTTGCTACTCTGGTTGTTGTTGTTGTTAGTGGTAGTATTATTACAGTAATAGTTATTGTTGACTCTGTTCAAGGCACCCATTGATTAAATCTTAAAGGGTGTGTGTGTGTGTGTGTGTGAGTGTGTGTGTGTGTGGTTTATTTGCTTGTTTTGGCCATACTAGAATCCAGGACCTTGCATATGCTAGGCAAATGCTATACTCCCAGCCGCAGATAAATACTTTTTTAAAGACTGGCTACCATTGTCCCCATCTTAGAGGTGAGGAAATTGAGGCACAGAAGTCAAATACAAAAAAAAAAAAAGAAAGGAATCTTTGCACAAGTTCACATAGTACATGACCAAAGAAGGATCAGAGTGCAGGGTACAACTTCAGTGTCCACTCTCGATCTCTGGGGCATTCCGCCCCCCTTTTGGCAGGAGTAGAAGCTACTTGATGCTATTTTGTCAGAAAAATTACTTTTGAAATAATCAAAGAGAAGTTTTGATCTCAGTTCTGATGAGCAATTATACTGTTTTTCTTTTTTCCTTCCTGAGTTGAATTAGTTGTCAGCAGGAACTGCCTCTAACGGCTTGGCTGGCGTATTTAAAAGATGAATGATAAGACCCTGATTACTGGAAATAAAGGAGATATACTTAGGAGTAGAAACAATGGAGTTAATGCCTTTACTCACATCTTCAGAGGTTCTTCCAGGGGGATTAGGTTTCTGGCTATGGCCACTTCCAATGTGTTGGGTGCTTGTATATTACTTTACATTTTAGCAGTAAAACAACTACTTAAAGTGGAAAGAGAGGAGAGAAAAGGAATAATTCAGATGCTTAGAAGAAATGTACATGTGTATTGTAACTATATAAGTCATCTTACCTAATTTAATTTTTATCAATTTTACGGTCATCTGCTTTACCTTAATGCACACATTTAATGCACATGTTTTAAATGTCTATCTTGATGAATTTTCACAAAAGCCTTCAGTAATGCAGGCACCACCCCATCCCAAATATAGAACATGTCTATCACCCCAGAAAGTTCCCTTGTGGCCCTGTGCAGTCAATCAGGCAGTCAAACGATATGATGGTCATGACAGATGACTTTTTATTTATTCTAGAACAGCATATAAATGGAATCCTCTAGTATGTACTGTTGGATTTGGTTTCTTGTGCTTAATGTGTTTTTGGAATCCATATTGTTGTGTGCATCAGTGATTCATTTTGAGTAGTATTACATTCTGTGAATATACTGCAGTTTGTTTATTCACTTGTAGATGAGTATCTGGGTTATCGCCAGTTTAGGGCTATAACAAATAAATCTGCCTTGAACATTTCTATAGCATGTGGAAATCTGCCTTGGAGTAGAATCGCAGTATTCTAGAGTAAATGTATGTTTAACTTGGTGAGAAACCATCAAACTGTTTCCCAAGCAATTTTACCGTTTTGCATTCCCACCAGTGCTAGATTTATTGGTACTTTATGATTTTTTAAAAAGCCTATGTTTTGCTGTTTTAGACCCATTTTCAAAGATATTCAAGGCTCTCTGGATCTGGATGGGAGATTTTCTCCTTTGTATAAACAAGACAGTAGCAAACTTTCAAATGAAGACATTCTCAAGTTGCTCTCAGAATACAAAAAGTAAGTGTGGCATTGTTATAAATGAATGTAATATATGAACTCTCAGTTTTTTACAGTGATAATAAATAAGAGTAGGGGTGGGCAAAACTGAATGTTTACAAATTGGGTTTGGATAGAGAGTAACCTATGCATTTAATAATCATAATTTTAACTCTAAAATAACCTTGCTTTATACCCAGGCCAGAAAAAACCAAATTGCAGATTATTCCTGGGCAGCTAAACATCACAGTGGAATGTGTTCCTGTGGATTTATCAAGTAAGAGGTTTATTGCAAACAACATTAAAGGTTATATTTAACTCTTGTATTTAAAAAAATATTTTCCTTGAGTTTTCATGGTGCGTTTACTTCGTACAGCTGCCATAGCGAAGTATTATACATTCTGTGGCTTGGGACAATAGAAATTTATTCTCTCACAGTTTGGGCAGTTAAAAGTCCAAAATCAAGGTGTTGGCCAGGCCACGCTCCCTTTGAATGGTCCAGGGAAGAATCCCTCTCCTGGGTCTTTTCTGATTCTGGTATCTTCTGGCTACGCTTGCCATCCCTCAGCTTGTAGCTGCATCATTGCATTGTCCTTTGTCCGTACATGGCCTTCTCATAAGGAGATCAGTCATTAGCTTTAGAGCGCATCCTGATCCACTATGGCCTTGTGTTAACTTATCAAATCTGTGAAGACCCTGTTTCCAAATAAAATCACATTCCGAGATTCTGAGGTGGACATAAACTCAACATGGTATACACGGTGAAATGTTGCAGATTAAGAACAGTATTAAGTTGATATTATCAGGCATTATATATATATGATCTTACGGGTGTGCCCTATCACTTTCATTAGCCTTTTGCCTTGGATAAGTTCCTGCTTCTGTCATCAACTAAGAGATCAAAGAGGAGGAGAATTTCCTGTCTCAGGACCAGAATCTAAGATCCCAGGAGAAAAATGGACAGATGACAATTTGTAGGAGATAAAATTAAGTGTCTAGGGAATATTTGAAAAATATTCAATCTCAGTAATAATTCCATTTACACAAATTAAAGCAAGATGGTTTTGCTCATCAAATTTACAAAAATGTTTAAATGGTTGGGCTGCAGATGTAGCTCCGTGATAGTGGTTAACATGCACGAGGCCCTGGGTTCAATCCCCAGCACAATAAAATAAAATATTAAGTAAATTAGTCTAATCTGGCTAGGTTGTGGCTCCATCACCTGTCATGGGTAGTCATACAGTTTGACAATAGGTAACCTTAGGTGTTTGTAATTAAGGCATTTCAATTTTAAGATTCTGTCTATCCATTCATTCACTGAATCAGTATTTATTGAGTAAAATTTTATTGATTACCTACTAGGTGCTGTAAACTCACTGGAGTTTTAAAGTCTAGAAAGAGCAACAGAACAAATAAAGGACTAATTTTAGTTTATGAAAAGAAAGGGCTGCTTTCAAAGGGTTGCCAGGAAAGGCCTCTCTTAAGCTTAGGAACTGAGAGGGAGAAGGATCCAGCATGTGGTGAATGCTTTTGTACATTCCAGATTAAGAGTATTAAGTGTGTGTTCTGAAGACACCGAGGTGGAAGCAGGCTTGTTTTCCTTGAAGAGAAAGGAAGCCAGTATGGTTCCAGTGTAGCATGTGATGGGAACAATAAAAATAGCAGGCGAAATAGGAAGGATCATGTCATGCAGGAAATTGTATGGATCATGGTAACACTTTAAAAGATTGAAGTTGAGGGCCAGGGATTTAGCTCAGTGGTTCTGCTGCCTGCCTCCAAGCACAAGGACCAGAGTTCAATCCTGCTACCAAAAAAAGAAAGCTATTGAGGTTGAGAGCATAGCTTAGTGGTAGTATGAGCTAAGGCACTGAGTTCCAACCTTAGCCCTGCCAAAAGTAAAAAAGATTACGTTTTATTCTAAGTGCAGTGAGAAGTCGTTAAGGGATTATAAGCATGTGAATGGCATCTGATTTATATTTTAAGACATCTAAGGGTACAATAGATTATTTTTCCTAAATGAATAATTTAAAATACAGAAAGCAATTTGTGCATGCAGGTGTTCTCTGCAGTGTTGTTTATATTGTGCAGGTTTGGAAATAGCCAGGGTCCAATACTGTGCTTAAGGCAATCATGCACACCAATACCATGAAACTTTATGCAGCCATTAAAACTGATGCTCACAGTTGGGGACTAATACATCAGATTAAATGCCAAAAATCAAGATTACATTTTATACAAATAGTACGATTTTTATTTTACTGTATACAACATGCACAGAAAGAAAACTAGAAGACAATACACCAGAATTTAATAGTCCTTATCTCTAGGTTGTAGAATGATCAGTTATTACTGTGTGCCTTTACATCTCCAAATGTTCTATCATAAGTATATATCACTTGAAGCCAGATGTAGTGGCATACACCTATAATCCCAGCACTCTGGGAGGCTGAAGCAGGAAGATTACAGGTTTGAGCCCAGCCTGGGTAAGTGAAACCTTGTCTCAAAATTTAAACAAAAATTAATTAATGGTTTAAAAAATTTAAAAAGGGTTGAGGATGTAGCCCAGTGCAAAGGACCTGTATTTACTCAGCACCCCGCCTCAAAAAGTATGTGTCACTTTAATAATCACAGAACAACAAACCCAGCACAAAATCCTGTGTCCTCAGGTCCAGCTCACCTTGGGTCTTTTTGTTCTGCCAGTGTGGTTCTTTAGTAAGGACCAGCAGTCTCAGAGCCCCTTAAGTATATGAATACCCTTTACTACAGTGGCTGCTTCAAGAACATGCTGCTAGACTTCTTGGAGGCTTTGTATTTCTTCCATTTGGGAGTATTGAATTTATTATTGGTAACACATCATAAGATCTGCAGTTTCAAAAAGCTTCCATTATTTCTTGGGTAAAAATGTGCACGTGCACCAAGTTAACTTTTTAAAAGTTACTTACCATAAGCTAATTGTAAGCATAAAATTACCCTTATTTCTTTCCCTGGTACCAGTAAAAATTTGCAGTGAAAGCTAAATTGCAGCCACAGGAGGGAAAATATAATGGGCTTCTTTGCAGAGTTTAAATTTGTCAAAATTATGACGTGTTATATTTGGCAAATCATTCAGCGTTGAGAATGAAATAGCAATCCACTCCTGGTGTGAAGGATTCCATGAAAATCAGTGTCAGGCCACTCCGTCATGTCCTTTTGGATTCTGAAAGTAGTTGTTTGACTTTTTTCACCTACTAAGAATTCTGTTTTTAACTCACTCTTTGAAAAACACAATTCATGTGTATTTTTATAAATGCAAGAATGTTAATTGTTAAATTTTATGATCTTCACCTGTTTATTTTTCCCTGCTGTAGATTGTATTACTTCTTCATATGTGCCCCTGAAGCCCTTTGAAAAGAATTGTCAAAATATTACTGTAGAAGTTGAAGAGTTTGTTCCAGAAATGACAAAATATTGTTACCCATTTACTATTTACAAAAATCATCTGTATGTCTATCCTTTGCAATTAAAATATGATAGCCAGAAAACATTTGCGAAGGTAAGCAGTATCATCTATACATTTTGGGGTATAAAATGTTATTAATAACCTTTTGATCATATTGACTGATTTTGGATGATTACCATTTTAGGCGAGGAACATTGCAGTCTGTGTGGAATTCCGGGATTCAGATGAAAGTGATGCTTGTGCGCTAAAGGTTTGTCTCTCTTGCTAAGCATCCAATTTTATTAGAGATAGTAGAGATAGTAGAATTTAGAATTGTCATACTCTGATTTTAATTTGTTTAAACATCAAAAAGAAAATGTATTTAAGTGACAATAATATTTTCTATTACAAATGCACTATCAAGGTTAGTTTAAATGTTAATGTATAACAAAATGAGGTGGGAGCATATATAGCTGAAAAAATGGCTAAGTTTGGGCTGGAGCGATAGCTCAGTAGTGAGCACTTTCCTACTATATAGAAGGCCCTGAGTTCTGTCACGAACAGCAGAAAAAAAGAGAAGGAGAATTGGGTAAGCTTTACAAGCCAGGTTTTGGCATTTGTCCCACTTTGACTTTGCATTGCTCTCATGCCCAATTACAAGGTCCTTTACTTAAATGACTGAATACTTTATAGTAGTACCACCAGGGAACCGTAAACTTTCCTTGAAACCCAAACGGGCCTCTTGAGCTAACAGAAGCACAGCCCAAATGCTTTGATCTGAGATATGACTTCTGTTCTATAACTGGCCAAATGGTGCCTTCAGACTTGGATTTATGATCTCGGAAAAGCAGATTGTCAGTGTTACATGGTACAGCAATTCTTAAATACTTGTCATGTCACAGTGCCTTTACGTTTTCACTCTTTGCAGCTAGTTTTTACTTTTTGCTCTTTAGCCCATTAATCTGAGACCTGAAAGAGAAGTCAGAGAGCATGCAGCCATCAGGAAGTGTTTATCTAGCTCCTTACTTCTCTAGCTTGAGCCTAAATTAGAAAATGGGTGGTTAACCTTAGGCTCAAACCCCTAGGGAAAGAGGCTGGAATTTTCCCAACTAAATCATTGGACGTTTCATAGCCCCTACCTTTGAGAAGAGTTTTCTTTTCACAGAGAAACTTAAGTTAAATTAAGTATTAGCTGGCTTAAATGTAGTGTTTTCTCTGGTGCTCCCTTCAGTAGAGAGCAACCATTCCTTTATTTTTTCCAGGCAGTATCCTTTTGTGTACTTAAAGATTCTTAGGTTACCTCTCAGCAGTTCTTGAAAATTGCCTTCATAACCATATTTAAGAGGAATTGGATGTGCACTCTTGTGGGGTTTCAGTTTCATCTTCTGGCTGGCCCAGAGGTTTGTTCTGGAGTAACAGAGGCAATTAGTACCTTGGCGTGCTGACTCCATGTTCATCCGTGAGCTTATTAAGCCAGTGAAAGTGCAAAGCTGACATTAGAAATGAAATCAGATCATTCTATGGTACCAGAGAAAGCCTTTCGTTAATTTTATTGGTATAATGGAGAGCCAGTGATTTTTTTAAATATTGCTCATAAAGTGCCACATATAAAAATGTAAGAGAGCAGTAAGCTTGTCAGCAGCTTAATAGACATTTAGTTTTTAATTCCTTTAGGCTATTAAGGCTCCTTCTGGCTTTTATTTTTTAGCTCTTCTCCTTGCCCACTGTACAGTGAACATCTAAAAAGCATTGCTGTCTGGCTGAGGGGATGTCTGTCATGTTAAGATACTCAAGTAGCATGAGAGAAATAAGCTTTCCAGGCCTAGTCTGAGACTGTTTCCCTTCCAAATGATGAGTGTTCAGCTTCTTAGTGTCAACTAGTTTGGTATTGCATTTCTTTGATGGCTGGAAGTTCAAAAGCATCACGTTGCCAAGTTAGACATTGTCTAAGGTGGTGTCTGGAGTGACTGTGTAAATGATTTGGAACTTACAGGCTCATGGTGAGAGCCGCATGGGTTTGGCCTTAGCCCTGTGATCACAGATGCCTCTAACTGTATGTGGTTCCATAGCATCGTGTTTAAAGACTTGCATTCAGAGCATGACTCTTATTTCATTCTTTTTCAGTGTATTTATGGAAAACCTGCAGGGTCTGTTTTTACCACAAATGCGTATGCTGTTGTCTCACATCACAACCAAAATCCAGAGTTCTATGATGAGGTAAAATGATCATTCTGGTATTTATAAAATGCAATTCTTGTTCTTCTTTTTCTCTTCAAATCATTCTCATCATTTCATCTGAACTTGCAATCTTTGAATGTTTTGTTCCATGACAACAGAAAATGCCACGTAAAACAAAGGGCTTCCACCTGTACCCTCTGCTAACACCGGAAGATTTTTCCACATATTTAAGGGGCTCTCTGATTCTAAATAACAAGGTAGGAAACAAACATCAGAGTGGAGTGAGGATTCTAGCCCTCCTTGCTTTGACAGCACTGGCTCTGTGACACTGAGTAAATCCACTTCCCCCTTTGGAGTCTCTATTTCCTCAGATTTAAAATAAGAAATTCAGAAGAGATTTTCTGAGTCCCCTTCTAGCTCTTTCCCCTTGTGATTTTATGTATGGGTTCAGCCTGCCTGTAAGTGAAACAGTTTAGGGCACACAGGCACACACATGGGCCACTAGGTTCTCACTGGCTGCCCTACACACCTCAGTGGAAAGCAGACGAGGGGCAGTAGGATAGTCTCCCTTCCCAGTCAGTCTCTGTGCTCCTTCCTGAGTCTCTCTCAGCCTCTTTCCCTCTTCTGACTTCTCCATCTCTGTATGTCCATGTAGTTTCCAGCATGTCTCTGTCACAGTCTCTCCAAGACTGTATTTGCTTGTCCAAATCTGTAGACTGCTCTTGATTCCTCCATGTTTCCATGGAACCTAAATGGGCATTCCAGGCCAGATGCTCTGCTCTTTCTGCTTCTCAGTCCTCCTGTTTCTATTCTTGGCTTGGTCGGAAACTATCCCCCCTGCTGTTGTGATTTCCCCAGGTCCACCTGCTGTTGTATGGAGGCCTTGTACCCCAGTCTTGGGCCTTACTTGTTCCTTTCACTATCCCATGCCCCTAGTTTCTCGGGGGTGAAGAGGAAAGTAGCAGCCCATATTTGTGTGCAGCAGAGCATTAGATACCCAGATGGTCTGGATGCTGTGAATAGGCTTGTTCTGTAATGAAATATACCTACAACAGGCCTTACTTATAACACCAGAAACCATGCCTTGTATGAATGATAATTGGACCAGATGTCCATCACTAAGCTATTTAATATGTGCATCTCTATGACTAAAATCAGTCACTGCAGAAAACTAAATCATGTAGTAAGTAATCCACACTTTTCAAGATGCTGGAAATAAATAGCCTTTTGCATTACTCACTATATATTAACAAGTGGAGAGAGAAAAAGAAACTTTTTGCATGTATTTGTACGTGTGCCTGTATGGGTATATACGTGTACATTAAAGCTGTAATTTGTCTCTTACATATCTACGGGAGGCATTATTAACATTCAGTTGGTGTCTGACTAGAAGGTTAATTGAAAGACTTTATTACAAATAATTTGTAACTAAATTTATGAGTCATGGGTGGCAAATTTTTTCTCTTTACTTGAGGGTTTAGTTATGGTTTACTTCTGGAGGAATTTTATTAAAACAATAATTTGTGCATTCCCTCTACCAAAGTGAGGTTTTGCACATTTATCTGTAAAAGTTTACTTTTTTCATGCAAAATAGAACTTAGGAAAAAAAGTAGTCTTTCAAATTCAGTGCACATTCTCAATGGATTGCATTCATTGATTCTGATAGTGATATACAGTATTCATAGGCCACAAAGATGGCTTTTCATCCAGTGTTTTAGAAAATCCTGCTGCAAAGTTGAATCCAGGAAAATCCATTGGGCCCTCCAACAGAAGTACAAAATCAGCCCTCACAATCTAGGAAAATATTGTCAACCTGAAACTGACTAGAAAAACATTTGGAATATATTTAAATTATACCTGCTATTTGGCCACTTGGCCTGTCATTTGGGAAGTACTTTGGAACAGTGTGCTGAAACTGAATTAAATATCTGACAATCCAGCTTGATAGTTAAACGTAACAAAATGCCATACACAACTGTGCTGTCATTTCAGATTAAAATTGAACTTCCCATTCACCTGCATCAAAAACATCATTTGCTTTTCACCTTTTATCATGTAAGTTGTGAAATTAACACCAAGGGAACAACCAAAAAGCAGGACACAGTTGAAATTCCAGGTATGTCTCTCTCTCTCTCTC
>NW_022900951.1:95561329-95566114 GCF_012274545.1 Fukomys damarensis
ATATTCTTTAGATCTCTCTCTGCAACTATTTGAAATAGAATTGTTGAGGATATAATCTTTTTTTCAGTAAGCTGCAGATTGCTTCTCCACTTGACAAAAAGTACATTTCTGAGTTAAAAATCTCATTGGTAAGCTGACCATGGCGGTGGGTGCCCATAGTCCAAGCTATTTGGGAGGCTGGGAGGCTGAAGCAGAAGGGTACCTTAAGCCCAGAAGTTGGAGGCCATCCTAGACAACATAGGCAGGACTCCATCTCAAAAGAAGTTCACTTGCAAATATGTTTATTTCATTATCATTTCTACCAAATAAACTGGCCATTATGCTTAGACCATTATAAGCAACATAAAGTAATACTGCTTTTCTCAGGGAGAAACACATATTGTAATGCAATATTGTTATTTCTTTTATGTAGAATTGCTCAGCAACCCGAATTTTCCAATTCTGCTTACTGAGAAAGAGGGAAGTGAGCCCAGAGCCAGGGACATCTGTGAGCTGGAGGGAGGTTGGGGGGGTTGCCTGTTTCTATGAGAAGAAAACAGATTTAATGAAGTTGATTAGGCCCTAGCAGCAAAGCCCTAGTCTTGGTTCCATTGCTGCAAAACTTTAGATAAGCTCATGGGCAGCAGCCTTACAGCTTATGAGTCCTGTGAAGGTGGCCTATGCCACACCTAGTTCCTGGATGTCAGTGTGCTGTGGGATGTAGATCAGGCCAGCCTGGATTGTTTGTTCATTCATTCAGTAGAAATCTCTGTATATTTATTATGTGTAACATACTGTAGTAGGTATTATGGAGAATACAGTGAAGAATCCAACACAGATCTCATCGTCAGTGAGAATATGATCTAGGGTAAATGAATCCTGTGTATACAATCAATCATGATACATGACAGAAAGTGGTGATTAACAAGAAAGCAATGCTGTACGAACTCAGAAAAGAGGGAGTTATTCAGCTGTTGGAGGAAGTAGTGGCTGGGAGTCAAGCAATGCTTCTGGGGGGAAATGGTATTTGAGTGAGATCTGAAAGGATAGGGGAGCTTGGTGGTGCAATGATGGCAGGAAGGTAGGGGATCCTAGGATGAAGGAATAGCATATTTAGAAAGTCAGAGTTTTGAGTGGTATGGTTGGACAACCCCAAGCACTTCACTAAGACTAGAGCACAGGATGCTGGAAGGGGAGTCATAAAATGTCATATTGCAAAGGGGACATCAGATTTTGGAAAGCCTTGAATACCAAGCTATAGATTTTATTTGATTCTGTCACCAGTGTGGACATTTTGAAGGGATATATACTAGTAAGAGCTTCTTTTGGAGAAAAATGAATCAAGCAACAACATAAAGGGTTAAGGTAAGTCAGAGCTGGAAGAAGGAAGGTCAGAAGGGGCACCAGTCAGCTATTTCAAAGGTCCAGGAAAGGAAGGAGGCCACACTGTGATGGCAGAAGAATAAATCCCTTCACATCTATGGGTTCCACATCCATGGATTTAACCTACTGTGAATGAAAAATATATTGTAAAAGTTGCATCTGTACTGAATATGTACAGACTTTTTCCTGTCATTATCCCCTAAACAATATAGTAAAACAAATATTTACATAGTCTTTATATTATTTTAAGTATTAGAAGTAATCAATAAATGATTGGAAGTACATGGAAGGATATGTGTAGGTTATATATAGATATTATGCCAGTCTGTATAAAGTCCTTGAACATTCAAGAATTTTTATATCTGTGGAGGGCCCTGGAACTGATCATCTGTGGATTCCAAGGGACAAGTGTGTATTAGACCGGCAAATGATTGACTACTAGATAGATGATTCATAGTAAGCACTGAAATTTCAAAACTGAGTGATCGGAAAGACGGTGTTGTCAGTAATAGAACTGTGGATGGGCATGGTAAAGTTGAGATTAGCACTGAGTTCAAGGTGCTAGTGAGACATCTGAGTGACGCCCTATAGGCAGTAGGACTGACATTGAGGGAGTCCCCTTTATAGATGGTACTAAATGTAGCAATTTTTTTGTTTTGTTTTGTTACCGGGGATCGAATTTAGGACCTTGTCCTTAAGAGGAAGGCATGGTGCTACTGAGCTAAATCCCTGGCCCAGGATGGTACTAAATTTAACTTGTAGCTCTCAGGCAATTGGTCTCAGCAATGGGAAAGCTGACTAACAGGGTTATTAAGCCATTCCAAGACAGCGGAATAACCTGCTTTATTTGGATCATTAATGTGTACTTAGTTTCAGTATTTTCTTCATAAAGATATTTTATATTCTGAGTTTAGTAAATTTTCTGACACTTAGTCAGGTGTGATGGCACACATCTGTAGTCCCACATACACAGGGGCAGAAATGGGAGGATTGAAAGTTCAAGGCCTGCCTGGGCAACTTAACAAGACTATCTCAAAATTAAAAAAAAAAAAAAAAAAAAAAACTGGATGTAGCTCAGGGGTAGAAAACTTCCCTAGTATGAAAAAGACCCTGGGTTTCATCTCCAGTGCTGGGGAAAAATCTCTGATACTTCATTGTTTTTGTGATTATTGTGAATGGCATCTTTTTTTTGCATTTTTAGTTGGTTACAATTGATATAGAGTTATGCTACTGATTTTTATAGATTAATCTTGCATCTGGTTACTTTGTTAAATTCTCTTACAGGTCATACATAATATCTTGTTGATTCTATTGATATTTTAGGTAGATCATTATATCACTAACAAACTATGTTAGTATACTTATGTATATAAGCACATAGCTATCAATATTTCTATACATAACCATTTATATTTATAGTAAACTGTGCATGAGTTCATAGTGATGGCTCCAGCTCCAGTCTATTACCACAGGAGTCATTCTGGCCTTTTCTTGCTTGTATATATAACCTCCAATTCTAACAGTAAGAACCCTGGCTCCCACCATGCACTATTCATTTACTTCATTGTTCAAACTCGGGTGATCAAAAAATATGGTGAAGGTTAAAACGAAACAGTACAGTAAAAGATGTGTTGCTGAGATTAATAGAATAAATATGGTTAGAGTAAGGGGGAGTGTTTTGAGGGGGATTAATGACACTGTACCTTTTACTGTAATATTTTAATTTAAACATCTGCCATAGTTTTTTTTTAAATCAGACCTCCTATAGTCCTTTCTATATCCCTGTAGAAAATGCAGTTATGTCAGTGGAATGCTCTTGAGAATTGAGTAGAAAGCTAACAGAATAATGAGAACCAAGGAGAGTGTGTACCTCCTGAATGTTAAATTATGGATTCCTCTCCAAATGTTAAGAAGTGGGCAGGATGTTGAGTGAAACATGAGATGGGTATTCTGTGTGCCACACATTAGTTTTAACTGTCCGTTCTTCAAGTAGCTTCCTACCTTCATCCAGATAACAGGCTCAACATCGTACCTCACAGCTTCCAAGTGCTCTATATGAGTTTTGCATTAGGGACACACTTGGCCATTATCTGATTATTCTAAAGTACAAAAAGGTTGCCTAAAAAAATCTTTTAGAGACAGAGAGTGGCATAGTGGCTGTTAGGATGGAGAGGTAAGGGGCAGTGACTGCTAAGGGCTGTAGAGGTATTTTTTTGAATGATGAAAATGCTCTGGAATTAATACTGACAGAAATACAATTGCAAATAGACTCAAAATATTGATTGTACACCTTAAATGGATAAATTGTATGAACTGTGTCTCAAAAATTTCTGTGTGGAAAAAGATGTTGCTTAAAAAGCAAAATATATTTTCCAATTTTCTGTGTAGGAAATCTTTTCTCATTTGTTAATTTTTCAGTTTAATTGCCTTGACCGAGTCATTTCTAATGGTTCCTCTGCTCATATTACTTTCCTCTGCTTTTTATAAAAGGAAAGGTCTGGTTAAATCATTTCTGAGGTTGTTCTGGTAAACATGCCTTTTAGGCATGTTTTGGAGTCTGAGAAAGCCATGTAGTCTACTTAGGGAAAGCAATGTTTTGTTTGTCTTTTAAGACATTTGCCAAATTAAACACGTAAATAAAAACATTCCAACCAGATTTGTATTGACTTCTGTGTTCACAGTATAAACACACACACACACACACACACACACACACACACACACACACGGGTGCACACATATGCACATTCATTCCTGCAAAGAGTTTCAAAGAATTAGAAAGCACTGGCTTTACAAAGGGCTCTCCAGCCAACACCCTCTCTTATTTTCAAAAATAGAGTCCAGAGCAAGCTTTCTTTTACAGCTGAGTTATAAACACTTCAAACCCAGAGTGATCTCTATAATGGAAACACTGACACTGCTCAACTTGAGCAACACAGATGGCTCCAGCTTTTTTAGCTAGAACATGATGAATTTTCTAATAGAAAGCCAAGACTCTCTTTTGGGGGTAGGGACTGTTAAGAAATGTAGAGACTGGGAAAAATCTCTCAGTGGAATCAAGTCTTAAACACTGCAGCCTGTCTGCATTCTCCTTCTGCACCTCTTCCTTCTTTATCAGGAAAACTGTGCCCAAAATTGATTGATTTGTGCCTATTGCCTTGTATGAATAGAGAATGTGACCTTGTCTTATGACCTTAGTTTTTCATAGACCCTAACTCTAAGTTGACCACAAGAAATTTTGGAACATGCAGTTGTTTTCTGAGATACTCTCAGCTCTAAGGCTCTGTATTTGAAGTGAAAGGACGGGTAAAGGGGACCTGAATCTTTTGAACAATATATCTCTAAAACATATACCCCAGAGCCGGGGATTTAGCTCAGCGGTTCGGTGGCCTGCCTTGCAAGCGCAAAGACCCGAGTTCAATC
>NW_022900951.1:95566317-95604332 GCF_012274545.1 Fukomys damarensis
TTTTTTTACACACACATACATGCATACCCCAAAGTGTAAAGATATTGATATTGGTGCATGTTTTAAGCTTTAAAATGTTTTCACATGTTATCTTGCCCTGGTTTCTCAACTCTTTTAGACGAAGAAATGATGTGTTGTTCTTCCTATTTTTACTGGCAAGGAAATAGAGCAAATAAGTTGTGAGCGGCCAGGCTGGGATTAAGAAGTAATCCAAAGCTATTGTTTCTTCCCCAGCAAGAAGTTCCCTATCACCTGGGCTTCCATGTACAGATCCCCAGAAGTATCAACACCCTACTCTGCTCCCCAGCAGTCAGACATTTGTGTAGCTAATTGCATTTGCTGTTTGATTTCTTATGGTTGATCATTGTCTTGGCAGTTGGGTTTGCCTGGGTACCTTTGCTGAAGGATGGTAGAATCATCACCTTTGAGCAGCAGCTGCCGGTTTCAGCCAATCTTCCTCCAGGCTACTTGAATCTGAATGATGCAGAATCAAGAAGGGTAGGAAATTTTCTGCATTTGCTGAGTTGTCATCATTGAATATTCAAAAGTTAGAGT
Source organism: Fukomys damarensis (assembly GCF_012274545.1). Classification (NCBI taxonomy): domain Eukaryota; kingdom Metazoa; phylum Chordata; class Mammalia; order Rodentia; family Bathyergidae; genus Fukomys; species Fukomys damarensis. The sequence goes on from NW_022900951.1 coordinate 95,566,873, forward strand.
TCTCTGGGTCTAGTTTATTGTGTTGGACAATGCTACTCACAGTTTTGTCTGAGGAGCTGTGCTGGTCTGTGATAAAGAGACGCATGGAAATATATATTTAGTAAGTTTACAGCAGTTTGATAGAGTAATACAGTATCTGTTGATTCTGATAATAATTATTAAAACTGGGGCTTGGATTCCCTGCATCCCTTTAAGAAATTTCATTTACTTGAGTAATTCATAAAAGTCTCAATCTGCAAAGGATTGGAAATTTAAAATGACTTAGGGTATGTTTATTCGAATGGCAGGGTGTTTTTCTCCAACAATCTCTTTGTCTGAACCAAATACACTCATTTCTGGAAATGTTGAAATTCATAGAGATGTTATATGTTGTTCATCTATCCATTGTCGTGATACAAAAACTCATGTGCATATTTTCTGTTTATAGCAATTGAGTGTGGATATTAAGTGGGTAGATGGTGCAAAGCCTTTGTTGAAGATTAAAAGCCACTTAGAGTCTACTATTTACACTCAAGTAAGTTGCATAGTTTAAAACTTGTCAATTTGAACGCTCAAATATATTTCTTCATAAAAATAGACTATATTTTATTCCTATAGCCTCAGAGAAGTCGTCACCTGTAAGATTTCCTCATTAATAATAATATCATTTTAGTTCATGTTTTGTAATTATTCTCAGATCACAAATTTTTCTTATTCCTACTAAATGATTTGAGCCTCACCAAACCTTGAAAGGCATATGGGAGCTCCGACCATCTTATAGGTGAAGAAACTAAGGCTTTGTCGTGTTTGGTCACACAATAATAATTACAGGAAGCAGGTCAAAGTGCACATCATTCCACTTTCTGATGTAGCCCACACTATCCAGAAAGTCAGTGTATGTGAATTCCATGCAGAGCAACCGGATTCACTTCCCAGTGGAGGGTGTTCTAGTAAAGCTGGCTTTTGGATACCTGACACTATTGTTCTGGTAACTTGCTTCTGCTACCTTCCCTTCACCTGTTAGTTCAGACCTTCTTTGTTTCTGTTTACTTCATTAAAATGTACACGCAGCCTAACTTCATAGAGTGGGCTGGACTAAATGGAGACTAAAAGAGTGCTCAGTGGGTTGAGTATGCATTGGGGCCTACCTGTATGCTTAAGTACATACCACGCTGACCTGGTTCTACTGCTTTGCTTGGTGGGCAAGGGGAATTCAGGGCTTGGACACGTAGGTTGGCAGCTACAGCTGCTGTGTCTGGGCATTAGAATCCCCGGCTAGATGGGTTTGCAAGATGCAAGAGGAGGGAGAGGTAGAGAGTCTGAATTTAAGGATAATGAATCAAATTTCATATGGCTGTTTCCATCTGTGTTCCAGGATCTGCATGTGCACAAATTCTTCCATCATTGCCAGCTGATTCAGTCAGGCTCTAAAGAAGTTCCAGGGGAGCTCATTAAATATTTAAAGGTAAATGAGCAGCAGCTTTCAGCAAAAGGTTTGTTTTCCATGTCTTTCTATTGCCACATTTGGATGTGGAAAAAAGAAACAGACGAACACTTGAAAATACTTTTAACTGGGTATACTCAGGAGAATACTTTCTAGCATGCACTTTTCCATCAAGTGGCTCTTTACATGCACACGGCAGAGTTGCTACACTAGGAAGACAATGTTATAGCCACAATTTGACAGCACAGTTTTGAAAAGCTTATGGATATGTTGCTGTCAGTTGCATAAATTGATTTTTCAGGTACTTTCTCCTCCTGCTGACTGCCCGGTAAAGGTGCAGCATGCTGTTCAGGGAAAAGCCTGGAGGAACACAAATGCTTTTGATTGGAATAAAATATGAAATAGTTCCCATGTTCATGAATGAAAGACTATCAAAGGGCCTACTGAAGAGACCAAGTAACCTATTTTTCTGCACGTTGCATAAGAGAGAATCGTATGGAATACCCTAACTTATCCGAACCTAAGACATCCACCATTCTATATTCTAGGACTGGCACACATGCTAAGACCCAGCTGGCAGTGGCTCTTCTTTGTGAATATTCCTTTAGTAAGTCAGCCATAGGAAGTCTGAGGAATTTTGATTTTAAACAAAAGTTCTATAGGATTCACTTTTGGACATGTTCTACTGCTTAATGATATTCTCAGGAAACAATACGTTCATTTGTTTCAGAGAGGTAGTCCAACATGAAATAAATATGGGCTCTGGAATCATGAACGGACTCTGTGCCCTAGATCTGTTACTTGCTGGCTTTGTGATCGACCTTGGCCAAGTTATTTGAATTCTCAGAACCATTGTTTCTTCAGCTATCACGTTGGGATAACAACAGTACCCATCCTGTAGGGTAGTTGTGAGGTTTACATAAGATTGAGCATCTGCTATGTAGTAATCATTCATGCCACCCTTGTACTTGCAGTGCTTCCTGTGAGCCAGGCATTGTTCCAGGCATTTGGGAAGAATATAAATGAAGAAACACATAAAGTCCCTGTCATTAGGGAGATTATTTCTTGTGGAGACAGACAGTACGCACAGAAATGAATATGTATATTGTCAAATCAGGTAGTAATAAGTGCTAAAAAAACAAAACAGTGAATGAGAACAGAAATAAGAAGAGTTCCTGCTTTGAAGAGGTCACAGAAAATGTCTCTGGTAAGGTCACATTTGAGCAATGACCTAAAGGAAAGGAGGATGTCAGCCATGTGAATTGCAGTGGGGAGCTGGAACAGCAACTCCAGAGGCCCCAAAGAGCTTGGCTTGATGTGGTAAAGGAGCAGCCAGAATTGCAGGCTGGCCAGTGCAGAGTGACAAGGCATTACCTTGGCAAGGTGGCTGGTGAACTACTCAGGAGAGGCTTCACAGGGCCATGGCAAAGAGTTGGGATTTACTCCAAATGAGATGGGTATCCTTACAGGGTGTTAAACAGTGAAGTGATGTGATTTGCCTTCGGTTTTTGCCTACCATATAAAAATACATTGTTGGAAGAGAAGGAGGAAGATCATCCATCAGTGGTATTTTTAGTTATTATTAAGCATAATAGTCATCTAACTTTCAAATCCTGTCTCAGTTAATGTCTGGGAGGACTCCCAGCTGTATACATGAATGCTTTGTCTATAAAGGTAATTGTCTTTTTTTCCAGTGGAAAAGTTTTGTACAAGTTTTAACAAGAGTAGTATCAAACAGAACATCATTTTCAAATGTTGCTATTCTTTGATGAAAAAAAAGTACTCATATTTGTGTTTTTAAGGGTGTGGACTTTTTGATATTTATATGACCCATGCTTGCCCTCTAGTGGCAGTGAGTGAAGTGCCATGTAATTTCAGAAATGAAAAAGATCCTAGACATTTCTTTTTTCAGGTGAGGAAACTAGAGTCCAAGTAGAGGTGCCTTACCTGTAGTTCTTCTTCAGCAGGTAGGTAGCAGAGCACAGCTGAGCTTGTGACATGTCTCTTGACCTCCCCGTCCCGTGATTTTCCTAGCAAACCTTGCTATCTGTTGTCCCTATGACACTATTTCATCAATTCATTTAGAATCTTCTTGTTGAGTTCTTATATTTTTAGTATTTTCCTAAATGTTGTGAAGCTTGTGGAAAAGAAAGTTAAGATCACTGTCCATAGAGTCATTATCACTGAAGAGACAGAATACACATAAGTGACAATATGTCAGTAATAAAAATAATCCAAAGCCATATGTGATTAAACGTCAAATGCATGATCCAGAGCACAAGTGTTAAGGATTCAATGAACTGAGAAACCATTTTCATCTCACCTCTGTGTTCCTTATTTTATTCATTTATTCTGCCACTCACCAAATATTTATTATACATCTACTATGGGGCCAGACATTGTTCTGGATTCTGGGCTCTTATTGGGGCAGTGAGATTATAAATAAATGAATAATTTTACATAGAGATGAATGCTGTGAAGAAAGCAGAACAGATTAATGGGATCTAAGGTGACCAGGAATACTGTGCATTCAAGAAGGACTTGTCAGGGGAGGACTATTGGAAGAGGTGACACTTCCACCTGAAAAGAAACTAGTGAGAGGACAACAACCATAGGTGATAAAGCTTTATAAAAGGAGAATATAATATTGCAGCAGGCGTGAACACCTTATTGCTCAGATATTTGAAGGACAGAAAAAAAAAAGACCAAACACAGTAAGCAATGAGAAGGAAGGTTGCCATGGGATGAGTTTGGAGAGAAAGGCAGAGCACAGGCAGGTAATGGCAGGCCCATGACAGCAATTTTATTGTGGTGGCTTGTTTTGTTTCTAATGAGAGAAGGATGACATTGTCTAATTTGCATTTCAAACTGAACACAGTAGCTGCTGTGCTGAGAATAAATTATAGCAAAGCAATACTGGTAGCAGGGAGATCTGCCCTGCATGGAATGTACCCCTCTCCTTTCTACCTGGCATTATCCTGCTTATCCTTCAGAGAAGCCTCATCCCTACCTACCTGCAGCCTAGTTGCTCCTTATGTTGTGCATTTTGTGTATACGACTATCAGACCAGTCACAGTTTGGATTGCAGCGATTTAGTTCCATGTTAAGACCGAATTGTGTAATACTAGGAACCAGGGTTTTTTTGCTTTTGTTTTTGGTGATTGTGTGTGTGTGTGTGTGTGCAGTTGGCTATTGGAAGTACATTCAGTATGCTTTTGTTGAATAAAAAAGTGAATGGCTTCTCTGATATAGAGATTCAAATTTGCCTTGAAAGGACACCTATAGATTTGGCTAAAAACTATGAACAAAGAGACAAAGGTAAGAAATCATGTGATACATTCAGGGAAAAGTGAAGACATTAATTTTACCTTGTAAAGAACAGTGATGAGTACAAAGGCTGAAAATGTAGGCTGGTTCTTAAGTAACTTGAGTTTAATTCCCACCCTAGGTCAGGGCTTTGAACCTTGGCTCTATTGACATTTTGGGTAGGATAATCCTTTGTTGTGAGAGACTGTGCTGTAGGCTGTTTAGCAGAATCTCAGGCCTTCACTCACACTAGAGGTCAGTAGAGTGCCCCAGTTGAGATAATCCCAAATGTCTCCAGACATTGCCACATCTCCTGTGGGAAGCAACGTGACTCTTTGGTCAAGAACCACTCTGTAATGGTGATGAGGCATCAAACAAATTGTTTTAGGAGGAAATCTGATGAACCCAGCGTTTGAGGACCATTGACTTGAAAATGAGAGCTGGATGTGTTGGGAGTTCAGAAAAACTGTACAGAGACTTGCTGAAAATCATTAAGAGTATTTTGGTTATAGATTAGAGAGTTGTGAAAAGAAGCAATGGCAGAAAGGATGGGTGAGAGGGCGCACAGGATGGAAAAGTTTGAACAGTTGAATTCCTGAGCTTGCCATCTTGTCCTGTGTGTGGGACCCTGGGCCGTTCCACAGAAGTCTGGGAGGTTACTGTTGAGATGATTTGGATAAAGATGACAGAGTCTTGCGTAGGATCAAGGAGAGTAAGGATGGAAAGACGGAGCAAAAGTAAGGGAGAATATGAAAGAGGAATACATTAGTTCCTTATATACTAAACTTCTCTGTCTCTGTTCCCATAGCACTACACACTGCATTGATGCAGAAGGTGCTCAGTAAAATTTCCTTTTTCCCTCCCTCCCTCCCTATTCTGCTGTTGGCTGGTTAAATGAGTAAGTGAATGTGGAGAGAAAGGAAGAAAAGAGAAATTTCACACGTTTCACTGTAACATTTCTATGTATGTATGCACACCTTCATTTTGATGTTTGTAACATTCCTCCTATTAGAGTCAAAGTGTTAGCACTTTGAAGAAATGAACCACGAGGATGTTAGAATGCAAAACTACCTGACTTTTGTAGGTAATTCCTGTGTAAAGCCAATTCTATATAGGAGTGTTTTTTTTTATTGATGCCTACTTAACTTCTTACCAGGTTAACTGGAGCTGGCCCCTTTCCCTGAAAAGCTTACAGAATACTGCAGGCTAGGCATTTCTCTAGCATCTACAAACAGCCTGCTCCTTCCCAAGCCCCATCATTGAGTGTTCATTTACCAAGTCAGTTGTCTTTTTGCAAAACTCACTTATTCCAATTACACTTGTAATCTTCAGTTAAGCATTTAATATTGAATAAACTAACAAAATCTGAATGTCAAACTAGAGGTGTGGAGAAAATAATTAACAAAACAATGTCCCCTGTTCCAGGAAACTCACATTTAAATGAGCTTATATTCAGTCAATAGATCTCTCATTAATTTTTTGTTGTTTTACATTTGCAAATTATATCATATTTCTGTTTGTTTTCATAACTAATAATAACTTATTTTAGTGTTTGCATGCCATGGAGATCCAAGTCATGATACAGTTTCTACCTGTAATTCTTATGCAACTCTTCCGAGTTCTCACAAATATGACCCATGAAGATGATGTTCCTATCAACTGCACCATGTGAGTTTGGGTGTTACAATACAAACAAGCTATTTGTTTGAGATCTTTCTTCTTTTTAATGGAAACTTTCATTGCTATTAAACTTGTAGAACTGCTTTTGTTGCATCCAGTCGGTTTTGTATGTTGTATTTCCATTGGCGTTGACTGAAGATATTTTTAAATTTCTATATTCATTTCCTTTTTTGCCTGATTGGTTGTTCAGGAACATGTTAATTCTCAAATACTGAATTTTCCCCAATTCCTCCTGTTCTTGATTTTGACTTGCATACCATTGTGGTTGAAAAGAATACTTGATATGACTTCAATCTTAAATTTTTTTAAACTTGTTTTGTACCCTAACATGTAATCTATCCTGGAGAATATTCCATGTAGACCCGAGACAAATGTACATCCTTGTGCTGTCAGATAAGACAGTTCATATATATCTATATCTATATCTATATCTATATGTCTATTAGACCCTTTTGGTCTAAGAATAGTTCAAGTCCAATATTTTCATATTAATTTTCTGTGTAGTTTATCCATCATTGAAAATAGCACATTGCTGGGCATGGTGGTGCAGGCCTGTAATCCCAGCACTTGGGAGGCTTACCGCTGTGAGTTTGAGACCAGCCTGGGCTACATAGTGAGTTCCAGGTCAGTCTCAACTACATAGTGAGACCCTGTCTCAAACCCCGCCCCCAAAAAAAGTAACACATTGAAGTCCCATACTGTTGTTTTATTGCTACTTATTTATCCCTTCATGGCTATTAATATATATTTAGGAAGCCAAATACATAAATTTTAATTGAAGTTTCTCATGCTGCCCATTATAGTAGCCACTAGGCACCTGTGGCTATTGGGCACTTCAAATGTGTCCAGTTCAGCTGAGGAACTAAAATTTTAATTATATTTAATTTTGATTTTAATTAATTTAAATAGCCATACATGAGTAGTGTCTCATATTGGACAGAATTTGTCACTAAGTCATCATTTTTTTACTTGAAATAATAAGAGTATTGGTTTCATATTAAAAACAATAAACAAGAACATATAGTGGTATAGAATGAAAATTGCACCTGAATTTTGAAATTAAAATAGACTTCAGTGGGGTGTGGTGGTCCATGCCCATAATCCCAGCACTCTGGGAGATTGCAAGTTCAAGGCCAGCCTGGACAACTTAGTGGCTTACTGAGACCCTGTCTCAATATAAAATAAATAAAAGAACTCAAATGAAAATGAAGCTCAGCACTCCTGGGTTCAACCAGTAGCACCAAAGAGAGATGATAGATAGATAGATAGATAGATAGATAGATAGATAGATAGATAGATTAGATAGATAGATAGATAGATAGATAGATAGATAGATAGATAGATAGATAGATAGATAGATAGCAGAAGACTAAAAACTTGTGAGCTCTGTGCTGGCTGTTTCTGGCTTTGCTGTCTCTGCTGTTGCCTCAGCCTCTTCCACCAGGTCCCAGCCTATACACAACTGCACGCTGTTTGTTCACCTCTGTTTTGGGGATAGTCTGCTTGAAAATTTAAGAAGCATTATTTTAATTCAGAATGTGGTTCCTAGACCAGCAACATTGAAATTCACCTTAGACCTACAAAATCAGAAACTCTAGAGAGGAGCTAAGCAATCTGTTAAGGAAATCTTTGGATGATTTTTGATGCATACTGAGGTTTGAGAACTGCTAGGCTTTTACATTTAAATCTTCTCATAAATTTCAAAAAAAAATTTTGGTACTGGGAATCGAACTTGGGTCCTTGCGCTTGTGAGGCAGGTGGCGGCACTACTGAGCTAAATCCCCAGCCCTTTTCATCAATTTTATATCTACCTCCAATTTCAGTTCCTATTATTATAGCTGCCCTGCTTCTCCTTTCCCCGTTTTCTATTAGGAATTATTTCCTTTTATTCTCGCTAGAAAGATTTCATTATTTACCTTAACTGAAGAGTCTTTGACACATATGGTCATAGCCATACATGCTTCAAACAGAGATTTAGAAAAGAAATGAAATATCTGGGCAGAAAATAAAGTTCTTTTGAACCAGGAAATAAATTTTACAAGACACTAAACGTGTTAGATTGTGAAATCTTTGCTAGATATAAACTGCCATTATATCTTATGTCTTCTCATTTTTAATTGTTCAGATAGTGTTAGGTATTTGAGAGGTTTAACATGATGGTCTTATTTAACAGTCACCCTACTGTAATTAATTATAGCATGACATGCTTTCTTTTGTGAATATCATTTCAGGGTTCTCTTACACATCGTATCAAAGTGCCACGAAGAAGGCTTGGATAGTTATTTAAGATCCTTCGTTAAGGTTTGTGGACTGAGCTTTCTTGCCAAGTGATTTGTTTTATGGGACAGTTCTGGCTTATGGCTCCTTTTCTTTGTTTGTAGTATAGTTTCCGACCTGAAAAACCAAGAGCTCTTCAGGCCCAGCTGATACACGAGACCTTGGCTACTACGATGATAGCAATACTGAAACAGTCTGCAGATTTCTTAGCAATAAATAAACTGCTAAAGGTAAAGACATTGGACACAACCGAGAACAAAAGCAGCCATAAATATACTTGTTTGGTACCTTCCCTGTTCAGTTATTGGTTTTCAGCATCTCTCACACTCTCCATACCCCTGTGCACAAGCCCCCTTTTCCTAAAGTTTTCCATAGAGCCTTCTTCACCTTCCTGCTCACCCTGGCCCTCAATCACATGCAGAATAGAATAAATCTGGATCCGTTGAATCTGGGTTAGAATCTTGTATCCATTGTGGGACCTGAAACCAGTTAATTAGCATCTCTGAGCCTCCAGTTCCTCATTTCTAAATTATGAGTGAAGTATTGAACACATAGTTTCTGGCACATAGCAGGCACTCAATAAAAGCTCTTATTTTTATTGTCATTATTTTTCTTATTTCCTTTGTGAATGTTAGAACTTGGGGTACTTTGGGATATTTCTGCTTGAGGCTTTTCTCCACCCTTCAAATTCCATGATGTGGGCAAACATGCACGTCAGCCACTCTGGCTGCATCAGTGCTGTAACAAGGTCATGGCTGGGTCCCCCCAAACACACACTGAGTGCGGGTGGTAATAAGATTCACTGTCTGTAGAGAATTTTAAAGTAACAACCACATAAACTAAAATTTGGTTTGCTCTTATTACCAGATATACAAAATTCAAAGCGAGGACAGTGACATAATACCCCTTCCCACTAGGACAAACATTGCTCTCCCTTGCACATCCCTAGCCAACCTTAGGGTACAATGGTACCTTTTTGGTAAAACAGTTCAAAGGTACTCTATGACACTTTGCTAGTGAGTTAGAATTACTTGAAAACATTAGAGAAGTTTAGACAGAAGATCCATATAGATTTAAGTTTTGCTAAGCATTAAAGATTTGGGTAATCACCATTGAAGATTTTTTTGTTTTGTTTCAGTACTCATGGTTTTTCTTTGAAATAATTGCAAAGTCCATGGCCACATACTTGCTGGAAGAGAATAAAATTAAGGTAAGCAGTCTCAATAATTTCTTTTATTTTATTTTAATTGCTGAATAATAATTGTAGATAAGAATAGTATATAAGAAAGAACACCAATCATACATATAACAATGACACACAAATGTCCTTTTGTGTTAAAGAGCTCTAGGCCTTTTGCTTTTTAAAATGTTGCTTATGACAGTACAGTAGCTGTACTGCACAAATCAGAGGTTTTGCAGTTCCTATGTTCTCACAGTCCAATCTGCAGGCTTCTGCAAAAACTCTGTCCTATAATTTTTTGCCATATAAAACTCGCTACCTTTGGGGCTTTGCCTTTGTCTTATGATTTAAAAATGTGTAATGTTGAAAGATTCATTTAGAAAAATAAGTCCCATATCAAATATAACCTTTCTATTGCAAAGAGTTAAAGCTTGTACAAAATTTTAAAAAAACTTTATGTAGTATGGACATGTGTTCCTGTAACATAGTGTATACATTTAATTGTTTTTAAAAATTAGTGTAATGATACAAGTTGAGAATACCTTATTTAAAATGCTTGGGAAATGTTTCAGATTTTGGAAATTTTGTGAAGTGTTTTATATTTGTATTTCCGTTTTAACTATTACCTATCACATGTTATCAGGCATGGAGTTTTGCATTTGTAGTATCATGTTGATCCTCAGAAAGTTTTGAGTTTGGGAATATTTCAGAGTTTTGGATGAAGGATGTTCTTCCTATACAAAGACAAATTTCTTTAGTTATAGAAACCATAAAGCTAAGACTTGTTAAGTAAAACATAAATCCACCTCACAGTTATCATTTTATCAAAACTTTAATAGCATAAGTTTGCTGGAACTGAGATGCATGCTTACTTTGTGTGCCAGGGATAAATGGAATGAAAAACTGGGAGATTTTTGCATCCCAAGAACATATTATTCTAGAGCTGGGTTGGAATAAATCATTCTGACTGATAATTGAAGTCAGTTATATAATTAGAAGGTCAGACAGTTCTGGTAGGAATCTATAAAGTACACATAAAACTAAAGGTACTATTTTGAGTTAGGATAAAAATTATAGTTCAGTTTAAAAACACATTTACATCTAGAATGTGTTTGAAAATAAAAGTGGCAGTTGATTTAGACCTTTTGGAATGCTTTTTTTCTCTCTCTCTCTCGTTCTGTATTTCATTTAAGCTTCCCAGAGGCCAGAGATTTCCTGAGGCATATCATCATGTCTTACATTCATTGCTGCTTGCAGTAATTCCCCATGTGACTATTCGCTATGCAGAGATTCCTGAGGAGTCCAGAAATGTGAATTACAGTTTGGCTGGCTTCCTGAAGGTGAGTTAAAGGCAGCTAGGATATGGTAAGGAACGCTCCTTCATTACCAGGGTCTTGAAAATCAAAGGAAGAAATTACCAACTTAACTGTCTAATGATTCAGCTAGGTCTTCATAAGGCTATTGGAGTAACACTTTTGACTGAATTGCTAGATAAGCCAAGTTTGAGATTATCTTACTTCAACCAAGATGGCTAATTAATTGAATCTGAGGTCCTAACAAGTGGTTTAACTGTAAGGCGAGTTTTGCTTATTTTGTAAGATGTTTCAGATATATTTTAATCCGACTGCACTTAGATGGGAAACATACCTTATAGGTTGCACCAGTCCCCACCACTTCTTATTGTTCTCTGATCCTTGATGCATCTAAATCACTTCTTTGATTTTTTTAGTTTGCCGCTTTTGAGCTAAAGCAACCTATTTGGTGATGTAACTGGAGTCTGCGTGTTGCTAGTACATGTACGTGAAAATTGTTAGTTTTGACCAGTGAAGTTTTTTTATTTGAGAGATACCAGAAGGCCCTATGTTTATAGAAAAGAGTACATTTTTTCATTGTTACCTTTTTTTGTTGTCAGTGTGTAAGTAGCAGTGCTAAGAGGTGAGATTGTTTTATCAAGGAATATTTGATTGCAGAGGACACCCATGGGCCTTTAACACATTTAGATTTTACTTGCTTCTTTACTATTATCTTTTTCCTCATAGCTCATCATGCCTCATATTATGAAATTTATGATCAATAATCTATCCAGCAATTTTGGTGTCTAACATACCCTTTTTGTTTGTTTGTTTTTGTACTGGAGATGGAACTCAGGACTTTTCACTTGGGATGCAGGCGGCAGAACTACTGAGCTAAATCCCTGGCCCTTACGCTTGTTTTTTTTAATTAAAAAATTTCAACTTGCTTTCACATTTTCAGGCTATGTTTTTCCTTTAAAATTTTTTTAAGATTACAGTCTCCCTGTGTTGCTCAGGCTGTTCTCAAATACCTGGACTCAAGCAGTCCTCCTGCCTCAGCCTCCCGGGTAGCTGAGCCAATAGGCAAGTGCTACTGTGCCTGGCTCAGAGTATGATTTTCTAACATAAGACCTTTTCTTTGCAAGAATTAAAATAAAGTTTTGATACTATTTCATAAGCCTTTTATGTAATAAAAACTAAGCATGTACATGTTATGTCTTTTTTTTTTTAAGTACCGAGGATTGAACTCAGAGCCTTTACCCTGAGCTACATCTTTAGCCCTTTTTTATTTTTTGTTTTTTGAGATAGGGTTTCACGAACTCACTAAGTTGTCCAGGCTGGACTTGAACTAGCAGTCCTCCTCTCTCACACGTGAGATGATAGGTAGGCACCACCATGCCTGACTACCACATGTCTTTTTAAAGACATGTGAGATTAACTGGAGTGTAAAATCTTAATTTCTTCACTGGAGTTTTAACTTGCAGTATCTATGTAAAGGTAGCAGAACATCATTGATTTAATACTAGTATTTACTAATTCAAGTCCACAAAGATTTGTTTGCCTTCTATTTGGGGATTCAAAGGAGTGAGAGACTATTGCTAGTCTTGCTCCAATACATATACAAGATAGAGGTTATAACCATAATATTGAAAATACAAACAAAATACTACAGAAGAAGAAAGAGGAATCATGACAAGGTGGCATGGGCAGAGACAAGAAGCATAGTTCAGAATTCCCAAAGACAAGAGTTAATGTGTTGCAGGTGGAGTCTCCCTGAGAAAAAAGGTGAGAGAAGCAGTCATTGCGTGGTGAATTTAAGATGTGTGGAGAAAAAGTGGGAAAGGCTATCTAGTGCATGATGGTGTAAGGCCTTGAGTGTCAGGTTAAGAAGTTCAGGTTTTGACACATATGCAGTGGAGGAACACCAAAGAATTCTGAGGCTAATTTTATTGCTGGTGTGATGGTTAAAGTGAGGAAAAGACCAGGGTCAGTACAACCAATGAGACCAATCGTCTGCCTGCCATAGTTCACTCATCTTTTAAATTAAGCTCTTCCTTGACCTCCACTTCTTTACAGAGTTCTACGGCACTTCTTACTGTGCTATATTTTAATTATTTATTTGTCTTAACCATTGGAGGAGAGTAAGGACCATGTCTTATTCAGTTGCTTATTTCTCTAGAATGCAATACATTATCTCAAACACAACAGTTCCTGCACATTTTGAAAATTGTCCAGTTGAAGTCGTTGAGTCTCTAGTCCAGTGATAAATCACTTTGCCCTTTCTACTTTTCTTTAAGGTCACCTAAAGCTCTGACAGCTTATTCTATTATCTGTAAAAAGGAAAATGTCACCCATCTAGTGTAGAACAAATTTAAATTATTTTCAAGCTATATTTAACAGACTTTTAAAAGAAATATGTAACTAACCATTCATTATGTTTTGGTTTCTATAGCGCTGTTTGACTCTAATGGATAGAGGATTCGTTTTCAATTTGATAAATGACTATATATCTGGATTTAGCCCCAAAGATCCTAAGGTAAGTTATAGGGACGTACTTTGTAGTGAATGTTAGTCATTACAGCATGACATCAAGGGTGACACTCTTCTGGAGGATTTGGAACTAGTGATTTCATTTAGGTATTTTTGAATATTGGTGTCCATCAAAGCATGGACTATTAGACAGTGTTGTTGAGCTTCTCCAGACACATGCATGATCTGCAGGCAACTGGTAGGACTAAGCATACAGTGGTGCACCTGACTAGGATTCATGAGAGTGACACAGGAAGGATACACTGCTGGATCTAGAAAGGACAGAGGCATCTAGTAGAATCTAATAGCTCCTGTGTGCCTGTCTTGGGTTCTCTCCCTCCTGTGATGGGTCACTTGACAGAATCGTTACAGCAGCGAAAATGCAGCCACATATTACACTATTTCTTTTTGGATAATCCCATATAAGTCTCAGAGTTGACAGTTTTTATTGGGTGCTGGTCATGTATTGAGGACTGGTCAGAATTCCAGACTCCCAAGAAGAGAAGCAAAACAAGAAGAGAAGGTGTTCACTATAAATCACATTATTTGTATAAATAGCTTAAACAGGTAGGCACTAAAGACGCAAATTTATCATGTAAGGGACATATCAAAATCCAGTTTCTCAGGTTACAGCCTCATCAGCCTTACAACAGGCCTCTTGAAAAAGATAACTGTCTTAAGCCTGCTGTGTTAACACTTTCTTACACATGCTGTGTCTCCAGGTGTGCTTAGAATACTGAGCACTTCTATTGTGAAAACTAATCCTATGTATTAGATTCTGTAAATAGTGAATGCCTACTCAAAATCAGTTAATGTGTAAATTCTGTCCCCTTAGGTTCTGGCTGAATACAAGTTTGAGTTTCTACAAACAATTTGCAATCATGAACATTACATTCCTCTGAACTTGCCAATGGCATTTGCAAAACCTAAATTGCAGCGAGTTCAAGGTATATATTTGCATATTCCATCATTTGGAATTGTTTTTTTTTTCTTTTTATGCTAGTGCTAGTGTAGTGTAATGTTTTCTGATTAGACCAGTTAATTTGAAGGTAATCTCAGAATTGTTTCTATCTGAAGATAGGTCCACTAATGGTATTCTGCATTTCCTTCGTAATATCAGTGGCAGTATTCATAGTATGAAGAAATCAAGTGTGTTATATAGATTGCTGTTTAAACACAGATGTCAGATATTAGTAAAATTGATGTATGTGATACTGTTTAGAATCGCATTTGAGACTAAATTAAGAAATGCATTTCTGCTGAAAGCATCAAAAAGAAATATAAAGGCAGACTAAAATGACAATGTGTGTATACTGAATTTATGAAGTGCTTTCAGTTTTAATCTCCATTGCTAGTTTTATTGAATGCTTTGTTGTGTAGCACTATTCTTATGTTACTATGTTTTTTATTTGTCCCTTTTCTTTTCATATATTAATTAGATTTTTTTTCATTTGCGGTGGACCATTTGACTTCAGTAGGTAGGTTTAACTCGGTTCACTCTAAAGAAGTTTGCTGTTTTTAAACACAGTTGATTTGATGAATGGCTAAGATAAATGGGGGCTTTATTTGCTTTTCAAATCCTCCCTAGCCAAAATGAGTCTTTGGCTATTGTACCTAGAAAGATCTAAAGGACAGTGTGCTTGCTTACTTTTAAAATAAGTTTGAATGTTACAAGAAGATTCAGTTTTCAAATATCTACCCTCAGAAAACAAATTCCTGCTGCAAGCCAGCCTGGGGGCAAGCAATGGACAGAGGGTATCGTTCTTTACATGTGTCTCACCTCTCCCAGGCTTGCCTCCTTCCCTCTGACCCTGTCTAATAGCTACATGGCCACAGTTTTAAAGATGTGATTGAAACATCTGATTGGTTTTATTCAAATCACTAAAGTTGGGCCGGGGATTTGGCTCAGTGGTTCCTCACCCTGCCTTGCAAGCGCAAGGGCCCGAGTTCGATCCCCGGTACCACAAAAACAAAAACATTAATCAAATCACTAAAGTAAAAGCTTTATTATCATTTGCAGAATCCACCCATATAAGGCCCCCTTGGTTAATCAGTTGAAGCATAGAAAGTGACTGAAATTTACCAAAGAGCATCCACAGTGCACGAAGATAATCACTGCTTTGGTCTTTAAGAAAGTATTTTTTAGAACCCTAGTACCTCCAACCAGCCACAGCGTGCATCGCTCACATACTTCCCCTAGTATTTATTGGTAGCAGTGAGGAAGTCAGGGAAAAGAAAGGATGGGCAGATAATCAGGATTTAGGATGTATGAAGTCCTAACTGTATATACTGCATTGTATTGAAGGGACAAACAAATATATTAAAGATATGTCCTTCAGCTTTTTGGCCTAACTAAATTACATGATAGCAGTAAGGAAATAAACATAGTAGAAATCAACGATAAAAATCATTAAACTTGATCACACTCCCCTCTGAGTTGTTATAAGGCAAGTCCCAACCAGGATATTAACATCTGGGATTTAAAATAGATTGAAGGCCTAAAAAAAGATTGAAAGATATAATTTGAAGTGGCGATTATGTGAAATGAAAGATTTGTATTTGCTCAATGATGAGTTGGAGTGTGATGAGGTTTTTTCTTGCTGCTCTCATACTTCGTGTATATATTCAGGACAATATGCAATAATTACTAAAACAGTACATAATACTATTAGAACAACTCAGTCGTCTAGCTTTTCTTTCTGTTCCTGCTTTCTAAGTATAAATAGATAAGTAAATCCAGCACTATATAGAATCATTCGAGTTTATATTTGTAATGCACTTTCTTCAGATATAAAGAAATGTGTGAAAACATTGCCAAATATAGAATCATTTCAGTCCAGATTTTAGGCTGGGATTTCTGAAAGTTCAAAAGAATCTAAGGACTTTATTGCTGACTGAAGTTACCATTAAAGCTATTTCTTGTCCTGTTTTGCTCCTGTTTTGTGCAAGTTTGCATGCTCAGTCTATATGATGAAAGAGTTGCTCAGATTCAAGAATGATAAAAATATAGTTCTTGCTAAGATGATCACTTACTAAATAATAATTATAATATTTTATAAAAGGGTTCTAAATTTCATTGTACTGCAGATTCAAATCTTGAGTACAGTTTGTCAGATGAGTATTGCAAGCACCACTTCTTGGTTGGTCTACTTCTGAGGGAAACCTCCATCGCTCTTCAAGACAATTATGAGATCAGATATACCGCTATCTCTGTCATAAAGAATCTTTTGATAAAACACGCATTTGACACTAGATATCAGCACAAGGTAAGGATGTCCACTGTCCTCAGTATCACATTAGTGAATTTCTACTACGATATTTATTCAAGATAAAATTTACAGCAAGGACCATAATAGAAGCTTTAATATGTATTTTTAAAAATAAATTTTGTTTCTGTTAAAGTCATTAAGTTATAGAAACTGTCCAGGTAACTGTTGAAGAAGAATACTGGTTTCTCAAATCATATATTTATTTTTTGTGCTGAAGATTGAATCTAAGGCCTTACACATATTAAATATGTGCTCCACCACTGAACTGTATACTCTCAGCCTGTCAAACCATAAAGAACGACATAACTGCTTCAGTGGTTTATGATATAAAGTAATTATAAATTTTAAAAAATCATTGGGTTATAGCCATGCACATTCTGTAAAATTATATGTATATTTAAATATACCGTATATCTCTAAACAAATACAGTATTGTTGATTAAGTGGTTAATAATAAAGTACATCAAATAGATCATATATAAAATTTGTAACATAATGTCTTCTTACTGAAAAAAATGTTGTGATGGTGTGTTACTACTAATAGATATAGGTGTACCTGTAACCTTACATACTCAACATACAACACACATAGTCTTCACCTTTAACATGTATACACAAATCTGTTTGGTTTTTTTGTTTATTTGTGGGTTTTTTTGCAGTGCTGGTGATCAATCCCAGGACTTCACACATGCTAGGCAAGGGCTGTACCACTGAGCTACACCTCCAGCCCCATAATCTTATTGACATTAAATCTTGCAGTCTGGAAAATAGTACACTGCAAACTATATGAATCTGGAACAACTTAGCTTACTTTGCTGGTATCCAGTGACTCAAGTAAACATACAGTTTCATAATTAGTAATTTGTCCTTTTAGTTTTGAATATAAACAAAATTATGATGTAAATTATTATGGCAGTTGTTCTGGAGACTTGACTTGGAGATGGATCGTATTCTTTTTCTATAGCATTCCCATTTGTCCTTTAGAAAATGCCTGCCAGTGAATGACATCTATTATTATTTTTTGGGGGGGTACCAGAGATCAAACTCAGGACCTTGCACTTGCCAGGCAGGTGTGGTGCCACTGAGCTACATTCCTGGCCCAATTGATTTTTTTTGTGATATTTTTGGTCTTAGAAATATTGCTAGTTTTTATCATGTGATTCTATCCTAAAATGGATCAGCTCCTTAGCTTTAAAATGTATTTATTGCTTACTACAGTTTGTGTTTTTTCACCCTGTAACTATAATAACATACTCCCACTTGGGATACTTTGCTCTATTGTGTGCCATATTTTTTTTGTGAACGCTGATATTGATAACATAAGTTAAAAGTTACACGCCTGTAATCCCAGCACTTGGGAGGCTGAGGCAGGAGGATCGCTGTGAGTTCAAGACCAGCCTGGGCTACATAGTGAGTTCCAGGTCAGACTCAACTACACAGTGAGATTCGGTCTCAAAAAAAAAAGTTGAAAGTTATCCAGTCAAACCTCTAACAATGCCAGGTATCACCAGGTTCTAGTCAACTGCTACATAATGTGTAGTAGTGGGTAAAAAGATATTATGCAGTGTGGACGAAGACATCGTTAGTTGTGATTTTAAATTTTTCACAGGAACAGTACCAAATGAATTTCCCCCTTTCTGAAGAAGGAAATTGTATTTTTTCCCACTGTCTCTTCAGATGAAAGTAAATGAAAATGGGATTATATCAGTGTCTAACATAGAGGTGGAATTTAAATATTTCACATCAAAAGTTTAGACATTTAAATTTTTAAATTCTGAAAGCAATATGTTTACACATACACTGTGCACATGCAAAGCTACTGTTATCTATAAATAACTTTAACAGTATGCCTGTTTGAGTGTTTGAGGTTTTAGATTATGGAAAAGCTTCATTATCCATTCAGTGACATCCAAAGACCTTTCCTCATTTCTCAAAAGCTTTACACAGGGATTACATGAGTATTGGGTTCTCTCTAGAAGAACCTTGTTTGCTTCATGGGCCTGGTTAACCACACCTTAATTGTAGTGTTTGGGATGCAGATATAAAATTTTCTTTCTCTGTTTGGTGCATAGAGTTCACCAGTGACCTGGGTAAGAGGTCATTTATCAGGTACATTCGAGTAAAACATGTTTCTCATTAGTGATGAGATCAAGGTAAGGGTTGGAAGAAACATTTAAGCCCCCATAATTTCCATCAAGTCCCTTAAAGTGATCTCAAATAAATAGTTGATGTAGAATTATGGAAAACCTCTTTTGAGACCAGATTCCCACCCCCACCCTTTCCAAACACATTGCCGTTCCTAAGCCCCTCCTCTAATGAAATTTTGGAGATATTTTTGTTACATGTTACTTATAAACTGCTTGGAGAGATCTCTTGTTCTACTTATCATGAGACATTTAAGAACAGCAATGTCTAATGCCTAGCATTTGTGTTGGGGTCTATAGTTCCTGTATCCACTACACATGATGTTAACACCTAAGAGAATTGCAGTTTCTATTTCTAGTTGGGCCATGGACAAACTATTTCTAATTTTGTTTCCTTTAAAAAGCAATCTATATACATGCTAATAAATAAAAATTAAAATGCCCCTCTCCCATTCCTTATCTCTATACCCCAGTTCACTTCTCTAGAAACAACTACTCTTGTCAGTTCTCATGTATACTTTTATGTGTGTCCAAGCCTATTGTTCTTTTTCCACTTAACCATGCATCCTGAAGATTAAAGCTACTACATTTAAAAAGAAAAACAATTGCATAGTATTTTATCATATGGATATACCTTATTTTATTTATCTAATTAGTCTTCTTCTTAATAGATTTTTAGGTTGCTGTCTTTTGGTTAGCCAAAATTTGTAGTTTATTTTGTGATGACTGTGCTTTCCTGTTCCTCTCTACCTTAGAGTTGAATTTCTTTGCATAGAGACCACTCACTATCAGAACTGAAGTGGATTGCTTCCTAGAAGCCATAATAAATAATGGCAGTTATAACTTATGGACGACTTCCCATATGCCAGACATTATATTAAATAACTCACACGAATTAATATAATTATTACCATCCCCATTTACCAAAGAGGAATTTTGCTTGGACTTATCAAAATCAAGTGGTTAGTGGTAGGAGAGCTGGTGTCTTTCATTCATGTATAACTCCAAAATGTATACTCTTAACCTCTAGCTATACTGCCTCTCAAATGGACATTTTAAAAAATTAGAGAAGTGCTCCCAAAAAGTGTAGCTGCAGTGGTGACAAATCTTGGAACCAAAGCCATGAAATAAAAGAAAGTAATATAATGAGAGCTGTGTAGCCTCATTAAGAATAAATGAAGATAATTCATGGTAACTGCCTCCAAATATTTAAAGGGTTGCCATGTAAAAGTAAAAGTAGATTTATTCTTTCTAGCTTTAATGGGCAGAGTTATACCAACAAGGAGTATATTTCAACTAAAGGTTGAACCTGAGAGGGCTGGAATTTTAAACAAAATGTACAAGCTAATCATTGTCAGGAACCAATGTAGAGACCACTCCTGCCTCAGGGCAGGATGCCGCACGAAGTTAGTGGTCCTCAGGCTTGTCTGCACATCAGCATCATCTGGTGCATCCCAGACCGACTGAATCAGAATCTTCTGGTGGCATAGCAGTAAATCTGTTAAGAAGGGTCATTGAAATTTACAAAAGAATGTGTAAATGGCCAATGTAATGTGAAAAAGTGTTCAACCTGAAGAATAAATGTAGAGTAGAACAGTGAGGTACTATGGATCTTCTATATTCTGTGGATTGATCAGTTTGCCGTAGAGATCTTATCTGAGTCTCCAGACAAGCTTCACAAAGTCCTGAAATATGGAGGGCAACGTTTATGCTACCGCAACTGTAGTTTTCTCCGATTTAAATGTATAAATTTGGTGAAAAATGACTGTAGCTGAAGAAAGCAAATACGTTTGTAAAAGAGGCACTATGTTAGTTAAGGGAATTAGTGGCCAGCTTTATTTATGTATTTATTTACAAATACATTAATCTCCAAAAATCTTATAATTGATTTATGGTGCCCAGGTCACATTATTATAATTGGAGCATTAATAAAAGCAAAAAGTGTCTCTTGAATGAATGTAGAAATTCACCATTTTTCACTTTTCCATTTACTCATTCATTCAGCTAACGTGTATTGACCAGCTGCTGTATGCCCAG
The DNA here is from genome assembly GCF_012274545.1 of Fukomys damarensis. Classification (NCBI taxonomy): domain Eukaryota; kingdom Metazoa; phylum Chordata; class Mammalia; order Rodentia; family Bathyergidae; genus Fukomys; species Fukomys damarensis. Next base: position 95,588,010 of record NW_022900951.1, read on the forward strand.
ACACTGGGATAAAGCAGTGAACAAGACAGACATAGTCTCTGCTCCCATAAAATTTAACCCTCATTGCAGTTAAAGAACCAGACTAATATCTGCTTTATAGATCGCTACTAAAAACAACCTCTTACATCATAATGTTTGATGGGTGTGCTTTAATTCTGTATTCTGTATAAATCCAAATGCCTACAAAGTTCTAAAGTAATTAGTTTTGAGATTCTAAGTACAGATAGACTCATGCTTTACTAATTTGTTGTGGATAATAGCTCACTTTTAGTCTTATAAATTGACATATAAAACTGTTTATTTGTACTATATATGTATTATGTAGCAATTCAGCTTTTGGTAATTGTTTTTCAGAACCAACAAGCCAAAATAGCACAATTATATCTCCCATTTATTGGACTACTTTTGGAAAATATACAGCGATTAGCAGGCCGAGATACTTTGTATTCTTGTGCAGCCATGCCTAATTCTGTAAGTATTCATGTATTTCTGTTGAGTTTTATCCTGTTTCCTGAATATATTTGTAATTGGGCTTGTATTTGTAAGGGCTCAATCTTAAGAGTTCACTTTTTACTCTTTTATTCCATTTAGACTTTTTCCTAGAGCAGTGTTTCTCAAGTTTTTCTGTGCATATGAATCACCTGGAAAATTTGTTAAAAGACATATTCTCATTCAGTAGGCAAGGGCTTGAAAGTCTGCATTTCTAACAAGCTTTTGGCTATCTGTGGTTCAAGAACCACTTTGAATAACCCAGTTCAAGAGAACACCATGATCCGTTGTACCCAGGGCTTTGTTCTTAAGATCTCCTGCTGTTAACATGCCTTGATATATTCATTCAGTTTGATAACTGATCAAAAGATTTGTCACTTCCAGAATGTTAGACACTGGGGATTAAACTATACCTTCTCCCCTTCCTTTGTAGTCCACTTTCAGTGCTTCTTAGTGAGTCTGTTTTAGCTCATCACAATTGGTCTTTGCTTTCCTTTTTTTTTTTAGAATCTTAATAATGGGAACTTTGGAAATAATCAGTTTCCCATTTGGCAAAACTAACTTTTACCATTGTAATATTAAAATACTCCTCACATAAAACCTGAAAAGTTTTCTACACACTGACCTTAGTTTTGCTTTCTATTGTTTTGGGGTGTTTTTTTTTTCGTTGTTTTTTTTTTAATTGGGGGGGTGGTACCAGAGATCAAACTCAGGTCCTTGCGCTTGCAAGGCAGGCAGTGGAACCACTGAGTCAAATTCCCAGCCCTAGTTTTGCTTTCTAGAGACACATAGAACACATCTGTTCTCACCTCTATAGGCACCCATTCAATATATGCCTTCTAAATTTTTTTCTAGGTGAAATATTTCTGTCATTCCAAACCCTTTACTTTCTTGATCAAACCTTCTGATATTGTCCAGTGTGTCAATTTTTTTTTTTATTGAGTTTATTGGTACATTTAGGGATACAGTACAGTTACATTCATTGTTGGGATCATGTACCTTTACATGGCAAGTCTTGATTCTCATTTTTTTCCCCTTACCTCTGCCCTCCCTTTTTGGTTTTTTGAGACAGGGTCTCACTATGTAGTTCAGACTGCTCTAGAACTCACTGTGTAGCCCAGGCTGGTCTCGAACTCGCAGCAATCCTCCTGCCTCAGCATCCCAAGTGCTGGGATTACAGGTTGCACCACCATGCCTGGCACCAATGTCTCAATTCAAAAATATGTTGCCCAGTGGAATTATTAACTCCTGACCTATTCCATGTCGGTATGGCCCGCCCAAGATCACCTTGGCACTTTGAGTAGCTCTCATACATTGTTGGGTGCCAGGTTAAATTGTGTCCTTTACAGCTGGAAACATCGTCCATGAAATGCCCCAGCTGATGTATGAAGCCTGCCCTAGACTCCTGAGAAAGCACTTTTAAGCTTGCCCAATGGCTTGATTACCTGTGGCACTCGATCTTATCAGTTAGCTGAATTTGGATGCCATATCACCTATCAGGGTGTCAGGCTGGCCTTTCTTCACATACTAGTTCAATACTGATACTCACTGCACCTATATTTGATAGTGATACTATACTCCTCTTTCCTCTGCAGCTCAGGTTTACCTAAGGCTTCTGGTCATACTCCTACTTCTAGCATTGTCCCTATTTCCAAGGAAGAGAACCAGTCCATGTTTAGAGTATGCCAATTACCCCTATCTAGGATTGTCACTGGGCCAGAAGCCTTCGTTACAACAGTATGCTCATAGCCAGTTTTTACAGAGTCACCTAAATACTAAGTGATGTACCTGATTTTAGACTTTCACAGCAAGCTTTAACTTCAAGCTTAGTCTGTTAATTCCAGTTTCTTATCCTGGTGTACAAATCAGTTTAAGTGACACGGATATCACATTCTGTTACAGGCATCCAGAGATGAGTTTCCATGTGGCTTTACTTCACCTACAAATAGAGGAAGTCTGAGCACTGACAAAGACACTGGTAATTAAACCCTGTACATGTTCAGAAATGTATACCAAACTTCTCTGAATTTTTGAAATATTTCATAATAAAACTACATAGCATTATGGCTACTAAAGCCTAATTAAAATCTAACACTTGCAACCATATTTCTTTGCCTAGTTTGTCTGTGTTCAAAACATAGCTTGGTATACTGAGAAAATAGAAGATAATGAGAAAAACACTGGTTTCTCAGCCTCTTATCTTTCACCAATTTTGGGCAAGACACATTCCTTTTCTGGGTCTAAGTTCTTTTTATAAAATTGTCTCTTGAATGATGTGACTTCATGATTTGTGAGGAATTACTTGTGGTTTCATACATAGGAAAATGTTTTCTTTTCTTTACTATTTTTATTGGTACATTTTAGGTATACAGTACAGTCACATTCATCATTGGGATCTTGTACCTTTAACATGACAGGTCTTGGTTCTCATTTTTCCCCATTCTCCTAGCCTCCCTTCCCCACTGCATCCTTCCCTTTTTACAAACAATTTGTTTCAATTTTTTTCCTTTTCTCTTCTTTTTTCTCTTCCATTTTTATCTTTCCCCTGCCCTTCCCATTTGCCCAATAACTTTAGACCTTTTCTTCCTATTACAAAATATCAATTATACATTTTTACCCTTATTTACACTTTTAGTTTATCACACCAGAGAAACTATATGGTATTTACACATATGCGTCCTATTAATTTCACTTAAGAGTATGTCTTCAATGTGCATCCACTTAGCTATAAATGTCTCTAGTTTCTCATTCTTTATGGCTGAGTAGTACTCCATTTTATTAAAAAAAAACACATCTTCTTGATCCAGTTTCCAGTTGATGGCCAATTGGGCTGTTTCTGAGCTTTAGCTATTACAAACTGTGTGGCTATGAACATGGGTGAACTTATATCACTGTAGTATGATTCTTTTAATTCTATTGGGAAGACACCCACTAGGGCAATAGCTGGGTCAAATGGGACTTTTAATCCTAGTTGTTTAAGGTATCTCCATATTGATTTCCACAGCAGTTGCACCAGTCTGCATGCCCATCAACAATGGAGAAGGGTTCCTTTCTCCCCACACTCCCCCAGCATTTGTTATTGGTTGATTTCTTGATAGCAGCCATTTTTTCGGGATTGAGGTGGAATCTCAGTACTGCTTTCATCTGCATCTCTTGAATGACCAGTGATGTGGAACATTTTTTCATATATTTATTTTCTGCTTTTACTTGTTTTTCTGAGAAATGTCTGTTCATTTCAGATGCCAATTTTTGAATTGGATCTTTATATTGGGGGAGCTTGATTTTTTGAGTTCTTTATATATTCTAGATAGTAGACCTTTGGCTGATGAACAGCTGGTAAAAAATATATTTTCCTACATTGAAGGTTGCCTCTTAGCTCTGTGGGTGGTTTCTCTTGGAGTGCAGAAGCTTTTTAAAAAGATAAGATCCCAGTTGTTGATTCTTTGTGCTAGTTCCCGTGCTACTGAGGATTTGTTCATAAAGTCTTTTCCTATGCTAGTGTCTTCAAGAGTTCTACATAGATTATCTTCCAACAAGTTTAATGTTTCTGTTTTAATATTTAGATCTTTAATCCACTTGGATTTTAGTTTAGTGCATGGTGAAAGATAGGCCTGTAGTTTTAATCTTTGGCAAGTTGAAATCCAGTTTTTCCAGTTTTTCTTAAAGAGGCTATCTTTCTTCCACTGAGGATGGTTGGCTTCTTTGTCAAAGATGAGGTAGCTGAGTGTGTCTGGAGTTGTTTCTGCATCTTTTATTCTATTACACTGATCCTCAGACCTGTTTCTTTGCCAGTACCATGCTGTTTTTAACACAGTGGCTTTGCAGTATAGTTGCAAGTTGGGGATTGTGATACCCCCTGTCATGTCTCTGTTGCCTAGAATGGCTTTTGCTATTCTAGGTTTCTTCTGGTTCCAAATGAATTTTTGGATTGTTTTGTCTAGTTCTGTGAAATATACTGTTGGGATTTCAATAGGGATTACATTGAATCTGTATAGCAGTTATGGAACTATGGCCATTTTCACTATATTGGTTGTTTCTATCCAGGAACAAGGGATATCTTTCCATTTTCTTATATCTTTTTCAGTCTCTTTTAGTGTTGTAGTTCTCAATGTAGAGGTCTTTTGCTTCCTTTGTTAGGTTAATGCCTAGATATTTCATTTTTGGGATGCTATTGTGAAAGGAATTGTTTCCCTAATTTCTCTCTCAATGAGTCTATGTGTATAAGAAGGCAGTTGATTTTTTGAGTGTTGTTCTTGTATCCAGCTACTCTACTTAATCTGTCAATTAAGTCTAGAAGTCTTTTGGCAGAGTTTTTTGGATCTTCTATGTAGAAAATCATACCATCAGCAAATAATAACAGTTTAACTTCTTCCTTTCCTATCTTTATTGCTTTTCGTTCTTTCTCTTGTGAAATTGCTGTGGCTAATGTTTCCAAAACTATATTGAACAGGGGTGGTTATAATGGACATCCTTGTCTTGTTCCTGATTTTAGTGTGAAGGTTTTCAGTTTTTGACCATTTAGTATGATGTTGGCTGTTGGTTTTTCATAGATAGCCTTTATCAAGTTGAGATAAAGACCATCTATTTCAACTTTCTGAAGGGTTTTTATCATGAATGGGTGTTGAATTTTGTCGAATGCTTTTTCTGCATCTATTTAGATGATCCTATAGTTTTTGTCTTTGACTCTGTTCATACAATTTATTACATTTATTGATTTATGTATGTTGAACCATCCTTGCATCCCTGGGTTAAAAGCAACTTGCTCAGTGTGTATGATCTTCTTCATGACCCTCTGTATTTTGTTTGCCAGTATCTTAATGAGGATTTTTGCATCTCTGTTCAGTAGGGAGATTGGTCCGTAGTTCTCTTTTTTGTTTGGGTCTCTTCACTGGTTTTGGAATCAAAGTAACACTTGCTTCCAGGAATGAATTTGGAAGTATTGCTTCCTTTTCAATTTCATTGAAAAGTTTAAAGACTATTGGCAGTAGTTCTTCTCTAAATGTTTTGTAGAATTCAGCAGTAAATCCATCAGGACCTGGGCTTTTCTTTGTTGGTGAATTTTTAATTGCATTTTCAATTTCACTGATTGTAATTGGGGTGTTTAGAATTTTTGTGTCTTCTTGGTTCGACTTTGGTTATTCATATGTATTTAGAAATCTGTCCATTACTTCTGTTTTCCATTTTATTAGAGTACAGGTTCTTGAATAGCTATTAATAATGCTCTGGATATCTGCTGGATCTGTTGTGACTTTACCTTTTTCATTCCTAATTACAAGGATTTTATTAGGATTTCATTCCTAATTACAAACCTTTTGGCTAAGGGTTTATCAATTTTATTTATTCTTTCAAAAAACCAACTCTTCCATTCATTAATTTTTTTGTATCCTTCTCTTAGTCTCCATTGCATTGATTTCTGTGCTAATCTTTATAATTTCCTCCCTTGTACAAGCTTTTCTTTTCTCTTGCTGTTCTTTTTCTGTAAGCTTAATATTCAGTATTAATTAGTTTGTTTATTTGAGCTCTCTCTGTTTTCCTAGGGTGGGCATTCACTGGTATAAATTTCCCTCATAGAACTGCTTTCATTGTGTCCCATAGTTTCATGAATGTTGTATTGCCATTATCATTTATTTGTAAAATTTGTTTAATTTCTTCTTTAATACTCTCTGTGACCCATTGAGTGTTATTAAGTTTCCATGTTTTTCTGAAGTTCTTGCGGTTTCTTTTGTTATTGATCTCCATTTTATTTGCACTATGGTCTGATAGTATACATGGGATAACTTCAACTCCTTTGCATTTATTTAAATATATTCTATGAGGGCCGGGGATTTAGCTCAGTGGTTCCGCTGCCTGCCTTGCAAGCGCAAGGACCCAAGTTCGATCCCGGTACCAAAAAAAAAAAATAATAATAAATAAATAAATATATTCTATAAGCTAGTGTTTGTTCTATTTTGGAGAATGACACACGTGCAGCTGAAAAGAATGTATATTCTGATTTTGTGGGGTGAAACACTCTGTAGACATCTGTTAAATCCATTTGTTCAAAAGCTTGCTTTAGTTCTAATATTTCATTGTTGGGTTTTTGCCTAGATGTTGTGTCTATTTGTGACAGTGGGGTATTTAGTTCCCCCACTATAATTGTATTAATGTTTATTTGGTCTTTCATGTCCCGTAATATTTGTTTTGTATGGTTGGGGGCATTAGTGTTTGATGTATATATATTTATGATTGTCATGTCTTCCTCTTTGTTCCCTTTAGAAGGATGTAGTGACCTTCTTTGTCTCTCTTAATTAGTTTTGGTTTGAAATTTACTTCATCTGCAAATGAGATAGCTACCCCTACTTTTTTCTGGGTTCCTGTCACATGGAACTGTGTTCCAACCTTTTGCTTTCAGTCTATGAGTTTCTTTTTGAACTAGGTGCATTTCTTGCATATTGTTGGATTTTGCTTCTTAATCCATTTTGCCAGTAAGGCCATTAACATTGATGGTTATAACTGATATATATTGACTTATCATCATTGTGTAGCATCCTGTTGTTGGCTCTTTTTAATTTTTCCCCCTCTCCCTTTAATTTCTTGCCTTGCCTGCTGGTTTTGCTCTGTTGGGCCTCATGGATTTGTGATCCTCATTATCTTTTTATAGGATATAATTTAGAATTGTTTGGTGTGCTGGTTTGATATTCGTGAAGTTTCTTAGGTGTTCTTTGTCATGGAAGTATCTTACTTCCCCATCCATTTTAAAACAATGTTTTGCAGGTTGGAGGTTGTTTTCTCTTAAAGCTTGAAATACCTCACTCCAGGCTCTCAGGCTCTCCTTGACCTGAGGTTTTGTGCTGAAAAGTCTGCTGTGATTGTGATGGGCTTTCCTTTACATGTGATTTATTTCTTTTCTCTAAGTACTTGCAGTATTATGTTCTTCTGTTGGGTTTCTGGGATCTTGATTATAATATGTCTACGTGCAGATTTTTTTTTTTTTTAATCATGGCTCGTTGGAGTCCTATATGCTTCACTTATCTGTATGTCAAATTCTTTTGCTCTGTTTGGGAAGTTTTCTGTCTTTAATTCTGTCAACAGATTTTTTTTATGTCATTTATCGTTTCTCCTGCTTTTTCATGGACTCCTATCAGTCTTATATTATTCTTCTTTCTATCATCTAGGAGCTGTTGGATTGATTTATCATATTCCCTTACTATTTTTAAGAGATCCTTCTTTTTATGGTTAATGATCTCCATCCTGTCTTCTATATCTGATATCTTGTCTTCAAATTGCCTCAGTGTGTTATGTAAACTTTCAATAGAGTTTTTAATCTCCTGGATATCTGTTTGAATCTGTTTCATGGATTCCATTTCTTTTCTATGTTGGGCATTCATGGTTTCTATTTCTTTCCTATACTGGTCATTCATGCTTTCTATTATGGTCCTGAGCGCATGTATTTTTTTTTTCCTGTTTCTGTTCTAGTCTCTAGTCGTGCCATTCATTGTTCTCACCATCTCTGTAGTTATCTGGGAAATTATTTCTGTTTTGAATTTTTCTAGAGCCTCATTCATCTATTTTGTTACCTCCTGTGCTATTAGTTCAGGGTGTGCAGGTGGTTGATTATCAGACTTTTCCACCTCATTTCCCTAGAATTTGCCCTTGTTAAGCTGGAAGTCTGTGTTTGTGCTTGAGCCTTATTTGAACGTCTTCCCATTTTTATTTTTGTTGTTGGTACTGTCCTCAGTTTGATACCTGGGTTAATACTTTGATCTTCCTGTTATAGCTTATCTTTAGGTTTTGAGTCTCTAGTTACTCTGAGGCAATCTCTTTTTTTTTTTTCATTATACCAGGAAGGACAACTGACTAGATCAATAACAACATCTTAGTCCAAGTGATACAATCAACAACATAAAAGCATTAAGCACAGCTTAGAAAATGACAATTTGTGGTAGTTATTAATCTGTCACCTTTAACTGTGTGAATTAAATCAAAATCAAGGGTAGATCTCAGGACAGTGGCCTTTATGATCCCCTCCCCTGTACTTTTGTGGTGTGAATCCCGGTCCAAAACAGCCAGGAGGACAGAGGTGCAGTGGAGGGCTTTGGTAGGCTGCTCTGCCTCTTACTGGTCTGCTGCTGAGGTTGGGCAGCTGGGGTGCGAGCTGCAGGCCAGCTCCAGGCAGTTCTGCTTTTTACAGGTCTGCTGCCGAGGTCAGGGCAGCTAGGGGGAGAGCTGCAGGATAGCTCCACGCAGTTCTTCCTCTTACTGGTCTCCATAGCAAAGTGGTTTTTGTTTTTTGTTTGTTTGTTGTTGTTGTTGTTGTTGTTGTTGCTTTGGTACCAGGGATTGAACTCGGGACCTTGCACTGCAGGGCAGGCAGTGGAACCACTGAGCTAAATTCCTGGCCCCCATAGCAAAGTGTTTTGAGGGCTTAAAAAATTGCTAAATCTTTACTTGGTTTCTTAGAAATTTTTATATATAGTCGATAAATTTCACATTTTACATGACCAAGATAGGTTCCCTTTATTCTTGCTTAAAATAATCTAGTATATGTATTTTTTTGTGTTTTGAGACAGGGTCTCGCTATGTATTCCAGGCTGGCTTTGAACTCGTGATCCTCCTGCCTCAGCCTCCCAAGTGCTAGGATTAGAAGTGTGCACCACCACACATGGCAATCTAGTATTTTTGTGTATGTGGTGCAGGGGATAGAATCCAGGACTTCATCCCTTTCAGGCAAATACTCCATCCCCAGGCCACATCTCCAGCCCCTGTACTTTTTTTTTTTTTGGTAAACCATTTATAGTTTTATTAAATCTCCAACTTAATGAATACTACTTCTTAAAATATAAATATTTACCACTTTTCACAGAGAGAACACAAAAACACAGACATGAATATGTTTAATAATTTATCAAAAGAAACAACAAAAAATTAACTTAAAGGATTTGTATAAGGAATATGTTTTAAAATGTTTCAATTTTTAAATTGCATTTCATGAATCTGTGAAATGCATTTTTACCTACATTATCAGTCCTAGTATTTACTTTTAAAAATATTTTTGACCATTTCTCCTGTCACTAATAAGGACTTGGATTTTTTTTTTCAGCTTATGGGTCTTTTCAAAATGGTCATGGAATTAAGAGGGAAGATTCAAGAGGTTCTCTCATCCCAGAAGGAGCAATAGGATTTCCAGATCAAAGTAACACTGTTGATAATGTAAGTACCTAAGTATGTATACTTAAGATAACCCTAGTGATGTGTTAGACTAGTATAGTCTTACTTTTTATATAAATATTTGTTTCTAGGGCCGGGGATTTAGCTCAGTGGTGCCACTGCCTGCCTTGCAAATGCAAGATCCCAAGTTCCATCCCTGGTACCAAAAATAAAATAAAATAAATAAATATGTGGTTCTGTATTCTCATTGTCCCTCCTGGATTTGTAAAAGGCCTCTCATAATTCTTGGCTATTTTAGCCATCCCTTCCTATCCTGAAACCTGGTACTTGGATGTCTTTGTTTTTTAAAATACTATTTACATTTATTATTCATCTATCCATCCATTGTGACAGGGTCTCACTATGTCATTCAGACTAGGTTTGAACTCCTGGGATCAAGAGACCCTTCTGCCTCAGCCACCCAAGTACCTGGGTGTATAGGTGTACACCATCATATCTACTTTACTTGGCTATCTTAAACTATTTGTAGGAGACAAAGCATTCATTCATAGTCAAGCATTTTGACTTTGAATATCTTCTTTTACTCTAGTACCCTCTAACCTGTGCTAGAGGGGGAGGGTTTTTCTTCTCAATTTTTTTATTAGTGCATGTTTGTGATATGTAGCAAATACATTCCTCATGGTGGAACTGGTATATATATGTATCTTGATTTTTTTTATTTCCTCTTTCTCCCTCCTTTCCCATCATCAGATCCTTCCCATTTGATATAACCAAGTCTTTGATTCATTGATCCTTTGGGTTGTTTTTTTTCAGCCTGAATTTCATTAATTTCCATTCTGACCTTTATCATTTCTTTCATTCTAATAGTTTCAGATTTGAATTGTCCTTATCTTTCTAGGACCTCACGACCTTGAAGTGCATTTATTTGGTTATTTATTTGGGATCGCTCTATTCTTGGAGTTTAAAACATGTAATGTGCCTTTTCAAGTCTAAAATATGTAAAATGCCTTCTCAATTAAACAAAGCACATCCTGGCAGGATTCATTCAGCCTTTTACTTCTTTGTAATAGAGCAGTGACATTAATTTCAGTGAAAAAAATTAGATCCCCAAATTGATGGTCTCAGAAACCTGGCATCACTCAATTAGATTATGTCCTTCAAGGGCTGGGGATTTAGCTTAGGGGCACTGCGCATGCCTTGCAAGCACAAGGTCCTGAGTTCAATCCCCAGTACTAAAAAACAAAATGTCCTTCAACACAAGGCATATAGAAGTTAAACATGCACAATATTCATGACTGTATTCTTATGAAAACTTGAACATGATTTTCAGTGGTATTACTAGGTCCTATATCAACAAAGACTCAGCCCATTTACCTGCCAGATGTGGTATAAAATTTAGACTTATGTTTAGAATTTTCCAAATAGGACTAATGATGCAGTTATTGAATTTAAGGTTGTAGAAAACTTTGTTATTAAATGTGTTTCACAATGTACTGTCTTTATACCGCAGACCCAACAGAATTCTACAAGGAGTAGTGTATCCCAGTATAACCGGCTGGATCAGTATGAAATCAGAAGTCTCTTGATGTGTTACCTATATATAGTAAAAATGATTTCTGAAGGTGAGTTACCAACGTATTCAGCTTGAACTCTACCAGTCCACCCTTATAAGTTCAGACCATCATTTGTAAGTAGAGCATATAAACATTAGAAACATCTTTGGAGACTCTGACCTTAAATATCCCTTAATATGAACCTTAAAATAAGTTCTTGTTAATCATACAGGTTTGATCATATGAATTTTAAAATAATTTTATAAATTCATACAATCATACAATAGTTTTTGAAGTGCTAAACATTTTTTCATGCAGAGTATATAATTCACTAAATGACCAGAATAACAGGAAGGAAACAATAACCACAATTCATATTTAATCCTTTAGTTTTTATTTGGCCCAGGATTTTGAAAATCAGAAAGAAAACACAGGATTAAGTTCTCCAAGGGTAGGGAATGCTGTCATTTCTTGTAGCATCACTGCATGGCACTGTCTGATGTCAGGTTGTAAGGCTGCTCTTCTCCTTGATGTAGACTACATTAGTTACTAGTATTACCAATTTCTCTTTATGCTATATGATGGAATATAACAAGGATTTTCATAAACTGCATGTCCTCTGGAAGTAAAATCATATTATCTTATTCTCAAATGCCACATTAATCTACAAAATTCCCTCCCTCTTCTTTTCTCAAAAAATGTATCTACAATAAGAACATAAAAGTCACCTGGGTTAAACATTACACAGTACATGCATGTATTGAAATATCACATGGTGCCTTATAAACATATAGTTAAAAAATAAATTCACAGTGGTTGCGCTGCCTGTCTCGCAAGCGCAAGGACCCGAATTCGATCCCCCGTACTAAAAAATTAATTAATTAATTAATTCACAATAGGGCTAGGGCCATGGCTCAGAGTAGAACACTTGCTTAGTATGCAGAGACCCTAGGTACCATTCCCAGCATTGCAAAAATAATAAAGTAAAAATAAAAAGGCACCTCGTACTGACCACCATACTCATAATCTTTCAATTATTTTCTATTTTTTGTGGTTTTTTAATTTAATTTTATTTTTTTACTGGTGCTAGAGATCAAACCCAACTGAGCTAAATCCCCAAGCTATTTTTATTTTTAGTAAATAACTGCTTAAAATATTTTTATAGTAATGCAGGATATAAAGACGTAACTTGACAGCCAACAAGTTAAAAACACTGAAATAAATCATTACTTAGATATGAATAATAAATTCTAAAGTACACTAATTAAACCAAAAAACCTTGGAATCTTAAAGTTCCAGGAATGTACTTTTAGAGGAGTAAAAGTCAAAGATTACATTGAGGCTATGTAATGAGTCTTCATGTTTTGGAAAAGAAATAAGTAAAGGGAGATAATTTTTCATACTGGTAATGTTTCATTCCCGGAAATAATGGATTGAACAACTACTACACTCACAACTTACTGTTTTTATCTTCTCTCAAGTTTAAAAGTAAGAGAATATGGAAATTGACTACTAATGTTTATAGGGCTTCTTTGTAGAGCCATGAAATGTTCTAAAACATTTCATCACCGTTTGTGGTGGTTTCACAATGCTATGAATATAAACTATTGTATTGTCAACTCTTTAAATGGATAATTTTGATAAATTCTCTCAATAAATGTTTAAAAAAATACAGACACCAGCCAGGTGTGGTGGTGGACCCCTGTAATCAAAACACTTGGGAAGTTAAGACAAGAGGATTGCTGCAAATTTGAGGCCAGCCTGTGTTACATAGTGAGGTCAAAGCTAGCCCGACACACATTGCAAGACCCTGTCTCAAAATAATTAATTAAGACACCCAAAAGATATACAAAAGAAAACATGACAAATAAAAATGGATGGTAATAGCTGGGCCTGGTGGTGTGTGCCCATATTCCAACCTACTCAGGAGCCAGAAGCAGGAGGATTTCGAGTTTGAGCCTCTGCTGGGCAATATGGTGAGACTCCCCATCTGAAAAAGAAAAAACTAGGATACTGCTACAAATTAGAGAAGGGAAAAGAGGTGAATGCAGATGAGTAACTGATTACTTCTCACCTCTCCACTCCTGTACACACAAATTCTCTCTCACACACAAATTCACATACATACACACAGACACTCTCACACATACACCACATAACATGCTAACCAGAGACAAGTCTCTGGCTGCTTTTTTAATGCCATGGTCAAAACCATGACTCTCATTTCTTGTGAACTTTGTAGTTCTTCTTCTTGTAAATGTTGACATCGTTTTCTCTGCCAAATATTTGATCGTTGTTAATTAGGTTTTTCTCTCTTTTTGACTAGGATATAGTCTGTGTTACATCTCCTCTTCATCTTTTGTATGTATAGTCACACTATGTATCAGCAAAGTCAGGTCCATTTTATTCTGAAAAAGATCTACTTCTAGATTTTCATTTTAGTTACTTTTTCTTGTCCAGTAAATATTCTGCTTTAGTCTGTGTGCTTTTAAATGTCAGGCTTTTACAAGTCCACACCCTTCAAACTTCTCTCCTTCCTGTCTCTTTTACTGGGTTATAGACAGTACCAACTTTAATATCAAGAAAAAGATGGTCTACCTGTACGCTTTCATATGGAAGTACAACAGCGATTCCGGAGAATGACTGTCCTCTGTTTGTAGCTGTATTTTATTAACTGAAAACAATCCACTACTTCAAAGTCTTAAGAGTCTTTTGCCACACACATTTCAAGTCTTACTGCCTTGCTGAAAAAGAGATGAGAGTCAGGAAGTATCAGTTATAATTACACAGTCTGAATTTACAGGAAAACTCCTTTTGAAAAATAAAGCCTCTTTCCCAAAGAGAAAAAAGGAGAAGCTACTTTTTTCTTTTACTGTAATTGACTTTTCTTTTTGGTGTATGCTTCAAGACACTCCCGAGTATCACTTTGAGGTTTATTTGCACCAGAACCTGCACGTGTAGATTCATCCTTCAAGGCAACTTGTGCACTTGGACGTCTCTCAGTACTACCATCTTTCCCAGAAACCTTAATACTGCTATAGAGGGAATGCCAAGTGCTGATCATTCTTTCTCACTAGATTTTGAAGTAGAGTCCAAAGACAATATATTCAAACAAGGTGTTTCCTTTTTCTTTGTAAAAGTGGGACTCTGGGTTTTAGTATTACTAGGCATATTTTCCTTTGAAGTTTCAGGTACTAGCTGAGTTGGTGGGACACTTCCTGGGGGAAGAGAGAACGCATACCAAGGGACTTTATTGTTTGTTTCACATTTTTTTGTGGAGTATGTTTTTGTGGCACTTGTTTCATGTTTCCTTTTTAGTGAGCTAATTTTGTCTTCAGGAAGGTTTGTGACACCAGACCCCTTTTGAGCACCAAGTGTAGATAATATAGGAAACCCTGCAGATGACTTCTGGCAGGTTCTGCCTTCTGTGTCAGGCTTGCCATCATCATTACAGGGAGTTTTCTCAAAAGAGGTCTCAGACACTTTAATATCATCTCTACTGAATGGAATTGGAATCTCTGGACTTTGTTCCAGTTCCATTTTAGATCCAGATTTCATCTGTTCTGTATGTTGTACGTTTACTGATTTGACAGCCCCAACGATTTGAGTTACTTGTGTGGGGTCATTGACTTCAAAAACTGATTTAGTCTTTCCTTTACAAAGAATGAAATCATCATCAATATCAGATGAGGAAACATGAAACTGTTGCTGTCTCAATTCTATTTTTGCAAAAAGCTTTTTATTTTCTTCTCGTAATTTATTAATTTCTACATTGAGCCCAGAAATAAACTTAAGATTTAATTGTTGCAGATTATACATTTCTTTCTGCAGTGTATTCCTGTATGATTCATTGATTTTGCAGCGGTCACATTTTTTTGCGCTTAACTGTTTTCGCAAGTCACTAATGGTGCTATTGAGGATTTCATGCTGTTTAGTCAGCTCTTTAATTTTGGCTGTGGAGTCTGCCTGCCTTCTATCTGACAAGTGCTCTTCCCTCATACTCGTTAGTTTTGCCTGTAAACGATGTAGATCTTTTTCATAGACCTCTTTTAGGTTTAGCCATGCCTTTTTAAATGTTTCAGATGCCAAATCACATTCATTATGCTGTAATTGGTCTATCTCTGAAGAGTTATCATTTCCCCTGTCTCCTTCACCCAAGTCGCCTGCCTCCATCCTGACCGGTGATTTGGAAAGAATGGAAATAAGTTTCAGGGGCTAAAGCGAGCCTCAACGGGCTGCTACAGCGCTCACCCCTTCCACCTTGTTTACAGACCTTGAAAGCTGCTTTAGGTCACCGGGTCTGTAGAAGACGTGTTCAGGGATGAACCGAAGGTCCCAATCTTTCTGGGAAAGAGGCGACAGGTTTTTATTGGGAAAAACCAGCGCGCAGGAAATAAACGGCTCCGCAACAGAAAATGGCGCCTGGCTGGCTGGCGGTTGACAAGAGGCCGGTAGCCTAGTGAATTATGGGAAAGCTTTGGTTTCTCTGGGCAGGACGAAACCAAAAAGCACGGAGGGGGGATGACCATTAGTTTACTTTTTGAAGCAAATCAAATTCGACTCGGTTTTAATATTTTTATACTTAATGATCAATATTTCATAAACATTGAAAATATCAATATTTATGGTCTAATAAAACAATCGAAAGTAGCTAAGCCAAAACCTCCCGTGCTCCCTCACCCACCCCATAAAACCAACATTGTCTTGTCCTCCAACTGTCATTTAAGAAGGGTATAATCTGGTTGGAGATTAAATCATTTTATCTATTGTTCGCGATAGCTGGAATATTATTAAATTTAGAGGAGGGTCTGCTGGTACCATTACCTACATCCGAGTAGGATTTTTTTAAAAAAAGGAATGTAAAGCGGGGTGGCATCAAAATTTTAATTTAAGATCTCAGTGAGTGGGTATGTTAGGGAAGTATATGAGATTAAAGGAATTTCTCTGCCTAAAATAATAACTGCATAGCTAGATAAAAAAGAATAGAATATCAGTTTATTGGCTGGGTGTGGTGGCGCACGCCTGTAATTCCAGCACTCGGGAGGCTGAGGCAGGAGGATCGCTGAGTTCGAGACCAGCCTGGGCTACATAGTGAGTTTCAGGTCAGTCTCAACTACATAGTGAGACCCTGTCT
>NW_022900951.1:95604411-95629124 GCF_012274545.1 Fukomys damarensis
AAAAAAAAAAAAAAAAAAAAAGAATATCAGTTTATTATCCAAATGCAAAGTAGGGGGAAAATGTAAAATTTATTAATCTTTTCCTCTGAAGTTTAAAGTTCTTAATTTTTTTTGGTTTAGAGATCCCTTTTTGGTCAGAAAAAGGCACTGACCCTCTCAGAAAAAGAACATTTGTAGGGTGAAAAAGAACATTTGCAGTGTAAATAAGAGGTGTGGATGCTGAAATAATTACAATTTAAATGATGTATTTGCAATTAATTTTAAAAATATAATGTGTGTTGGGCAGTGGAAAAAGGGAGGAAATAGATGAAACAAGATTTGTTGTGAGTTGATGGTTAAAGCTAGGTTATTGCTACTGGGAGTTTTATTGGGCTATTCTCATTGCTTCAAGACTTAACACTTTATTTCATTTTCAGATACTCTCTTAACTTACTGGAATAAAGTGTCCCCTCAGGAGCTCATAAACATTCTTATACTTCTAGAGTAAGTTAAATTGTTTTCATAATCTTTCCTCTTGTTTGGAGGGAGTTTATTACTATTTATCTGTTTTCAACAGCTTGTTCATGAAAAATGTAGAAAATATTCAGTTATTTTAATAATATAGAGGCTGGCATTCTTCATCCATCAATAGAGGAAAAAGATAGAGATGTAATGCTTGCAATACTATAAAATACTCTAGCTAATAGTAGATCATCTTTATAGCCCAGCAGGAGTCTTTCTGTAAACTGGGAAAACTGGAAGTGGTACCAGCTGTCCTACGTCATTCATTTGGAGCAGCTGCTGTATTAATTATAATGGAATTTATAATTTGTACTCCTATGTAGAGAGCTGAGTAATTTTACTTATTTCAGAAGTGTGTGTGTGTGTGTGTTTTGCATGTGCACACATTTCAAGACACTTGGGGAAAAACCTTTTCTGGAGATGGAAAGTTATCTTCTCTTGTATGCTAAGCTACTTTTACATGATTATTGAAAGCTAAAAGAAATATTAGACATGAAATGAATAAATTTTATGTAAATAATAAACATGATTTATATGTGTTTCTGCTAAACAAAAGAAAATAAGCAATGTATAACCATTTGGTTAAAGTCTTTGAAAATTGTGAAGGAAATGTCAGACAAAACAGCAGTTAAGATTTTTAAAAATACTGTAATTATAATGAAATATTTACTAATTAAAATAGCTGATGTTGGCGATTTGTTATAAAAAAAAAAGACAGAAGGTACCAAGGGTGGAAAGAGCAGAGATTAAACAAAAATGGTCATGATATTTGTTAAAGCTGGAGGGTGATAGGTATGTGGGAGTTTTGTATGCTATCCTTCATACTTTTGTATGTTTAAGACTTTTTCAGTGATAGAAAGTATTATAATGAAATAGCACATAGCTCCCCCCACCACCCTTCCTTTTTGCAGTATTGGAGAATGAACCCAGGACCTTCACACTGAACTAAATCCCCAGCCTTTTCTTTTTTTTAATTTTAAGATAAGGTCTTATTAAGTTGCTAAGTTGCCCAGGATGAATTCAAATTTCTGACTCTTCTGCTTTAGCCTCCAAGAGTTCTGGAATTATAGGCCTGTGCCATCATTCCAGGCTCATTTGTCCCACTTATTAGGCTTAAGAAATGATTATGCCAGAGATCTTTGTTATGATATGTTACAGAGCGCAATGGTTGATTTACATCAACAGATCATTTTAACCTTAGAATTGCACATAAAAACATTGAGGTTTTTATGATACTGACACTGTGCTTATAGCAAATAAATATGGGGAGATATAGTAAGCCTGTAGTTATTTGTGTATTTACTCTAAAATTATAGATTATAATATTATTTAAGTGGGTTGTTCTTTGTAACTCATGACTTTCCAAATATTACTTGTTAAATTATAATGGATGATAATATATTACTAACATGCTATTGTTTTTCCTTCTAGAGTATGTTTGTTTCATTTCAGATATATGGGAAAACGAAACATAGCAAGGTAATTCCTATAGCACTATAATTTCCATTTTTCCTTCTCTTCCAGTAGAGGGCAATCTTATTCATACTTTGTAAACCTGGATTATTAATTTTAGGTTAACATCAAGACACCCATGATAATCATGTCAGAGCTTATACTGATGTGGACTGATGTTTTATAGTTTTATAAGGGTAATGACTAGAGCAATATGGAGGGTTCTACCTTGTGAGATCTCTCTAAGCTTAGAACAGATGCTTATCTTTCCTGAAGGACTTGAAAAGAGGTTAGATTCAGGAGAAGGCAGGGTGTGATAAAGTGAGAAAATATGTATGAGTGTATCTGTTTTGCCTACAACCTGTCAGTATCACCTCCATTACTAAATAAGAAACTTCCAACAGCAATTGGACATACATTGCATATTGTTTATTCTTTTTGCCTGTTAAATCCTAGCAAATTCAGTACATAAATGCTTGAAAGGCCGGAAAGTAAAGAAAGTTATTTATTTCAATAATAAGTGTTTTTGGGGTAGATTTGCTCATTAAAGGAATGCAAATATAGTTTTTTATGACAAATTCCATAGCATTTCTAAAAGTTAAGGAAGGTTTTGCATGGGGTTTATTGCTGCATCTCTGAACCATCCTAGTAATAGATAATTCAAGTCATGATGCTCTGGTTTCCATCCTGTTTCTTCATGACTTGGAGCTGGTACAGTTGTTATTATCATGAAGCTTCAGCTGTAGGATCCTGCCACTTTCCCAACATGTTTATTAGAGGATAGATAGATTTTTTTCTTTCTTAGTTCATGTATGAGACAGTTGTATTTTTTTCTTTTGGTATCGGGGATCAAACCCAAGGGTACTCTATCTCTGAGCGACATGCCCAGGCCTTTTAAAATTATTATTTTGAAGGCCTGGGATTTAGCTCAGTGGCACTGCACCTGCCTTGCAATCACAAGGTCCTGAGTTTGATTCCAGTACTGAGGGGGAAAAATTATTATTTTGAGGAAATCTCTCATTAAGTTGCCCAGGCAGGTCTCAAACTTGTGATGCTCCTGTCTCAGCTTCCCAGGTGCTGCAATTACAGGTATGTGCCGCTGTGTCCAGTGAAAAGACTGAATCTTATTAGTGTTATCTGCTTAACCTCAGTGTTTTTGAGAAGGAGATAACTAGAAAGCTCTTTCTAAATTTATTAATTATATTCTTATAAGCTATTTTAAAATTTCATTTAAAATGTGTACAATTCCCGGTACTACCCCATTTAATTCCAAGTAATAGTGTATAGAATATTGAGCATAGTGCTTTGTTTGTATGGAAACCTAACTGTTTTCATTTAAAAGACTAACAATGAGATATATTATTAGAGCACTCCAGTTTCTGATTTTGTTTTTATTTTGGCGGGGGGGGTTGGTACCGGGGATCAAACTCGGGTCCTTGCGCTTGCAAGGCAGGCCACCGAACCGCTGAGCTAAATCCCTGGCCCTGATTTTGTTTTCTTTTAGAGTGCATGATGCCTGGCTATCAAAACACTTTGGAATAGACCGAAAATCACAAACTATGCCAGCTCTTCGAAACAGATCAGGAGTGATGCAAGCCCGACTTCAGCATCTCAGCAGTCTAGAAAGTTCATTTACACTTAATTACAGTAAGTGAAAATGTGTGTATGGTACCCATATAAAATAGGCATGTAATGCTATTTAATCAGAAGCCCTGGTTTAAATCACTGATGAGAATGGAAATAATTTTCCATGCGTAAATATATTTGCATACCTGTGCTATGGATTTAAATATATTCATTTTATCATACACAACTATATAATGATAAAATATGCATGGATTTTTCAACAACTTTAAGTAAAAGTGATTTAAATTTTTTCTTAATATTAAATATATTAAATTTTCTCACAGAATTGCTTTTCTCATATTTTTATACTATCTTTCATTTGTACTGTTAAACTTTAATTCAGGTGTTGACATCTTCATAAAGTAGTTTTACAGTGTGTGTTTAGTCACCATTGTTCATTTAATTGTTAAGGAATGACACGTGCTGAGTTGACTGCAGAAATCAGTGAACTCTAAACACTGTTTTTTTGGCAAAGGCATATTTCAGACAGGTCGAGGTAAGCAAATAGGACAGAGAGAGAAAATCTTGCCTAGCTGGGGAAGCTGGAAGTTTATACAAATGGAACATGTCATCTGAAAAGCAAGTATGAATAAAAACTCAGTAAGAAAGCTTTTGTTTCCATATAGTCCTTGGGAGGCTACAGAAAAGGAAGCTAGCACAATTTACTTTGTGGTGAGGCCTAATAATAATAAAACGATGTCTTGAGTAAAGAGAATGTGAGTTGGTAGACTAAAGACCTTTTTAAAATAACAAATTTTAAAGGCTTCAGTTTCTTGTAAAAATGCAAAGAACCTCCCTCAGTTGGCCCAGATGCCTTCTGCTTTAGAAGCAAGTCTCATGCCGTCAACATATCTGAAAATGGCATGTCCTATATAGGGCACCACTATATATGGATGTAGCTGAATTTCTCTGAGTTTCTCACCTTTACACAGGTAATTAATAGCACAGCCTGAAATGCCTGCTACATTACTTCCTAGTTATATCACTGCAGTTCATGACTGAAATGGTGCCTTCAAAGAAGTGGGTACTTAATTATGTGCTTTGGATCTGTTTGGTAAAATCAGTGGAAGGTAATCCAGACCATATTTGATTAAGGAATAAATACAATGAAACTCTGTAGGTATGCTGATATTTCAGACCCCCATTCTTCCTTGTCTGTCTAAGTGGAAGGAAATTCAGTCACCATTACTATATGACTCACTGTGTGGAACAAAGTCTAATCTACTTTTTTTTAAATCATAGGTTCTGCAACAACTGAAGCTGATATTTTCCATCAGGCGCTTCTTGAGGGGAATACTGCTACTGAAGTTTCTCTCACAGTTCTAGACACTATATCATTTTTTACCCAGTGCTTCAAGGTAAAGAGTTGGAATCCAGTTGTGTCTTTGTAAAGAAAATACTGTATATAACTTACTAGTCAGAGGCAGTATAGTGAAAAAAGCAGCTGATGTGAGCAGTGAGGAAATATGGCTGGCAGACCTATGTTGACTACTGCGTGACCATGAGAAGGCATGGAGACTCACTTGTGCTGTCCATAAAACAAACAGACCTGACTAATTTGTCTTTAACATCCCTTCTGCCTCTTAAATTCTATTGCTTTATTTTCATGTTTAGAAACTGTGTTTCTTTGATACTCCTATTAGAAGACCCAGTAGTTGCTCGTTGACCTTATGAGTGGATTAGTTTGCCCAGATCCTCGCTGTGAGGAGATATCTTGTTGTGATAGGTGATATCCAGGCTGGCTGGCTGGCTGGCTTCCCTACTCAGGAGTTTGGGGTCTTTTCTCAGATGTTTGCCTCTCAGTACAAATCATCATTATAATTATTTTGAAAAAAATAAAAGCTATTGTCTTGCAAGGTAGTTGAAGGGGTGAAATGGAATAGTAAATGTTGAGGGGGATGGAGTAGGTGAATGAGTCAATAGAGCATAGAAAGTTTTTAAGGCAATGAAACTACTTTTTGTGATATTCTTAATGGCATATGCATATCAAAACCCACAGAACTGTACTATACAAATAATGAATTTTAATCTAAATTATGGACTCAAGTTGATAGTATTGTGTCAATATTGGTTCATTAGTTGTACACAAATGCAGTACAGCAATGCAGAATGCTTTTTAAAAACTGCTGAAATGGCAAATAGCAACTGGCAAATATTTATTTTCTACAAAGTAGTTAATACCTTTACTTTTAAAAATGTAAAGATAAAGTATCATAAAATTGTCAAAGAACACAGATTATTTACAAAAGGACTAGTAAAAGTAGTAGAAATATATTTTAAAGCTCTAATATGCTGTAATTTGACATCTGTAAAATTGGGAGAGATTTTTAAAAACTATGACTAAAGATGTAGAAACATCTATTCTCATATACTCTGAATTTGATTTTTTTAGTTGTTGGTTTTGATTTTTGAGATGAAGTCTTACTATGAAACCAAGGCTGGCCTTGAACTCATGGTCTGCCTGCTTCAGCCTCCTGAATGCTGGGAATACAGGCGTGTGTACCACATCTGCTGGATTTGAGTGCTGAGGCATGAAAGAAAATTTGACACCATATCCCGAAGCTTTAAAGCTTTCAACTAGAATTTCACGTATGAGAGATTATTCCGGTTAAGATCATCAAGGATCTGAAGATCTAGTTATGAGGATATATACTCTGCTATATAACCAAAAATTGGAAACTGTCTAAATAATTAAAATGGTAAACCATTAGAAAAATAACTAAATAATCATATCTTAGTGCATTGGATGAATTGCTACCATTAATGGTGTTCTACAAGAGTGGTTTTCACACTTCATTATGCATCAGAACCACCTTGATCTCCATCTTCAGAAATTCTGGGGCTGGGAGCTAAGAATTTGCATTTCTAGTAAGTTTATGTGATATTGATGCTGTTGATCTGAGAACCGTGAGTTCAGAACTAGTTTTTTGGAAAAGTACTTAATACTGATTGTAAAATAAGGTTTATATACCAGAGAAACTATTTGGTATTTGCACTTTTGTGTCCTCTTTATTTCAGTTAAGAGTATGGCCTCACTGTGCATCCATTTAGTTATAAATATCTCAAGTTTCTTATTCTTTATGGCTGAGTAGTATTCCATGCCATACAAAAACCACATCTTCTTTATCCAGTCACCAGTTGATGGGCAGTTGGGCTGTTTCCAAGTTTTAGCTATTACAAACTGTGCTGCTGTAAACATGGGTGCGCATATGTCACTGTGGTAAGAGGCTTTTAATTCTTTTGGGATGATACCCAGTAGGGGAACAGCTAAGTCAAATGGGATTTCTAATCCTAGTTTTTCGAGGAATCTCCACAATGATTTCCACAGTAGTTGCACCAGTCTACACAGCCACCAACTGTAGAGAAGTGTTCCTTTTTTCCCACATCCCCGCCAGCATGTGTTGTTGGTTGATTTCATGTTAGCAGCCATTCTTTCTAGAGTGAGGTGGAATCTCAGTGTTGTTTTCATTTGCATCTCTCGAGTGACCAGTGATGTTGAACATTTTTTCATATGTTTATTTGCTGTTTCTACTTTTGTATCTGAGAAATGTCTGTTCATTTCGGATGCCCATTTTTGTATTGGTTCTTTAAATTTTGGAGGTCTCATGTTTTTAAGTTCTGTATATATTCTAGATAGACCTTTGAGGAACAGCAGGTAAAAGTTTTTTCTCACATTGTGGGTTGTCTCTTCACTCAGTTGTTGGTTTCTCTTGCTATGCAGAAGTTTTTTAATAAGATGAGATCCCAGTTGTTGATTCTTTGTGCTATTTCCCATGACTGAGACCTTGTTTATGAAGTCTTTTCCTTTGCTACCATGTTCAAAAGTTCTGACTAACTTTTCTTCCAGCTGGTTTAGTGTTTCTGTTTTAGTGTTTAAGTCTTTGATCCATTCAATTTTAGTTTAGTGCATGGTGAAAGATATAGGTCTATTTTTAATTTTTGGCAAGTTGAAACCCAGTTTTTTCTAACGCCATTTATGAAAGAGGCTATCTTTCCTCCAGTGAAGGTGGTAGACTATGGAAAGTGCCAGCAAAATCAACACCAGTCAGGCATTCTGACTGTTAATGTCACCATTAGGTCTGTCACAACATTGCCTCTTGCTTTGTTTTGCGAGGTGGGGTAGTTGCTTTCAGCTAAGATGTAACCTGCTGATTAGTTCCTTGAAGGATAGGGCAGTAGGGCTGAAGCAGTTAATCAATGCTGTTTTTAAAACAAGTTTCACAAACTAATGTATATTTCTATACAATTTGTTACATATTTTATGTCTCTTTGCAAGAGGAATTTAAACAATTTTATATGGTCTGTTCAGTTGTGTTACCTGTCATTATCTCTACTCATAGAGGGTTTAATTTGTCAAGTGTCTAAACATGCATTGTATTAAATATACTTCAAAAAGTAAATTAGACACAGTCTTTTAAAATAGAATTAGTATTTTCCCTAGTTCTTACATTATTTATTCTTCTTTAAAATATTACAAAGCTGATTGCTGTGTTTGCTTTTAATTTACTTACTTCTTACATGCAAAGTAATATGATGTGGGTTAAAATCTGTATGTTACTGTGTTGCATTGGAAAAGTAATTTTTTGCCTCTTTAAAATGCTAGAATTAAATCCTCTAGGTGTGAGTTTATGTAATATTTTGAGATTTCCAAGTTGAAAGATGGCATAAATATTTCAAAATTAAAATGAGAGTCTTCTTTTTCTGAAACTTCCAAACAGTAATTTCATAAACAGGTATTGATAAAGTCAGTTCTCTCATTCTCAGTGGGACATAAATTAAATGCTTGCACAAACTATTTTTTCATGTTTTATAGAGCCAACTTTTAAATAATGATGGGCACAACCCATTAATGAAAAAGGTATTTGATATTCATCTCGCTTTTCTTAAAAATGGACAATCTGAAGTATCCCTGAAACATGTGTTTGCCTCACTGAGAGCTTTCATCAGTAAGGTAAGGACAGAAACTTTGGAATTTCTAGTGGCTCTTTTTTATGACAAAAGGGAAAGCGGAAAGAGGATCAATGCAGTGGCATATACAAAGGTCAGCTAATGAAGGACTACCTTTATAAATATAAAGGTATAACAACAAAATACTCACAGAGGGCCTGATCAAGAATCCCTAAAATAAGAACCTTTTTTTTATTTCATGCTGTCATCTCTTCTCTTTTGCAGTAGCCTCCTTTCAAGAATGTCTTTTTCTTTTATTTTCCCTCCCTTCCTTCCTCCCTCACCCCTCCTTTCCTCCCTTTCCTTTCTTTTTCTTTCTTCCTTTATCCCCTACCCTTTGTTTCCTTCCCTTTTCCCTTTCATCTCAAGTGGTAATATCAAATTACCAATTTTGCCAGGTTTTTTTTTTTGCTTCTCTTAAAAAGTCTAACACACCTGCTGGAAATATATAAGCCATTGTTGCGCTGACATATAAGCACTTTAAAAGCAGAAAAACAATTTTTATAACCCAGGGTCTTACGATGTGCAAATGGTAGGAATTTAGTACATGTTCAAATGAATGAATCCTTCCTTTTAGTGACACTTGTATCTGAAATTAGAAATGAAGTGAATTTGAAGTTTGGTTTTGTTAAATTATTGTCCTTTAATATAATGTATGAGTAAAGAAATCTATGAAAGGGCCGGGGATTTAGCTCAGTGGTTCAGTGGCCTGCCTTGGAAGCACAAGGACCCGAGTTCAATCCTCAGTACCAAAAAAAAAAAAAAAAAAAAAAAAAAAGACTCCCATGGCTGGATGATCTGTGGAGAAGGCAACTTTCTTTGGCTGGCTTATTAACTGGGTATCCCATGAGACCAAAGAAATCTATGAAAAACTGAATTCAACATAAGCACTAAGTAAGAAACTAAGTTTTCCAAATTCAGAAATAATTCAGCAGTCACTAGCTACACATGTTCTGAATATAGTCCCTGAAATATTTATTGTCCAGTAGAATAAAAGACAAACACAAAGACCAGAAACACACACACACAGATGCATGTATGTGCACATGCTCATTAACAGTTCTACCAGGATAAAGCTGGGTATGGTAGAGGAAGCCTGTATATAGTAACTACAAGTTCAAGCCCAGCCTGAGCAATTTAGAGAGAGCCTGTCTCAAATTAAAAAAAAAAAAATTAAAGGATTCGGGGAGGTGGTCAGTGCAAAGGCCCTGGGATCAATGCCCAGTTCAAAAAAAAAAGTTTATATAGAAAACCAGGAGTGGGACAGAGAAAAAAAGAGAAATGTTGTAATTTTAGTAAAAGTTTTTCAATGGCATTTAGTATAGATTTAGCAAGAAAGAACACCAAAAATGTAAATGGGGACTAGATCATTGTATACTCATTTTAAGAGTAGGATGATATCTTTTAGACATCAAGTAGCCATGGATAGATTTTGAATGGGGAAATAACACAATAAGATTTGAATTAAGAGCACTGAGGATGTAGCTCAGTGGCGCCGCACCTATCTGGCAAGTTTGATCTCTGGTCCCAAAAAAAGAAGGAGGAGGAGGGTGGGGGAAGAAGGAGGAGGAGGAGCAGAAAAGCTGGTGAGGACAGAAAATAAAACAAAACAAAAAAAACCTCGTGGCAGTACCAAAGGTACCAAAGGCAGTAAAAAGATTGGTTGCAGTAGGCCTCAAAGAGATAAGGCAGAAGAAGTAGTGGATCTGCAGAGTCAAGGGAAAATGGAAGGCATGTTAAGAGAAAATTTATGGGATTTGGCCAAAAGTTCACTTATATTATGGAGGAGTGTTGTGGCTAACATGAAATTTAATCAATATTTTGGGTAAAAGTTAATGAAGTCTGTTTCTGACATGTGTATGTAAGGTGCCTGTGGGACATTTAGATAAAAGTATAGATTTTTTTGTTCTGGAAAGAGATCCAAATTAGAGAGCTAGACTTGAAGTCATCCTATGTTCATCCATTTTGTCTTCATTGAGTACCTTCTTCTATACCAGTGCTCTGCTAGGTACTGAAAATACAAGGGTGCAGATACAAAACAAGCTTATTCCATGCTCTCAAGGAAGCTTTTCAGTCTCATGGAAAGTGATAAATGAATAGTAATTGTAATAAAGTTCCAGGAAGAAAACAAGGAAAGTACTACACAGGGTATAGATGCTTCTCAACTTACAATGGGATTACAGTGGAAAATAAATTTAACACGACTAACCTCTTGAACATCGCAACTGAGCCACACTGCATACTGTAGGTATCTGCTCTTTCCCCATGTGGTCATGTGTCTAACTAGGCGGTGTGGCTTGCCACCAGTACCCAGCGTTATGAGAGACTTTCTCACCTCACATCGCTAGCCTAGGAAAAGATCAAACTTTAAAATTTGAAGAACAATGTCTACTGAAAATGTAGTGCTTTTGTACCATTGTAAAATCAGATCTTAAACCGAGCCATCACAAATTGGGAACCTTCTCATAATAATAAGCTTTAGATCAGCTTTTCACTTTTAAAATGAGATTTGAAATATGAAAAGGGCCTAGACATAGGAAAGTTCAAGGGAGGATATTCTAGGGGGAAGGATATGCATATGCATAGGCTTTGAGCCTGGAAATAGTTTGGAGTATTCTGAAAACTAAAAGGCCAGTATAGCTGGAGCATAGTGAATGAGGGAAAGTAACAGCCTAAAGATGGTACTTGACCTCATCAGAATGATTTAGTTTCCTCTGGGGAGTATGGAGGGGAAGAACAAAGAAAAAAAAAGATCAAGAGCAGAACATTTGGGAAAAAAAAAAAAAACAGCAAAGGAGTTCCAAGAGGAATCCGTAAAAGAAGAGAGGGAGCAGTAACAGGTAGGAAGAAGAGTAAGAAAGTGGAATATCATGATGCCAAAGGAAAAACATGTTTCAACATTGTCACGGAACAAAGTAGTCAATTAAAATGAAAAGAAAAAGGGATCCAGTAGAATTGGCAATGTAGGAAGTCATTGATATTGGTCATTGCCCATTTAGAATAGTCATGTGAGTGGAAGACTTATTGTAGCGATTAATTGCCCCTTTTTTTGGCTTTTTGAGACAGGGTCTCACTATGTAGTTGAGACTGATCTGGACCTCACTGTGTAGCCCAGGCTGGTCTCAAACTCACAGTGATCCTCCCCTCCGCCTCTTTGAGACTGATCTGGACCTCACTGTGTAGCCCAGGCTGGTCTCAAACTCACAGTGATCCTCCTGCCTCAGCCTCCCGAGTGCTGGGATTATAGGTGTGTGCCACCATGCCCGATCCAGGGATTAACTGTCTTAAAGCTATGCCCTCCATTAAATATTTTTTAACTAGAGTGTCTTAATCTAACAAGAGTTGGTTTAATCTTGTGAAACTATTGGTAGATTTCCCAGTTGCCAATCAGAAAAATGTATTAAGCATCTGTTATCTGCATAGCATTGCACTTAGTTTTACAATGAGATAAAGGTAGATTCCTGTAATATGAATTTAAATTCGAGGTACCAAGTAATAAATTTGGATCAGTGACCATCTAGCTTCACACTCCCTGAAAAAGACCCATTGTGTTCTCTAAAGCAATTTACTTCTTGTTTTTCTAGAGTGTAAGACTGGGGGATTCTAATAAGTCTATGTAATATATCTATAGTTTTTCTTCCATAAAGCAGGCTAAATGCATTCTCAAATAACAGGCTGCTTGGCTGACTTGACTATTAGGCAGTCATTTTTGTACTCTTGTTGTATTCCAAACTATATCTTAGAGGATGCATGTGTGTAAGTATCTCATTCCTTCACCTGTACCTCATTTTATTAAAAGATCAAATTCACTCGCTAAATACATTTCAGCTATAATTTTCTTAGCATTTAAAAGCTCATAATATATGGAACTATTTACATAGCAAAAAATGAAGTCTCACAGATTCTCCTTCCCATATTTAAGGCCCCATTTGAAAGCTGTATTCATTGTTTCAGTCAGTCATTCAATATGTTCATATATGCCGTTGAGAAGCTACTTTCATGTTTCCAGCTATCTTGAGCTCTTTGTACTGTAGCATTTATATTGAGTAGCTTCACATTTTTGTAGTAATTCGCTCTATTACTGACATATTCTTATTTTTGCATGAACTAGTCTAGTCTCTCTTTAGAGCAGAGCCGTAGCCTCATGTTGATTTTGTATCCTCGCATAGTTTTAGGTAAGGATGTAGTTGGCACTTGATACTTGATTTATTTTATTTGGGGCTTTCAGATATTTATTTCTGCTTTCCTTCTTCTTTAGTTTCCCTCAGCCTTTTTCAAAGGAAGAGTAAATATGTGTGCTGCATTTTGCTATGAAGTTTTGAAGTGCTGCACGTCAAAGATTAGCTCAACCAGGAATGAAGCATCTGCACTTTTATACCTTTTGATGAGAAACAACTTTGAGTACACCAAGCGGAAAACCTTTTTGAGGACACATCTGCAGGTCAGTGAAAAATCAAAGATCCACTTCAGTCTTTAGCCTCTACTGAGATCAAGATCCAGAGCTTCTGTCCTGTGCAGAAGCTCTTAGTCCCGTGTGGCCAGCTAGCACTTGAAGAGTGGTTGGTCCAAATTGAGATGTGCTGAGAAAGTACAATAACATTGACTTCTCAAGACTTAATAAACGAAAAGTACCTGAGTGGTTTTATATTAATTATATGTTGAAATGATATGTTCACTCTCTTGGATTAAGTAAAATATATTAACGTAAGTTTCACCTCTGTCACTTTTTGACATCGCTGCTAGACCATTTGAACTGGCATGTGTGGCTTACGTGCTATTTCTCTTGGATGAGGCTACTCCAGAGCATAAGTATAAGAGTACAGGCTCTAGTTCTGATTCTAGAGTTGCCACTCAGTATCTCAGTTTCTTCAAATATAAAATAGGGGTCAATATTAGTACCTACCTCATAGGACTTTTGTGAGAATCCTATCTGATGATTAAATAGTAAGCTTGTTAGAGATTATATAACAGATAACAGTATATGTCCTTCATACTCTAGCACACCTACTTGTTTATAAATGAAAGAAATTAAGCCAGGCACAGTAGGGTGCACCTATGTTTCTAGCTACTTGGGAGGTTGACGTAGGAGGACTATTTGAGCCTAGGAGTTTGAGACCATCCCAGGCAACATAGCAAGACCCTGTCTCAAAAAAGAAATAAAGAAATCTCAAGATTTAGTGAAAAATAGAGACCTACCCAAGCTTAATTCAGAGCTTGGCTATGTAAGTACTTGTGTAGGGTTGTGTAACTAACCTTAGGCAAGTTACTCAGTCTTGCTGAATGAGTTTTCTTATTTCTGAAATGAGGCCAACCAAGTATATTTCATCGTGAAATTTTATCGTGAGGATTAACAGTAATGCCTAGCACAGAGAAGACACTTATTACATGATAGTTATAATTGTGCATTTCCATATTGTTGTGTTTATTTGGTGAAACAGTTCTAAACCAACCACAATTGGGACTTAATGTCTCAGTAAGCCTCTTTGTCATATAGGAAATCTGAGGTCATATTTGTATCTTCACTACTGTAGACAGAATTATTATAGGGAAACCACCATCAGGAGCTTATTGAAAAACTGTCATCAGCAAAGTGAAAATATAATAGGAATGTGTGTTTCTTTTAAAAGTCTACTATCTTATTACTTTTACATACTAGAGCAGCAATACACATTAGGTCTTTTACTACTCATATTTATATGAAGTGATACTTAAATACCCGCCTTCCTCCGAAATACTGTTCTCATTAGTGTCTTATGGTGCCTGAAATTCCCCGTTAGGATCCATTTTTCTGGGCCTAAGCATCTGTTCTCTGAAAACCTATATTCATATATAGATGAATGAATAAGTGTAGAGACTCAGAATAATATCTGGCACGTAGTAAATGCTCGATATAGAGTTAAGCAGTAGCTGCATGCTGGTGGCATATGATTACATTCCCAGTAATCTGGGAGGATGAGGCAGAAGGATGACAAGCTCAAGGCCAGCCTGGACAACTTAGCAGGACCCTGTCAAAGAGAGAAAGAGAGGGAGAGGGAGAAAAGGAAGGAAGAGAGGACGGACAGATAGATAGACTAGAATATAGCTCAGTATGAAGGCCCTAGGCTCAATCCTTAGTATGGAAAGAAAGAGTTAACTAGTATTGTTGGGATTATATTGGGATTATATATTTAATCCTTATAGCAATTCATAAAAAAGGAATTGTTATATCTCCATTTCACAAATGAGAAAAGTGAGGCGCAGAAAGGTCAAATAGATGCCCCAAGCCACACAGTGAAGAAACGATAAAGTCAAGGTTTGAATCTAAGGCAGTTTGACTCCACAGCCTGCACTCAGGGCTATAATCTGCTTCCCAGGATCAGTGGTAAAGCATCCAGCCATTAATATCTTAGCATGAACCATTTTGACATTCATCCATGGTAGTGTGAGAGATGGAAAAAATGCCATTGCATGAACTGCTGTTAAAATAGTAGGCCTTGCTCAAAAATAAAAGGAGTTGATGAGGCAGTGGACTTGAGAGTCCAGCACATTAAAGTAGAAAAGTGAAAAGAATAAGAAATCATCAAAGAGAGATGTCATCTATGCCCAGCATTATCATAGCTACTACCTTGCAAGCATGTTCAGAGTGAAGACCTGATAACTGTTCTGTCATATTCTACTGTGCAGAGTCTCTAAAGGAAATGTTTCAAAGCTGGGCACTGTGGTGCACACCTGTAATACCAACTACTCAGGAACCTGAAGCAGGAGAATTGTGAGTTCGAGACTAGCCTGAGGCAACTTAGTGAAACACTGTCTATAGATGGATACAGGTCGATAAATAGATAGCTAGATAGGTAGACAGATGGACCGACAGACAGGTAGGGCTAGAGATGTAGCTCAGCTCTAGAGTACTTGCCTAGCATGGGCGAGGCCTTAGTTTCAATCCATAGTACCCGCCAAAAAAGGCATTTCATGTGAACGGGTCCATATTTGTACAAGGATAAGAATTATCAGCATTTGTTCAAAATCCATTTGAAAACAATGTTTTCTTCTTCCCACAGATAATAATTGCTGTAAGCCAGTTGATAGCTGATGTAGCACTAAGCGGAGGATCAAGATTTCAGGAGTCTTTATTCATTATCAATAATTTTGCAAACAGTGACAGACCTATGAAGGTATGTTCTCACTTCGAATAACAAATTAGAACCACTTCCACTATCAAGGAGGTTTATGCTCCTATGTTGTCATTAGATTCACAATTTTTCGTAGGATAGGGTATAGAGGAATTGAAGTTCATGAGTTGAACTTCATTATCTTGTGCACCACTGGCTCTCTAGCACAAAGAACACTGCTTGGTATATAGCAGATATTCAGTGTGTGTTGAATAGGTGAATGAGTGAATGTCCTGTGTACACATAGTTCCTGTGGCTAGTAGAATTTGAATCTTTTCCTGGACTTGATTTCTAAACTTGCTCACAACATAAATGGGTTCTTGAAATTTGACAAAAATATCACTTCCAGAAATAGCTAACAGCTGCCTGACCCATTGCCAGTGGATGAAAAATGGCGCAGAAGGGTTTAATTATCTGTTGGTTTTGTGAGTTTCAAAAATTGTGGCTTGCTGTAGATACTGGCAAATCCGAGTCCAGGGCTGTCATTCTTAAGCACCATTTGTTGAGGCCAAGCCCAAGTCCCTGAGCATCATACCTCTTTCTTACCTATAAGCTTAAAATCTGTGGCATTATGAAAGTGCCTCTGTTGCTTTATGGCCTGATTCATAGGCCCTGGTCTTCAGTGATATGTGTACAAGGGAAGAGGATGCCTTTGCCAGTATAGGACTTTTTCTCTCAGAAATATCAATCATCCCTATTCTTGGGAAAGGTCATTTTCCAGCATATTTGAGAATATTGTTTGAAGTCTAAAAAAATGAAAAACTTGCAGTCACAGCATACTTGATGTTAGGGAAGTGTAGAATCTATGTACCAAAAATATTCCCATAGGAATGTTGCTTATACTGAGAAAAACACTGACTGGTGCCAGCCGCTCACAGGATGGGAAAGTTTGCTTTTTCAACCAGTTTTGTTAAGTTCCCAGGGGATCCTTATGTGCTCCAACTACTCCCATGAGCATAGAAACAATGTATACAAGTGTCTCATCACTAAGAATTTGTTTTCCCAGTTCTTACCATCCTTAATGCCATACTTTATTGATAGATCAGCAAATTTTTCTAAATAAATGGGACTTCGTTGACTTTCCTTAATAAGAAATCTTCTTTATCTTGACTCATTTTTGAAATGGCTTAATTTTATTGTGTTGGAGTAGTCATTACCAACAAACCCTATTGCAACAAGGTACTGTATAGCTTTCCCCCACTAAACGGAATTTCTATAATGAATAAGAAGAAGACACTATAGATATAGATATACATATATAATAATTAGTATTCTTAAAGAGGACAATAAGGCAGTTTTTAACATCATTACCTCCACATTTTACTATATTCAAATTAAAAAGTCCCCTAACCCTGTACCTATCCCTTTCTTTTCTTCTCTGAATCATACAGATAATTTTGACAGCTCCAGTGGAGGTTAGGGGGAAGTGATGGGCCCTTTTGATAGGGTAAAGAGGGACCAAAACACATTGAGAGGTTAATGATTTCTTAAAATTCTTTGCAGAGTTCTGCAATTCATGAGCTCTCAGTTTTGTAAATAGAAGTTTTTGCAGTACAGTTTGACCTTGGTGTGTGTAGTTGTTAGGGGCTAGGGTAGGTGTGCATGTCAGTGTGGAAGAGCTGCTAAAGATACTGAGTCTGAATCTCATCTCTACTACTTATCAATTGTGAGACTTTGGCCAGGCAGCTTCACTGTACTGTGACTCCATTTTTCCCTTGGTGAAATAAATAATAATAGTAATAATAACACTTAACTCATAAGATTATTGTAACATTTAACCATGTAAAGCACTCAGTAACTTTTACTTACTGTTAACAATAAATAACAAATATAGGTCACTCCTATAGCTGTAAAATTCACTATGGAGGAGCTGGGATTCAAAGCCAGATAGTCTAGCTCCAAATGTTTTATGTATTATAAAAGTGCATCTGTTGCTTTGTGGGTGGGGTGGCTCATACCTATAATCCCAGCACTCTGGGAGATTGAGGCAGGAGGCTCACCGGTTGGAGACCAGCTGGGTAGCTTAGCAACTTAGTGAGACCCTGTCTCAAAATAAAAAGTAAAACAATGACTGTGGATGTAGCTCAGTGCAAAGGTCCTGGCTTCAATACTAAATATCACAAATAAAAGTGTAGGCCTTTTAAAGGTTGGGGTAGTTACATTTTTTTTTATTTTTAAAAATTGATATATGTGTGTGATAATAGTGATTATATTCAGCTTAGGGGCTTGATATATATACATACTGCATATTGATCATTTTTACTCCTCAGCTGCCCCACCCGTTCCTCTCCCTCTTTCTCTAAATTCTCTTGCTATCTCTACAAAGTCTACCTTGTTCTTTCTTAATATGGATCTTTTATTTTGCTCTTTAAATTATTTATACTTTGGGTTTCTCATACTAGAGAAACCATGTAATATTTAACCTTCTATATCTGATTCATTTCACTTAGAATGATGGTCTCAAGATCCATCAGTTTTCCTAAAAATGACTCAGATTTATCCTTCACATGAATATATACCACATTTTCTTTATCTACTAATATTGATGGGCATATAGGCTGCTTTCATGATGTAGCTATTGTGAGTTGTGCTGCTATAAACATAGGTGTGTATATATCACTGTAGTATGATGTCTTTAAATCTTTTGAGAAGATACCCAGAAGAGGGATGGCTGGGTCAAATTGAATTTATATTTTTTGTTTCTTGAGGAATCTCTATACTGATCTCCGTAGTATTTTTCTTGCCACCAGCAATGTAGAGGGGCTCCTTTTCCCCAAAACCTCTGTTTGTTTTTTGAGTCCTTTACGATACTCATTCTTACTGGAGAAAGGTAGGCTCTCAGTATCATTTTGATTGGTATTTCTCTAATGGCCAAAAATGCTGAATATTTTTTCATATATTTATTGGTCATTTGTACTTCTTCTGAGGAGTATCTATTCATTTCATTTGCCCATTTTCTGATTGGGTTATTTGAGAGCTCTAATTTTTTACTTCATTATATATTTTGGATTAGTCCTCCATCCGGGGAGTATCTGGCAAAAAATATTTTCCCATTTTCTAGGTCATTTCTTCACTCTTTGCTGTGGAGAATCTTTTAAATTTGATATAATCCCATTTGTTGATTCTTAGTTTTTATTTATTTTTTAATTTATTTTTTCTCATTAAGATTATTGGTACATTTTAGGTATACAGTACAGTTATATTCATCATTGGGATCTTGTACTATTACATGACAGGTCTTGGTTCTCATTTTTTCCCCTTATCCCTGCCCTCCCTTCACCTCCTCCTCTCTTCCCTATTTACAAATACTTTATTTCCATTTTTTCATTTTCTCACTTTTTTTTTCTTTTCCCTTATTTCCTTTCTCCCACCCTTCCTACTTCCCCTACACCTTTAGCCCTTTTCTTCCTATTTCACATTGTCAATTATACCATTAGGATCTTATGTACCATTATATGTTGGTGGGGTTGTGGGGAGAAAGGAACCCTTCTCCATTGTTGGTGGGAGTGCAGACTGGTACAACCACTATGGAAATCAATGTGGGGATACCTCAAAGAACTGGGACTAGAGGTTCCATTTGACCCAGCCATCTCTATTCTGGGTATCTTTCCAAAAGAATTAAAAGAATCATATCATAGTGATTTATGTGCACCTATGTTTATAGTGGCACAGTTTGTAATAGCTAAAACTTGGAAACAGCCCATTTGCCCATCAGTTGGAGGCTGGATAAAGGAGATGTGGTTTTTCTATAAAATGGAGTACTGCTCAGCCATAAAGAATGAGAAATTAGAGTCATTCATAGGAAAATGGATACATATTGAGGATATACTCCTAAGTGAAATAAATAAGTCACACATGTATAAATACCGAATAGTTTGTCTGGTGTGATTCTTAGTTTTATGTCTTGTCTATCTGGGGTTCTAGTCCAGAAAATCCTTCCCTATACCTATGTGTTAAAGCGTTTTACCAATTTTTCTTCTACCAGACTCAGTGTTTCTATTTTATGTATTTTTAAATTAACCAATTTAAAACAGTTCAGATGTGCCATATGCATTACAGTACCAAGAACTGTAACAAGAAGTAAAAATCATAATATGTTCCCAGGATTGGATGCTGAGGCTTAGAGCACATCAATAATAGTGCTAAACATATGTTTTTTATTTGTTTGTTTTGATATTAGGCAACTGCTTTTCCCACAGAAGTTAAAGATTTGACGAAGAGGATCCGTACTGTTCTTATGGCCACTGCCCAAATGAAGGAGCATGAGAAAGATCCTGAAATGCTAATTGACCTCCAGTATAGCTTGGCGAAGTCCTATGCCAGCACCCCGGAGCTCAGGAAAACCTGGCTCGATAGCATGGCCAAGATTCATATAAAAAATGGAGATTTTTCAGAGGTGACTACTTAAAAAGTTTGTTCTAAACAAGACCTTTCAAAACCCCTTGCACACATTCTGACAGTTCTTTGTCATTTTTTTTTCTTTTTTTAGGCTGCAATGTGTTATGTCCATGTAGCAGCTCTGGTTGCAGAATTCCTTCACCGAAAGAGTAAGATATTTCTGTTCTGAGATGGGAGGAATTTCACTTACCACAGTAGTTTTTATCTATATAAATTGCAACTATGATTATGGTGGAATTGAACTCTGAAAAATATGTTCACCTACAGCGTCATTCAGTCTTGAACAGAAGTTGTTATACAAGAAGGCTGGATTGTTCATTTTGCCTTCTGCTTTTATAGAAGGTTACAAGAAAAAGTTAAATAGTACAGGGCCAGGCCTGGTGCCCAGTGTTTATATTCTAAGATTCTCTCTGGAAGATTGCCACAAATTAAATTTTTCTTAGGCTCATGGGAAGCTCCAAATGATGCAGATCATTTATTTTCTGCTTCTCCACTTCACCAACATCTGCCCACAGAGTAGGTCCCTACACTTATCTAAGTACAGTGACATCTGCATGTTAAGAAGGAATTGTGCTCTTCAAGGGCATCAGGGTCCAGGAGATCTGGATTCCTAATTAATTGAAGATTCCTAATTCTGGAATCTGCCTGAAACCTTCCCATTCCAAAAAATAGTATTTTTGAGTACTATAACTACTCAGATAATAAAACAGTTGAGTTAGGTTTTAAAAAACTGATTGGCAGTGAAGATTGCAATCAAGAAATCTTCCACTATCAGCCAGGCATGCTGGCACACACCTGTATTCTCAGCACTGGGAAGGCTAAAGCAGAAGGATCATCAGGTCAAGGCAAGCCTGGACTACATAGAAAGACTCTGTCTCAAAAAAAAAAAAAAACACAACTACAAAAAACCAACAAAAAATAAATCATCCACTATTTATCATAACATCAAAGCTACTTCCTTTAAAGCAGTCAAATGAGTAACATCAGGGCAAAATGAAACTAACTTACTGGAGACAGTAATTAATTACTCTGACCTTGATGATGGGAACACAAGCTTGTTTTGTTTTGTTATTTTAAATGAAGAAGTCCTGCTGTTAACTGTACCTCTGATTTTACAACTAAAGTCTGGTGTTTGCTTGCTTCGTATAATACTCATGTAGAAACTATCCAATTACAATATCATGATTAAAATATAGATTCATTTTACTTGTATTTTAAATTGACAATGTGTTTGGGGCTAGAATTCTTCTGAACAATCAACATGCTTAACATACTCTAGTTTTCTTCTCTTAGTACATAGGAGATTTTATTCTATTTTACTATTATTTATGTTTTGCTGCGGAAGATTGAACTCAGGGCCTCAGGCATGCTAAGCATGTGCTGTATACTCAGCTGCACTCCCAGACTCTGTGTGTTTTCAAAATGGAGAAAGCAATTATCAAAATAAAACCCAATTTAATTATGTCACTGATACACCTATAAAATTACACTATAAATATTAAAATTAAACACCTACAGTTTCAAATAAACTGACAAATATGAGAATCCTAAACAGTATTAATATGATTTAGAAGTATCTTTCAAATAAATTAGGTTAGTAGCATCTTGTCTTTCTAATTAGTAGAAATCTGAAATCAAAGTTTTATATAAAACTACATCCTTTAAAATTTGAAATTAAGTATATTAAAATTATTTTTCTTGAATTTTTTGATTTTTACACCAGTGTATAATCCTTAAAATCGAGTAAAAATCAATAATTATTAATCTCCATTATCAATCCTTAAGCTTAAAAAATATAATTTCTTGCTATGGATGTTTGGACATTAGCACAAAGCAGTTACCCTAACTACTGAAATGTGATATGCTTTTTTTTTGGTACCGGGGATTGAACTCGGATCCTTGCACTTGCAAGTCGGGCCACCGAACCACTGAGCTAAATCCCCAGCCTGTGACATGCTTTAATGAGTGGAGATAGTGTTTCTAGTTAGTTATTTAAGTATTCCACAATAGCCTCAAGATTTCCTACAATTTATCCTTCATAGAAGTCAGAGGGCACAAGGAGAAAAATATGTTACTTTGCATTTTTAAATTTTGAATTTAGAAGATGTTTGTGTATTTATTTATAGGTGCCATCTATTTTTAAACTGAGAAAATGATTAAACTAGAAAACCTTAATCTAAAAAGTTGACAGTAGTAAAATCCTAAGGATTTCCCCCCTTTGGCTTCAATGAGTCACATGATCCAAACCACCTTCTTTTGTTAATTAGCTGACGAAACTATAGTAATTATTTCAAGGTAGACTACTAATACAAGTTAAAAACTTAACTGGTTACTAGCCATCCAAGTATGAGAACTCCACAGTCCAACCAGAATTGGTGAGTTTTTGAAGTTTAGATGAGACTTGGGTGCTTACAGAGTAAGTAAAAATCCATTTGAGTGCAGAATTGAAAAGGAGAAAAGTTTAAATACACTTAAACCAGACACAGTGATTCACACCTGTTATTCCAGCTATTCAGGAGGAGGAGGCAGGGAGAACACAAGTTTGAGGCCAGCCTGGAAAAATTAGTGAGACCCTGGCAAGTTAGGGGGCTAGAAAAGTAGGCAAGTTCAAGATCCCCCTCCTTTTTTTTTTTGGCCAAGAATATTGACCTGTGCCTATAATCCCACCTTTCTGGGAGCCTGAGACAGGAGAATGGCAAATTCAAGGCCAGGCAGAGAACTTTGCAAAACCCTGTCTCCTTACAAAAAAGGAGTATTTCCTGGGTTCAACCCCCTGCAGTTAGGAGAAAAAAAAAAAAACTTAAGGCTAACTTATTTAACAAAGATAACTGGCAACTCTACAGTCTTTGTTTTCTGTCATTAACTGTTCTATGACACAGAATGTAAAAAGATGAGCAAATATTTGAAATATCTGACATATATTAATTGCCAAAATTTTTCTATTTTCTCAAATTTCTAAGTCCTTTTAAGTGCATTATAAAATGTTTTTGATCAAGATAGGATAAAATAATACCTGCTCACATTGGAAACAGATGTTCTATTTAGACTTTCTTAAAAATCCTATTGGAGAATACCTAAGCATAACACCAGTGCGGGGCCATTTTCAGATCCTTTTCTTCATTGGTTCGGGCACTGAACTGATAGGGAAAGCAGAAGGAGGCCTGTGCTTCTCCTTGCCCCCACCACCCTCTCCAACTTCCTTCAGACAGCCTGAGTTCTTGTTCATTCTACCAGAGAGGCATCACAGATTATCATTTGCTTCTCTTTACCTAAGTCACCTCTAAATGTTGATAGTGAGTGTTCATTATTCTTCACACTCCCCCAAAATATAAACTCAAAACAAAGCCAGAATTTCTTTATATTTTGTCTGAGAACCTCAAAATTTCTTGATCTCATTCTCCAGAGGCTAGACTTGTATGTATTTCTTTCTCTTCCTGGGAGAAGGCATGACTTTTCCCCAGGAAAGACAAGAGTCAAGTCTCTGCATTCTTTCACTGCCACCTCGGTTCAGCTAAGCTTCCAGCCTGTGAATTTCCTCCTGTGCTTGATCTTAGCCAAAAAGCCGAGAAGCGATGTGAATTTCCTCCTAATGCAGAAAATAGAGCTTCCTTTTCCACAGGGTCTGTTCTTCTTATTCCTTTTAGGATAACGTTGCTCTTTCCCAAGTCTTTGTACTCAGTCTCTGATTGCTAAAGTTCCGCACAGCTTTTTATTCCTCTCTTCTCTCTCAGTCCACAGCCTTTTCCCTTCGTGCTTTTCTACCAGGACCCTTACCTTCTATGCAGTCATATTTTACCATGGATTAGACTGCTACCCCATCAAAATCTCCACCTTTTTTTCATAGGATCACTTGTACTCAAGGTAGTGGTCCCTACCCAGACAATTTCCATTTTGCTTTTCCTAGGATAGCGTCCAGGAATATGGAAGTGACAGTGATGAAGGGAAAAATTAAAAACCTAAATCAAATACCAGACAGATTAATAGCAGAATATTCAGGGCCACCTTACACAAGGGTACAATAGGTCTACGTTAGATCCTTCAGATGCCTCATACTGTTGGGATAAATGCACTGGCTGATTCTCGACTCAGCAGCTTGTTTCACCTGAACAATCTTTCCAGAACTAAGGGAAATCAGAATTTTACCCAAGCATTTTTTAAAGCCCTTAACAAACAAAAGAATCCTGGGTTTTAGAGGGTGTTGGTAACTTATGAAGAAAAGGGTATGGTCTTCTCTAGATAGGTGTCTTGCTTATGTTGCCTAGGCTGGCTTCTAACGTGGGTTCACACAGTCCTTCCATCTTAGTCTCCTGAGTAGCTGGGACTACAGGTGCACAACTCGGTGCCTGGTACTAGGGATCGTTGTTGTTATCATTAGTCCTGAGGATTGAACCTATGGCCATCAGGCACAGAAAGAGAGTAGTGGACTATGAAGCTGCACATCCATAAGAGTCATTATAGTGGATGATTTGGCAATACATTCCAGAAGTGGGTGTTGACATCTTTGCTTTTGAGACAAAGCATCATTTTCCCTACTTCTCCTTAAGATACATACCAGGAGACTCTCCCAAGATGCTTTTAATCTAGTTTTATTTCAGGGATGGAAGTGTACCTTTCTCTGTGCTCTCCTAGATCATGACATTC
>NW_022900951.1:95629274-95638830 GCF_012274545.1 Fukomys damarensis
ATTCAAAAAAAAAAAAAAAAAACCTAGATTGGGAATCATTTAAATATTCCTTCTATACAGAAAATTTTTCCCATTCCTGGGCTTAACTGTATGAGCTCTTTAGGGGTTGGCCTCTTCTTCGATAAAGACTAAGTAAACCTTGGTTTGATAGCATAATTTGTTCCAGAAATATGCTTGTAATCCAAAACATTATATCAAAGCAAATTTCCCCATAATAAATAATGGAAACTCAGATGTTTCATTCTATAGTCCAAAAATATTCTCATAAAATGATTACAATACTGTAATACAATACAAAATAATAAAGAAAAATAAATTAACCTGTACTTTTGAAAACCTTCATGTCTGGTGTGAGGGAGGGGTGTGTGTGTGTGCATGTGTTGTGTGTGTGTGTGAGAGAGAGAAGGGTTACTGTGTAGGATGACTTTTATCAATAAGGGAGTCACTACTATCTGTTGGCTCAGTGGAATCTTTTTCTTCTTGTGCAGCTTTAACAAGGAACCTATCCAATGACATTTGCTTTTACCTCCTTTTGAGGATTTCATGGAAATGTGACATTGCATTGTCATTAAACGTATTCATTGCTTGCACTCCTACAGCCTTATTTAGGTGGTGCTTTTCTGCAAAATTTTATACTGCTTCCCACGTTCTTTGAAGTGAGGGATCCTACTTTTTCATCCTGCTCCCTCCAGAGAGAAGATCTCCATAACCTCTTATTGCTTGGAGAAGATCACCCATAATCCCTCAGAAAGTGGAGGGGCGTTAACTCAGTTGTGGTCATATGACATCTGGCATTACATAGTACTCACATTGCAAAAGTAAAACTTTATTAGAAATGTTTACTCATTTTGCAGAACACTCACAGAACAAGTTACACTCCAAGATTTGACTCTACATCTTTATGTCTTCACTCTGTTCTTGGGTCTTTATTGCCAAGCTCATGATTTCATAGAGGCAACCCAGTGGGATGTTTTAACTTTCAAAAAGTTTTAGTACAGTGCCATTCGCAGTGTTCCACTGACTAGCTGCTAGTTTAAGAACTGTTAACGGTTTCCTGGAGATCAGAAGTATTGTCGTGAATGTAAATCACCTGTGTCCCTAAAAACTGGGCTGTTCAGTTTAGCTGACTTTTTTCATAGGAAGACTTTGTTGAAAAAGGAAAGTATAAATCGATTTATATTCTGATGAAAGTTTCTTATCTTATTGTGCTCTAGTACTTTGAATAGAACTCTCTCTAGGTCTGTAACAGACCAATTTAGGCAATTAGGCATACTTATCTACAGAAATGAAGATAAGTTTTATGTTCTATCTTAAGTGCCTTTTACCTAACTTCTCTGAATGAACCCAGCCTTCAAATCTCTTTGATCAAAGTTAATATAAATTTCATTTCTTCCCCTTTCTCTTTCTCAATGAAAACCCACTGACTACTCGCCATGTATTTCTCCTTTCTTGAAAGCTTACTTTAATTCTTGGATTTAGTAAGAGCCTGTCTCACTAAATACAAAAGAATAGGGATGTAGCTCAGTGCAAAGAACCTAGGTTCAATACCGAGTACTACCACCACCACCACCACCTCTAATAATAATAATAACAACAACTGTTGGCACCAGGCACTATGACATGCACCTATAGTCCTAGCTACTCAGGAGACTAAGACAGGAGTATTGCTTGAATCCAGTAGAAGCCAGCCAACATAGTAATATACCGTTTAAGAAATCTTCCCCAACAGATATCCATCTCTCTCATATAAGCATGGTGCTTGGTGCTTACTTGATGACTCATGTTCTATTAAGCATCTTACCCGGAAGATGTATGTCTAGTAAGCGTTGCTTTAAGCAAGATGAGTTGGCAAAATCCAATCCCTGTCCTAAGTAAAACCTTTTCCCACCAGAATTCTGAGAAATCTCTTTAATATGAAATTTGTTTTCTTCACCCTTCCTTTTTACTTCCCCAGTCTCTAACCCCAGAAATATGAACAGATCCCTAGGTGCGATTAAAGGTCATTACTTCTAAGCATCACTATTAAAGAAGATATAGGACAATAGGTTCCAACAGCTCTTTGTTCAGCCAGTATCAGAATGAAACTTTGACAGGCTAATGGAGTCTGTTATACAAAGGTTGAGTTCTTCTTGAAGTCCAAACTTATAGCTGACTTAGATAAGGGCAGAAGTAGCCAAAACAAGAGTGGTTGAACCAGGATGGATAGGGCAACTTTGTGTCCTTCTACACCTAGACCTTAACTTGACAGTATCAATTTGGTCCACAATCCTACAGAATGCTCATTTCATCTTGAGTTCACTTCCTACTTCATAGGGGTTCATCTGACAATTTTTTTCTCTTATTTGGAAAGTTATTTTCCTTATTGGTAGCCTTGTTTGGTCATCATAATTCATTGAGTACTTCTATGCTAGGCTCTGTTCAAAACAGTTTGCATTT
The DNA here is from genome assembly GCF_012274545.1 of Fukomys damarensis. NCBI lineage: Eukaryota > Metazoa > Chordata > Mammalia > Rodentia > Bathyergidae > Fukomys > Fukomys damarensis. The sequence goes on from NW_022900951.1 coordinate 95,631,711, forward strand.
CATTTAATTCTCAGAAAGCAACTATTAGTATCCATTTCTTACAGATGATAAATCTTTGTTCAAAGGGATAAATATGTCCAAAAGCACTCAGTTGGAGGTAGAGCTAGGTCTGTCTAACTCCAGGAACTATGGTTCCTCAAATGTCCAGTCCTGTTTCTCCAAGGATGCTTCATCCCTGCCATTAGTTTTATTTCCTGCTTCTCTTACAAGTCCTAAGCTAGGCCTCCTCCAACAATTCACTTCCTTTTCCAATTCTCAGTGAAATTATGTACCAAAGAAAATTACCAAAGATCACTCAGTGCCTGCCCTCTTGTTTAAATGATCAACTACAAATGTAATCGCACTAGGGAAATGTCTGTCCTTGACACTGAAGATGGTACATAATCAGAGCAAGACTTATCATGACCCGCTTGGAGTCACTTTTTCAGAAAAAGCCTGATGGACTATGTGGTATAGAAATATTATGGACTATGTGGTGGATAGAAATATTTTATATAATTGTTCTTTTTGTAAATGAAACTTGTAGTTATGACTTTGATCCTTTCAAAAGCATCTCTTTATATAAAAATTGCCAGTCCTTGCAAGGCTCTCTGTTATTTACCACTTTTTTAACACAGAATTTTTGTTCACACAGAATTATTCCCTAATGGATGTTCAGCCTTCAAGAAAATTACTCCCAATATAGATGAAGAAGGAGCAATGAAAGAAGATGCTGGGATGATGGATGTCCATTATAGTGAAGTAAGATCCCAGGACCTGCATTGCCAGTTACATTACTTTCATTTCTTTAAGTTTATGTTAAAAATTATTACAGCTAACTGAATGTTGAGGGATTAATGAGCTTTAAGTATTAAAACAGCCCAGGGAGAGAGATGTTCCTGTTTAGAACATAGAGCCCTGCCTCTTGTAGAAGGTCTCTGTTATCTAGTTCTAGAATTGTCACATTTGATACTCTCAAATTACGATCCCAGTTGCTAAATCACAGTCAACAAATGGAAAAATCTCCCCCCCTGACTAGAATGAACACTGTCCTTCAACTAAGCAAAATATGTATTAAAATACATACAAATGGAAATGTTCCCACCCTATACTTCAGATAGAAAACAACCTCAGCTGTCAATCAGCCCACAAAGATTTATTGAGCACTAATTTATAAGCAAGGCTCTGAATTTGGTAATAGAAGAGCTGTAAAATAATTAAATATGGCTTAATTGGCCTTCAAGGTCTCCTGAAGAGATTATATGCCAATGAAATGAAAACAAGCGAAATAGTGCCATTTGAATAATATAAAGAGCACATAACATGCAGGGTCTGAAGTGAGAGAGATACCTTTACGCTGAGGTCTAGCAGGGGCCATATGTTGCCACCTGGGTTTGAAGACTGAAGACCTGGTGAAGTCATTCAAGCAAAGAAGAGCAGGAGGGACAAAGGCTGAGGGAGGAAAACACAGGTATGCTTGAGGCACAGTAAGTGAATCCATTTGGCTAATTCAGTGGGTTTACGTAGAGAAGAGTAATCTTGGGAGGCCAGATTTTGAGAAATGTAAAGTTTAGGCTTTATCTAATAGAATGTTGAGCTGTTATCAAAGATTTTTGTACAGGATAATGAGACAATGAAAGCAATGAGAGAAGTTAATTTGGGGGTGATGAGGTAGATGTATTGGAGGTAGACAGGTAGGGCGGGAGACAGATATGAGAGGCAGGGCTGCACTAAGTGTCCAGACATGAGACAGTTAAGGACTAAAGCAGAATAGTGAAAGATTCAGGAAACATTGAGGATGCAAGGAAAGCAGACTTGCTGGCTATAGGAGGGAAGAGTCAAAGGTACCTATTCCAAGAGGTTTGGACATTAATGAAAATAGTTTTGTGGAGGAAATGGTTGATTTCAGTTTTCAGTGTGAGTTCAGTTATCTAAATGCAAATAACCATCAGGCCATTAGAAATGCGGAACTGAATCCAAAAAGAAAGGTCAGGGGTAAAAGTCAACATGTGGGAGCTATATCCTCATAAGAACCAAAGCAGCGTGAATATAGGACATAACGTGGCAGAGAACAAAGGACCAAACCATGGAAAAGTAACAATTAAAGACTGGGAACATGGGGAAAAATAAGAAGCACACAGAAGCAGAGAAGTTGAAGGGGTTGTGCTCCTGTACAGCTACATTTTTTGTTATCTTGATGTATAATTTTTAATGCATTCTGTTGTTGATGGATTTTGGGTTGTTTTCTTTGGGGATAGTATGAATAAGAATGCTTTAACCATTCTTATCTTTGTCCTTTTATAGACATATGTTTTTGTTTTTCTTCTGGAATATTTGGAGTTGTGGAATTGTTGGTATCGGGGAATTGTTTGTAATATTGGAACTGCTAGATCCTAGGGAACATATATATTTAACTTGATAAGAAATTTCCAGAATTTCTGAAATGGTTGGGCCACTTTATACTCCCACCAGCAATGGATGAGAGTGCCATTTGTTCAATATTCCCACTAATATCTAATGTTTCTAGTCTTTATTTTAACCATTCTATTAGGCACAAATTAGGCATTGTAACTTTTATCTGTGTTTTTCCTAATGATGAGGGATGTTTAGTTCTTTTTCATGAACCCCTGGACTAGTTTATATTTGCTTTTGTGAAGTGTTCTTTTTTCCCATTATTAGAAATTATTGGGCCGGGAATTTAGCTCAGCGGTTCGGTGGCCTGCCTTGCAAGCACAAGGACCCGAGTTCAATCCCCGGTACCCCCCCAAAAAAAATATTATTGTTCATTTTTCATTGTTGATTTATGGGAGTTCATTCTATATGCACTGCAATTTTGTGTACCAGTCATTTGCTTATCTGTTATGAGTGCATGTGTTACTGGGGAATGAACCCAGGGCCTGTGCATTAAACTACATCCCTGGCCCTTGTTTATGTTTTATTTTGAGACAGAATCTTGCTAAGTCGCTTAAGTTGCCTGAGTTGAGCTCAGACTTGCAGTCCTTCTCCCTCAACCTTCCAGAAGACTGGAATTTCAGGTGTGTGCCACCACACCTGGGTGATGTCCACTTTTTTATTGACAGATATTTAAATGACCCACATTATTTGGAGGAAAACACGACTTTGCTTTTGACTCGTTCACTTTGCTTTAATATGCTCATCAAAACTTCGTATACCCAGGGCCAGGGATTTAGCTCAGTGGTTGTGCTGCCTGCCTCACAAGTGCAAGTAGAAGGTCCAGAGTTTCATCCCCAGTATCAAAACAAAACAACAACAACAAAAAAGAAACCTCATGCACACACGTGCGCCCACACACACACACGGTCCACATAAAAGAATGCTCACAAATCAACAATAAAAAGTGAACAACTCAATTTCTAAAAATAGACAAAAGAGAACATTTCACAAAAGAAAATATAAAGGGTCCAGGCACACAAGAAAATGTACTAAAAATATATGGCTGTGTGTGTGTGTGTGTGTGTGTGCATGCGTGCGTGCGCTTCTGGCCTCTGTTCTGCACCACTCATCCATTTGCTTACATTAGTACACTGTCTTGATTACTGTAGCTTTATAGTAACATCAAGAAACATTCATATTTAACTTTATTCTTTTTTAAAACTTTTACTTATTCTACATCCTTCAAATTTCCATATAAAACTTAAAATCATCCTTTCTACTTCCTCAGAATAACCTGTTGGAAGGTTTTTTTTTATTTAGGGATTTTACTAAACTTATACATCACTACATGGTTAATGGAAAGCCTGACCATATTGAGCCTGCCAATCAATAAACATTCTTTTTACATTGTCTTTAATTTCTTACATCAATATAGTATAATTTTTAAGGTAGAAGTCTTGTTAGATTTATTGCTAGATATTTGATGTTTTGATACTATTATAAAATATATTGCTTGCTTTTCTGTTTTCTGTTTCAATGTATTGTTATTAGTGTATAGAAATAGTTGATTTTGTATATTGACCTTGTATCCTGTAACCTTGCCAGATCTGCTTAGTAGCTTTAGTAGTTCATATATTCCTTAGCATTTTCTTCATACACAAACATGTCATCAACACAGAAAAACAGTTTTACTCTTTTCATGCATGTGCCTTTTTTCTTGTTGCGTTGGCTAAGTACCTCTTGCATAATGTTGAATGAAGTGATGACAGCAGACATTCTTGAATTGCTCCCAATTTTAAGAAATGTTTACACCCTTCAGATGTTTAATAGATGCTCCTTTAATCAGGTTGAAGAAAAATTGTTTCCTAAGTTATTTTTAATATGAGTGCATGTTGGACTACAAAATGTTTTTTGGCCTCTATTAATAATTATATCATTTTTCTTTTTTATTTGGTGTGTGTTGTGGTGTTTTGATTTTTTTTCTAATTATGAAGTAACCTTATAGCCCTGGGATAAACTGCACTGCTTTATAACTGGTTTTTAATTTCCTTGTGTTCATCAGCTTTCTTTTGCTGGTATAAAATACCTAGCACCTGCAATTTAAGAGAGGAGTGGTTGTTTTGGCTTGTGGGGCCAGTCCATGGTCACGTAACTCTGAGGCAGACACATCATGGTAGAAAGGCATGGTGAAGGGAATCCGTTCAACTCATGGTAGCCAGGAAGCAGAGGGCAGGGGAAGAACATGAGAGGAAGGGGTCAGGGACTGTATATAGCCCCCAAAATCACAACCCTGTGATCCACTCAGACACACCCAGAAATGTGCTTTTCACTAATCTAGGCATCTCTCAAGTCAATTAAAGTAACAGCATTTTTTGAACATCTGCTATACCGTACCATTATACTAGTTACTGGAGAAACCAACATAAATATTATTTGTGCTCTTGAAGAGTCACAGCCTATTTGGAAATTCAGATACACAGACCATGTTCAAACATTGTACACATGTGACTATTTACCCCATGAATCAGCAGAGTAGAAAATGAGGCACCTAATTAGCCTGCCTTGGATTGATTAGTGGGATCCTGGAAGAGGTGATACCTCAGCTGTTTTAAAGTAATAACCAATTGACAGGAACTAAGGGCAGAGAGGTGTAGCAAGAATAATGACACAAAGCTAAGACACAGCTGGGTGCTTCAAAGGACCTACTAGCTGTTCACTGTTATTGGAGCATAAAATATAAGACTTGGCCTGTTGAATGAGGAGATTTTAGAAGTATCAGACAGATCATTGCAAACTTTGTGTGCCAAATAAAGGAGATTGTCTTTGTTCTGTGAGAGATAGGTGTTTGAGAAGGGAAGTGTGATGTGGTCAGGTTTGCATTTTAATTAGAACCCTATGATGTATGGATAGAGGATGTATTTTGAAAGCGCCAAGGCTGGAGGCAGAAAGATCAGTTAGCAAAAAAAAAAAAAATACTGAAGTCATGAACCTTAGCAATAAACATAGAAATGGACAGGAAGGATCAGATTTGAGAAATATATTTAGGATGTAAAACTTAACAGGACTTGATAATGAACTCATTAGAGGAAGAATTTTTTTGAGAATGTATTAGTTTCCTAGTATCTTAGGCTGTTGCAATAAAACATAATATAAATGGTAGCTTTAAATTATTTTTTTTTCAGTGCCGGGGGTTGAACCGAGGTCCTTCACACTGTGCTACAATCTTTTTTGTTGTTACTTTTAATTTGAGAGAGGATCTTACTGAATCACTAAGTTGCTCAAGCTGGGCTTAAGCTTGCACCCTTCCTGCCTTACCCTTCCCGAGTGCTGGCATTTACAAGTGTGCCCCACCATATTCAGTTTAGGTAGCTTATTAACAATCTTATCCCAAGCTTCCTAGAGGCTGATAAGTTGAAAATCCAGAGGTCAGCAGATTCAGTATCTGATACGGGAATCCTTATGTGGTAGAAAGTTTGAACTAGCTCTCTCTTTTCTTTCTTTTTTTGGAGACAAGGTCTCGCTGTGTAGTCCAAGCTTGCCCTCAACTCACTATAAAGCCCAAGCTGGCCTCAAACTTGGTGGTCCTCCTGCCTCAACCTCCTAAGTGCTGGGATCACAGAGTGCACCACCAAGCCTGGCAGAATCCCTTTTATAAGGGCACTAAAGTCTTATTATGATGGCTGTGCCTCATGATTTAATCACCTCCTGGAGGCCCCACATCCTAATACCATCACCTTAAAAGTTAGAATTTTAGCATATAAGTTGAGGGGCTTAAAAGTTCAGACCATAACTCTAGGGCTGCCTTTACAAAGTACCACAAACTGGATGGCTTAAAGCTATGGAAATTCACACTATCTCAAAATTCTAGAATCTACAAATCTAAAATTGAAGTTGCATCAGGGCCATTCTTCCTCTGAGACTCCCGCCTTCCTTGTCTTTTGGTGGTAGCTTGGATTTTTGGCCTTCCTTGGCCTGCAGTAGTACCTTTCCTTCCTAGGGACATGGTATTTTCCCTGTAAGTCTCTCGTCTTAGAAGGATACCAGCTGTATTGGATGAAGGAGCCACCCTCCTGCAGTATGCTTTGTGTTAAACTAATTACATCTACAATGACCCTTTTTCCAAATAAGGTCATATTTGGAGGGACTAGGGGTGAGAATGTGAATTCACCTTTTTGGGGAACCCAATTCAACCTATAACAGAGGATAACGTCAAAACTGCTCTTACTTTTCTAGCTAAGGGTTTATAGGATGTTGTCACTGGCTAGATAAGATCCACAAGTGAAAGCTACAGAGTAAGTTTGTTACAGGAAGAGCCATCTGAGAAGTCATTTCTATCTTTCTAAAATGCATCTCTTTAAAATGGGAACAAGCTGTTAAGATTTATGGACAGCATAATAATGGCTTTATCTTTTTATTATTGAGAATATGAGATACTGATTCACAAAATAGTTTGTTTCATAGTAGCCATTATCGTTCAGGCAAGGTAAGAGCTATCCATCACAAGCCATTCACCTATCATTCTCATTAATTTTAGAACTAACAGTTCAGGGCCAGGGATTTAGCTCGGTGGTTCTGCCGCCTACCTCACGAGCACAAGGACCTGAGTTCGATCCCTGGTAAGAACTAATACTTCAGGAAGGAAACACTGTTTATGAAAGTTGCATTATTTTAATAAATACCTATCCTAATGCAAAGGCATGAAAAAGTCACACAAAAAGTTGCCAGTTTCTTTCTTTTTTTTTTTTTT
>NW_022900951.1:95639012-95641819 GCF_012274545.1 Fukomys damarensis
ATAATTTATATATTAAATTTATATAATTTATATATATGAATTATATAATATAGTATATATACCCAGTTATATATAAATATATATTATATATATATAAATATATAATATTTACCCAGTTAGGCATTCAAAAATCCTCATTTTTTTTTGTTTTGTTTTGGTTTTTGGTACCGGGGATCAAACTCAGGTCCTTGCACTTGCGAGGTGGGCTACCGAACCGCTGAGCTAAATCCCGGCCCAAAAATCCTCATTTATTGTTAACACATATTAATTGGACCCAGTGTGATATTCCCATATGTACATATTACATTCATCATTTATATCCAACCACTCTTCCACCTTCACTTTCCAACTCTCGAGCAACCTCCCTGGAGTCTAGTAATCACCGTTCTACTTTCAGATCATCTTAGACATTCTCAATTTAGAACAAACAGAATATTCCTATCAAAGATATTACTAAGTGTATTTCCATCTATAAGTACAGTTAACGTCTTCATTATGAAAATAAACAAAAGGACAGTTTACTATTAATTTCCTGTTTTAAGAATGTTTCTATCCTGTATGTAATTCTAGCACTTGGGAGGCTGAGGTAGAAGGATCTTGAGTTCAATGCCAGCCTGAACTACAGAGCAAGACCTTGCCTCAAAAAAATAAAGTTTCTAATTTCAAATATTTCAATTACTTTGATTTGGAAAATATGGTCACAGTACTGAGGATGTAGCTCAGTGGTAGAACACTTGCCTAGCATGCATGAGGCCCCGTGTTTCATCCCCAGCACCCCCCACAAAAATAGAAAATATAATTCTTACACAGTTGTATTTCTTCTGTGTACTTCATTAAACTTAGTACATTATGTTTCCTCTGTATTAACTTAAAGTGGTTTAAAACTTGTTTAAAACTCTATAACTATTTTTAATTCCTAATTGGATTTTTTTCTTAATGCAGGAAGTTTTGCTGGAGTTACTAGAACAATGTGTAGATGGCTTATGGAAAGCAGAACGTTATGAAGTAATTTCTGAGATTTCCAAGTTGATCATTCCAATTTATGAGAAACGTCGTGAGTTTGAGGTAGGCATTTTATGCCTTTTCATCGTGGCTTATATATTTTATTTTGGCCTTGGCAAAAACACTAATTTCATTTCGTTATTGTCATTCTCTTCTGCAGCTTCTGAAGAACCAAAGGTTCGTTGTATTGTGACAAATATTTATTCAATTTGAAATTTAATGTCCAGGATGGGAATGTAGCTCAGTGGTAGAACACTTACCTAGCATGCACAAGGCCCTGGATTCCATCCCTAGCACTGAAAAAAAATTACAAACCTTAAAAATGTTAAATCATAATAATGACCTACCTTATGTTCATATACATTTACCAAATGAATTTAAGAGTAAAAGACTCAAAACATAAATTGAAATTTAAACTAGACTAGTGGTTCTCAAAATATTTTCATCTATCAAACACCCCTCTTTGTCTCAGGACATAGCCAGTGTTGTTTTCACTAATCTGTCATTAAAAAAGCTATCAAATTTCACATTGGCCAGGACAAAGACATACACATGATTTTATTTTTTGCAGTTGGGTGAAGAGACTAGCAGGGCTGGCAGGCAACAATGGGGAAAATAATAAAATACTAGTAGTAGTTCTACTATGAGGAGGTTTTTTTTTTTTTCACTTGGCTTGCCAGATAAACTTTTAATAATTAGCAGTTAATAATAAAATAGAAGTATAAGCTTGTTGTGGTCCTACATGCCTGAAATCCCAGAATGTTGGGAACTGAGGCAGGAGAATTACAAGTTCACACCTAGTCTGGCAATTTAGTGACTTAGAGGGATCCTATCTCAAAATAAAAGATAAATTTAAAAGGCTGAGGATGTAGCTCAAACTAAAGGCCTTGGTTTCAATCCTTATTTTATATTCAAGTTTCTCTGTCCCTATCATAATTTTATCAACATTTTTGCTTCTTTTGAGCTGGGAAAGGGGTGGCTTGGAATTCAAGCCACTTAAAGAAGATGTATCAATTTATTCTTAAAAATAGCAGCTAGTCTTGCATTGTTGAAGAGGTTTCTAAGAGTGAATAAACATGCATTTAATATCATCTGAGTAGTGTTCTAATCTCTGCTCCAAATTGGTCCTGATTGAACTCACTTTTTCTTCCCAAGTCCTACATCTTCCTCTTTTTGCCATACTCTTTGTGTGTGTGTGTGGTTGTTCTGTCTGGTTGTTTTGTTTTGCATTGTTTGGTGGTACTGGAGGTGGAACCCAGAGCCTTTTCATTGAACTACCTCCTCAACTGTTTTTTTAACAGCGTCTCACTAAATTTCCTAGGCTGGGTTTAAACTTGTCCTCCTGCTTCAACCTCCCGGACTTCTTGGATTATAGGCATGTGCTGCCACACCCAGCTTCTTTGTCATACTGTTGATGTATATGGAGCAGGCCCCTGAAAATTGTAGTGGAACTCAAGATTATATTGATAAATTAGAATTAAATAATTAACTGAACAAGATGACTAAGAACAGCTTATGAGACAAAACAAGATTTGCCATTACTTATATAAAAGCATTACATTCTTGCAGAATATTCACACCAGGGAAACTATTTGGTATTTACACATGTGGGACTTATTTATTTCACTTAGGAGTATATCTTCAATATGTATCCATTTTCCTATGAATGAATCTATTCTCTCGCTCTTTATGGCTGAGTAATATTCCATTTTATAGAAAAACCACAACTTCTTTATCCAGTTTCCAACGGATGGGCAAATAGGTTGTTTCCAAGATTTAGCTATTACAAACTGTGCCGCTATAAA
>NW_022900951.1:95642248-95643107 GCF_012274545.1 Fukomys damarensis
CTAAAGGTGTAGGGAAGGTGTGATACGTAGGGGAAGAACAAAAAGGGAAAAGAAAAAAATGTGAGAGAATGAAAAGATGAAAATAAAGTGTTTGTAGATGGGGAGGGGAGGAGGGGGTGAAGGGAGGGCAGAGGTAAGGGGAAAAAATGAGAATCAAGACTTGCCATGTAAAGGTACATGATCCCAACAATGAATGTAACTGTACTGTATCCCTAAATGTACCAATAAACTCAATAAAAAAAAAAAAGCATTACATTCTAGGAACCTTTATAGGAGTTTCAAAATAACGGCCCAATTTTCTGATTCTTAAGTTGAAGATGAGGCTATAAGAAACCCAAGGAGCATTTTGCTATACAACCATTTAGTAGAAAACAAAGAATAATATATTTCTTCAATACATTAAAGGAAATTATTATATTCTCTATAGGAAAACTAATCCTTTCTTTTTGTGTGTTTGTTTTTTGCATTACTGGGGATTGAACTCAGAGCCTCAGAGCCCTTCTTAGTTTTTTTATTTTGAGACAAGGTCTTGCTGTGCTGCCCAACCTGAGTTTGAACCTCCAGTCCTCCTGCCTCAGCCTTCCAGAGTGCTGGGATTACTGCCATGCCTGGCTCTAATCCTTTTTTCTCTTTTTATAATGATATGAGTGTGTAGATCCCTTGGCAATCTGCATGAGATTAAGTAATTCTTTCTAAGATCCTGATGTATATATTATTTTTCAGTGTATCTCTATAGAATAGGTGAAAAAGTATCCGATAGCAGCCAAAGTCAAGAACATTTGCTTGAAATTGTGGTCCGCTGTAGGAGATAATGTAGAAAAATTTTTAGCAAAAGAATCTTCTGTTTTAGTTTGTATTT
>NW_022900951.1:95643431-95649989 GCF_012274545.1 Fukomys damarensis
TTTTTTTTTTTTTTTTTTTTTTTTTTTTTTTTTTTTTTTTTTTTTTTTTGAGACAAGGTCCTACTTTGTAGTCCAGGATGACTTGGAGCTCACTGTGTAGCTCACACTGACCTCAAACTCGTGATCCATCTGCCTCAGCTTCCCGAGTGCTAGTATTATAAGTGTACACCACATCTGACAGAATTCTGTGATTCTTGCTTTGCTTTGTTTTTCTTAGTGATGCTGGGGATCAAACCCAGAGCTTTGGGCATGCTAGACATGTGTTCTACCACTGAGCTACAACCCCAACCCCTTTTTTCATAATTTAAATGAAATTAATATGATATTCAGTTTATAATTTAAAATGTGCAGTGTAGTGACATTTAACACATTCACAATGGAGGAGTTCTAATTCGTATGTCTGTCTGATGGGCAGCCCTGATTTGAATTCGATCTTTCCTCTGGCTTGAACCACAGCATTAATGACTGCCCCATCTGGCCACTTGTACTACTTCTCAGGGAGTCTTTGATTACAATAATGCAGAGAAAATCATTGACTTTGCAGACCAAATGTCATCATAGTACATTTCCTTAAGAAAAACATTAAAATGGTATAAAAAGCTGTAATGCAACTAATTTGTAATACAGCTAGTTGTAAATGCATGTTATATATATCAACAGTGGGAAGCTTTGTATGAGTTCCATGTTAAAAATTAAAGAATTAATTGTTGGTAAACTGTTCACAAATATAAATGAATTTCTTTTAATTTAATGAAATAATTTTGATTATAATAACTTATTAATTGGTATAAACCATATTACTATATATATTTGATCAGTAATTATTCAAATTCAAGCAATTAACTAGATTCAGTTCACTTATGGACTTTTTATTACTTTTATTAATGAAAAGACCAATAAAAGTGATTAGATCTTTTCGTACCATAAATGGTACGCACTGCCTGATGGGGGATAGTCATGCTTATACCACTGGTGGTTCAAGCCAATGGTAACATGTCTACAGCATCATGTACTTACCATCTCTAGTTTCTAGGCTTTTTTACACCCTATACGGGCTGGAGATGTAGCTCAGGGGTAGAGCACTTTCCTAGCATACATGAAGCCCTGTGCGTTCCATCCTCAGCATTGCAAAAAAAAACTTCTTTTAAATCACTCCCCACACAACTGCCAATCCCTAATAACCACTAATCTGCTTTCTGTCCCTATGGTCTTGCCTATTCTAGAGATATCATATAAAAGCAGTAATATGTGACCTTTAAGTCTGATTGCTTCAACTAGCATAACATTTAAAGGTTCATCCAAGTTGTAGCATATATCAGAATTTCATTCCTTTTATGGCTGGATAATATTCCACTGAATGGATATACTACAATTTGTTTATTCACTCATCCATTGATAGATATACCTTTCTGGCTATTATAAATAATACTGCTGTAAACATCATTGTACAGGTTTCTAAGTAGACCTATATTTTCACTTTTCTTGGAAATATACCTGGGATTTGAGTTGCTGGGTCACACCGTAATTCTGTGGTTAATTTTTTGAGAAATCACCAAACTTTTTCAGAGGCCACACATTTTACATTTTTGTTATTAATGTAATAGCTTCTGTTTATCCATACCATTACCAACATTTGTTGTTTGGTGTTTTGTTTTGCTTTGCTTTTTAAAGCCATCCTAGTGAGTGCAAAGCAGTACCTCATTGAGATTTTGACTTGTATTTCCAATGATGATTGAACACGTTTAATGACCGATGATGTTGAACATGTTTTCATGCTTCCTTTTATCCATTTTTTTCTTGAGGCGTGGTCTCACGAGGTAGTTCAGGCTGGCCTTGAACATGCTGTGTAGCCCAGACTGGCTCCAAACTCATGGCAATCCTCCTGCCTTAGTCTCCTGAGTGCTGGGATTATAGGCATGTGTCAGTATGCTGGGCTCTTTCTGGCCATTTGTATGTCTTCTTTGAAGAATTGTCTGTGTCCTTTGCTCATTTTAAAAGTTAGGGTGTTTGTCTTTTTGTTTTTGACTTTTAAAAAGATTTTAATATATTCTGGATAGTAGGCCCTTACCAGATTGTGATATGCAAATATTTTCCTCCATTATATATGTTATATTTTTACATTCTTAATACTATAATGTCCTTTGTACATTTTGACCCCCTTTCCACTGTATAAAGAAGAATATATTCTTGGGAAATACCTGAGCTTGTATAGGAGTAGTTCTCGCTAAGGCCTTCACTACTGCTTAGTTTTTTTGGTCCTGGGGATCGAACTTGGGACCTTGCACTTGCCAGATAGGCAGTGAAACCACTGAGCTAAATCCTTTCCCCCACTACTACTTAGTTTTGTTATTCTCTTTGATGCTGGGGATGGACCCCAGAGCTTTGTGTATATCAGGTACACGTTCTATCCCTGAGCTACATCCACACAGCCCCTTACTTATTTTTGTATCAGCATTTTATTTTCCTTACCAAATGCTTTTTCATGGATTGTTTATTCTCATATCTCTCTTGGTTCAAACATTTTGCTATCCTTTCAATTACAGTAATTCAAATATAGAAAGTATTTGTACATCAAAATCTGCTAAGGGCTTAGTATCCAGAATGTACAAACAGACGCTTAAAACTGAACAAAGACAAGCACCTCAATTTTTAAAATGAGCAAAGGACATGAACAGAGTTCTTCTAAGAAGACATACAAATGGCCAAAAGGAAACATAAAAAGATGTTTAATATCACTCGTCCTTAAGTGATACATTATTATGTTTCTTTTTTGTAGTGTTGTAGATCAAACCCAGATAATACAATATTTTACAAATATAAATTGTCACTGAAATGTGAATAAAATGAGACATGATAAAAGACTTAAATTCATTGTTACTTTGCAATTTTAAGTTCTACCCTTACATTTCAAGTTGTTAATTGCTTTTAATTATGACAGTGGAGGAAGAAGATGTGAATGGCACTACCAAAACAATTTTTAAAAGGAACTTCGGTGCTTTTTATTCTGGAATATTCATGTTGGAGGTATTTTAGTGAATGAACAAAAGATTAAAGCCAATTTGTCTATTCTCATTTTTCAGAAACTTACTCAAGTTTATAGAACTCTTCATGGAGCTTACACAAAAATCTTGGAGGTTATGCACACCAAAAAACGACTTTTGGGTACTTTCTTCAGAGTTGCCTTTTATGGCCAAGTAAGTGTGTTTTAGTTCGTAGAGTTGTGTGTATTTTTTGACTTTCACCTTTGGATTATTAGAGCATTGTAGCAACAGTTTCTGGTTCCAAGATTCTAGCTGGATAGAGTACCTGTTGCAGTAGTAGAAAACTTCTTTCCTAATTATAAAGTGTATTTTAATTCGTATATCTAAATCATTAGGTCAAAGTACATGTATAGTTTGGATTTCTCCCTGTTTCATTTTCTGTTAAGCTTCTTAAAGTATGTTAAATTGCTAGTACTTTATTTCAAGTAGAAAACAAGTGCGTATACAGGGAAGGATTTATATCTAATATAGAAATTGTCTTCAGGCCAATAATATGTTCATATAATTGTGAATTTGAAAATTCTCATTTATTCGAGGTTTAAATGATAAATATTTTCATATGGTTTTTAGTAATATTATTTAAAATGCATCTCCAATATATTGTTACTAGTTATTTAGTGGATTTCCTTTAAATATTTTCTTCATATTCTTTTTACATTATTATTTGTTTAACTTTATAATAGTCTTTTTTTGAAGAAGAGGATGGAAAGGAGTATATCTATAAAGAGCCAAAGCTCACTGGCCTCTCAGAGATTTCTTTGCGACTTGTCAAACTGTATGGTGAAAAATTTGGTACAGAAAATGTCAAGATCATTCAGGATTCGGACAAGGTAACATGTGCCCTGCATTTTGAACATTTTTTGTTAATTGCACTCTTGGTACATTCTGACATTTTAAATTTCTTCATTGGTGGAGAAGCATGGAAATACAGCCTTCTAGATAGTGAAAGAAAAGGAAAGGCCTTTAGAGCATGAGAGAAGATTACAAATTTGCTTTTTCTGCTGCTTATTAGATGTGTGACCGTGGAGAAGTTGCTTAACTCTCTTTGTTTCATTTTTCTCATTAGTAAAATTGAGATGTTAATAGGTGTCCTGAGTCTGTTGGTCAGCTTTCTTGTTGCCCAACACCCACATCTTAAAGGAGGAGAGTTTTACTTTGGATCACAGTTCATGGTCAGCAGCCTCCAGGAATATCATGTTGGAAGGGTGTGACGGAGTAGAGCTGTTTAGTTCCTTCATGCTGGTTGGGAAGCAGAGCAGGGAAACACCTCCAGAAAGGAAGGAGCCAGAGACCAGATATGGCACCCAAGCTGACACCTCCATGACCTGACACCTCTAAATTCGAGAAGTGTCTCTGTCAGCCCGTTGGGCAGCTTCCAAGCCAGTCAGGCCGACAGAATCAAGCTTGCCCAGTTCACTGAGAAGCATGCTTTTTTTTAAATTACAAAGTTGCTTTTAATACTTCAGAATGTGCCCCACCAGAATAAAAACACTAGGTAGAGGTAACCCCTCATCTTCAGGAGTGGCCCGGGGGAGAGAGGCTACCTGAGGGGCAGGAAGCACAAAAGGCACCCATGTGGACTCAGATAAAAGGGAATGGCTTCAGGACTGAGACCTGTGTGCACTAGTGGAGGGAATGAGAGTGTGGTGGGACTGGATTCAGGCACTCAGGTGAAGGGCAAGACATTGGACATGCAGCCAGCCATAAAGATCCTTGGGTTCCTCCTTTATCTCATTTGTCTTTTTTTTTTTTTTCTTCATCTCCGAGTCCCTCTGCTTGCAGGTGGCAGCAGAAGGCCTGTCATCGTGGCACTTTCCCTTAACCAAGTCACTCTACTTTTTTATATTGTTCCTTTGGCTGGTGAGCTCACACTCGTTACCATTGGGCATGGTAATGGCAGTAGCTCTGGCCTGCCTCCCATTGTGTCTCTTCTGTCTGATATTTGCAACATGCTTCACTCCTCACCCTCCTGGCCCTCTCCTGGTACTGGGAAATGAACCCAAGGCTACATCCCCAGCCCTTTTTTATTTTTTCTTTTGAGACAAAATCTTTCTGACTTACTAAGTTTCTTAGGCTGGACATGAACTTGTCATCTTCCTGTCCCAGACTCCCAGAGTGCTGGAATTATAGGCATGCTCCACCAGGCCCAGCTGAGGCATGCATATTTTGGCCAAAAAATGCTGATCACAGCCAGCTGAACTCCAGGCATTGCTGTATACCATATTTCAATCACTTCCTATAGATAGCACACATTATTGACAGTTATGTTTTTAAAATACAGTCAGCCTTCCATGTATATGGGTTCTATATCTGTAGACTCAGCCAACTGTGGATTGAAAATATTCAGAAAAAAATTGTATCTGTAATAAACACTCTTGTTTCTTAACACTATTCCTAAATAATAAAACTTTTTACATAGCATTTATGTTATATTATCTATAAGTAATCTAGAGATGAGATAAAAGTACATGACAGGATGAACATAGGTTATGTGCAAATACACCATTTTGTATAGGGACTTGATAGTTTCCTTAATGTGCAAAAGCAAAATTAAATACTCTTTTACTTTGCCAAAGAACAAAATCTGCTTAAGGGCACAAGTAATTTGAAGTGGAGCTTGGCATTATCTTCCAATATTTTAAATGGATGTTTCCGTAAACTGAACAATTTTACCCTTAAAGATTTTATCTTGGCCAGGTGTGGTGGCACACACCTATAATCCCTGTAGTCCCAAATTGGAGTGGGCAATTTAACAATTTAAGAGACTCTGTCTCAAAATTTTAAAAAAAAGGTCTGGGGAAGTAGCTCAGACCCTGGGTTCAGTCCCCAGTATAAAAAAAATCATCTAGTAGACGTATAGACATACAGATAAATGTTCAATGCTGGAAAATTTGTATAACAAAAACCTGGAAGCAATTTAAATGTCTATATGGCTAAATGAATGGTACTATTACCCAAATAATAAGTATTGTAACCAAGCATTTAAAAGAATGAAAGGATTTATAAGTGTCACAGTGAAACTTAATATGTGATTGGAGGAAAAAAGGGCAAGATGCAATTCTGCCTGAATAGTATGGGACATTCATGTAATACCTGGATATTGCATATACTTACATATATAAGCTTAAGAAATTTCTGAAATCATATGTACAAAATTATGTATGAGTCCATAGGAATAGAACTAGAGTCTTGGCTGGGAAGAAGCTTTTGCTATTTATGTACATCTTATGAACTATTTGAATGTGAAATGTAGAGATATATTCATTTCCTACAGGTAGCACACATGATTAGCAGTTCCTACTGTTAAAGATGCATAAATACATGTGTGTTTATATATATATAATATATATGTATATTGTATATATTTTAATGTTTTAAGGTTAGAAATCAAACCTTTTTGGTGGTGCTGTTGGGTCTTGCGCATACTAGGCAAATACTCTACCCTTGAGCTACATCCCCAACCACTTGACCTCTATTTCATTTCACTTTTTTTTTTTTTTTTTTTTTTTGTGTGGTT
>NW_022900951.1:95650466-95663519 GCF_012274545.1 Fukomys damarensis
GGGTTGGTACCGGGGATCAAACTTGGGACCTTGCACTTACAAGGCAGGCGGCAGAAGCATGGCCCTATTTCATTTCACTTTTGTGTTTTATCTTAACCTTGACTTTTGTAACTCTGGAGAACTGAATCTTTTTATTTTATTGCATTGCATTGCAGTATTAGAAATTGAATCCAGCACTTTTGCCTTATATAACCTCTCTGGCCCTTTTATTTTATTTTTTATTTTGGGACAGAGTATCACTCAACTGCCCAGGCTGGCTTTGCAGTCCTCCTGTCTCACCCTTGTAGAGTGCTGTGATTTAGGAGTATAAAACCACACTTGCATGAAACTCTAGCTTTTAATGGGAAATAAAAGAAGATTGGTATTTCTGGGAACAGACGAACCATAGCATGAGTATAAAGAAATTATAAGATGCTAAGAAATTTACTTCCCCCTACCCCATTCATCCTCTTTCATATGTAGACAGAAAAAGGATGCAGAGACTGTTTCTTGGGAGATTTTTGTTGGTTTTATTTCTTTTTTGTTTTCTTTTTCTTTTTCCATTAAACAGAAAAAGGCATAAATTGTTGTAAATTGCAAGGATATTGACCAAGTCACTAGTACCCAAGGCTCAAGGCAAATGGTAGAGGACACTGAAGGAGGATCCTGGGCATTATGTGGAGTCCATGGAAATATGCTAGAGGGAGAGTAGGAGAATCCACAGACAAAGCTCTGACAGAGTGCTGCAAGGTCTGTCCAGCAGCGTAGCTTCTTAGCCTGGAATGTATACCATTCCTGAATGGATTAAAACTACAGTGAGACATTTGTTCTGTTTTGTTTTGTTTTGTTTTGTTCTTATGGTGATAGTGATGGATCCCCAGGACTTTGAATGTACTAGGCAAGTGCTTTACCACTGAACTAAATTACTTTTTATGTCCCTGAAATCAAATCAGTGTATTTTCTTACAGTCCCACAAGACAGGATTAAAATAATAGAGTTAAGAGTACCCACTCTTATGATATCAAACACTGCTTGTGTATAGCCAAATGGGTAAACTTTGCTGTAGGATGATGATTAGGTAATACATGTCAAAATCCTTAAAACCGTATAAATCTCTTCACTATATAATTTTTCTTCTAGAAATTTATCCTAAGGAAAACAGTCAAAAAATGAAGTTTTACATAATAACTATACTTTTCATTGAGGTGGGATTCACATAATGCATTTGATATATTTTTGAGAAATCAGATGATAAATCTATTCAGCATGATCTTAGTTTTCTAGATATATAGATATATCTTTAATATATATTTACATATTATATATTAATATATAATGAATATTAAAAGTATATTTATATACAATATGTAAATATATTTATATATAAAAGATTGGAGGAAATATGTGAAAATGTGAATATTGGTTATTGATTGGTCCTATATTTCTGAAGTTTCCTGATAGGTTTCTGTAACTTCTGTATAATCATAGATAAATGATCATTAAAAAAGAACAGACCTTCTGCAGGTATGTATTCAATTGGAAGCATAATCATAATGGCAATGTTTTTCAAGTAGTCTCAAAGCAGTTAGTCACCTGTATTTCCTTTACTCTTCCATTTGACTTTTTAAAAAATTTTAAAACCTTTCTTATTTTATAGGTAAATGCCAAAGAGCTTGATCCAAAATATGCTCATATCCAAGTCACTTATGTGAAGCCCTACTTTGATGACAAAGAACTCATGGAAAGAAAGACTGAGTTTGAAAGAAATCACAATATCAACAGATTTGTTTTTGAGGCACCTTATACTTTATCAGGCAAGAAGCAAGGCTGTATAGAAGAACAGTGTAAACGCCGTACAATCTTGATGAGTAAGTAGGACTCTTCATATTAACTTCTTATTTGTTCCTCTCCTCTTTGATACACAGAAGTACCAGCTGGCCAGCAGGAACACTAAACTGAAAATTTAATCATTTGTTGTTTTATTGTTCAGTTACAAGTTTGCGCAAACACGTCCTTGTAATAAACCATCATTTTCCCCATATGTCATTCATCTTCTTTAGAGGTGTCTCACAAACAGAATTAATCCTTCAATCCTGAAACAGTAGGTATTATACCCTAAGGCATCTTACAAAGAAAAGTTGGGCAGATTTAAACATAATGGATTTTTTTTCTTGAATTCAACTGTTTCAACAAATGGTTTTCTAAAGATAGTAACTCACTCTTAACATTTAATAGCTTCAAATTCATTTCCCTACGTAAAGAAGAGGATTCCTATAAACTGCGAGCAGCAGATTAATTTAAAGCCAATTGATGTTGCTACTGATGAAATAAAAGACAAAACTGCAGAGCTGCAAAAGCTGTGCTCCTCTGCAGATGTGGACATGATTCAGCTCCAACTTAAGTTGCAAGGCTGCGTTTCTGTGCAGGTATGTTGCTTCCCCAACATGTATTAGTGTTTCTGTTTCTCTTGCTTTCATACAGGTACAGAACAAGCAGGGATTGTAATTAGAAGTTCTGCTCTCACTGAGTACAAAAGCCTGTCCATTAAACATAATTATTGCATTAAATTAACAAAAATTAATTTCTATATATTTTGTATTATGTAGAGGATTTTAAATCCCTATAACTAGCAAAGCCTTATCTTTACATATCAGAAATCATTAACTAATTTCTTAGTGCAACATTGTTCCAGGTCATGGCTTTAGTTAATGATTTCTCACATAAAATTTTAAGCATAATAAGCATATTAGTCAGATTTCATATGTATTTGAGTGTTTATGTTTTGGTCCTGGGGATCAAACTCAGGTTCTTAGTGTGTTGCACAAGTACTCCACCACTGAGCGGTACCCTTAGGTCTTGGAGTTTTTAATAAAAAGAAGAAATGTAAAAACTTCCTTTGACTGCGTGCTGACAATTCTCTCCTTTTTATCCTTTTATAACTAAGGTCAATGCTGGTCCATTAGCATATGCCCGGGCTTTCTTAAATGATAGTCAAGCCAGCAAGTATCCACCCAAGAAAGTGAATGAGTTGAAAGACATGTTTAGGTAAGTGGTTCTTAGTTTTCAGATTAGGTCTCTATTCGTCTCCACTTTCTTCTAAATACAGCAACCAACTATTCACCAAATAATAAGCCTCAAAAAAGGATTTGTGCTCTTTTAAATGTCTCAGGTGACCTCTGAGCGGTGTTTTAAAAAAGAAAAGCATGATCTGTTTTCATGCTGCAGGATATTAACAATGCTCCAGTGACCCAAGAGATTAAATATGCCAATTTATGTATTGCTTTGAATATTTTCAGTGACACAAAAACAAGCCTGCTACATTCCTTGTGTGATTTCCTCCTTTGCCAGACTGACCTCGTGTTAAAGAATTTCAGACCATTTAGGGCATGAGGAAAGTGGGATTTGAAAGTGCATAGACTTGCTGCTGTCCTGTGTCCTTGCTTCCCCTTGGGTTCTGCCAGTGCAGGCTTGCGCTGTATATTGTCTGCAGTGATCAGCCTTGTAAGAAAGGCATGTCTAAATGGTCTTGCATTAGAAAACGGCCTGTTTACTATAAAAAAGGAGTTTATATTCAGAACAAGACAAACACTTGAGTAAAATAGACTAAGGCAAAAGATGATAACCTATCCACTCATTTGTTTCCAACTTAGGTCATTTGCTTTTCCTGTCTGAGTTATCAGCTACTTCAAGTTGCAAAATAATCAGTAGTTATTCATTCACCAATATTTATGAATAATACAAGCCTGGCATTCTACTAGTTGCTATGACAGGAATTTAATAAACAGATGAGGTACCTTGTCCCCTCAGATGCACATTTTAATTGTGGATATTAAACAGAAACACCAGAAATAATAGAAAATAGTTTTATGATAGGTCCTCAGCTTGGTGGATCCACTCTTGTCAGCCCCAGGAAGATGCTTCACACCTCTAGCATCTGTCACTGTACTGGGTATATAGTAACTCCAAACAAATCCTTTTTGAATGAATGACTCATTGTACTCACAGGTACAAATTAATGTTAACACAACTTAAGCTGATAGAATATGAAGTACATAACTCAGCAAGTGGGCTTCCTAGAGGGTATGTGTTTTGAGCCAGGTTTTGAAGGAGGTAAGAAATCAGAGGGCAAAGGTGGAAAAGATAGGAAGAAGTATCATTTCAGGATTAGGAAGTGACATTAACAAGTGCAGTGAGAAAATACCGAACTCTAATCTTCGTTCTAGGAAAGCCGTGGTTAAAGTGAGTTGTCAAACTATCAGTGAGGGTTCCTAAGAATAAATAACAGAAGTTTGGCTTTTGATGTTCATGCACAGGAAATTCATACAAGCATGCAGCATTGCACTTGAACTAAATGAGCGACTAATTAAAGAGGACCAAGTTGAGTACCACGAAGGGCTAAAGTCAAACTTCAGAGACATGGTGAAAGAATTATCTGACATCATCCATGAGCAGGCAAGTATTAGGGTGATTGAAAATGAAAATATTATCTGGGGTCCCTAAGATGTTATTTAGCAAAACCCATTAGTTTGGAATCTGTTATCTTAAAACCACTCAATTTGTATTTTAAAATTTGCTTGTTATATTAAATCATTTAAGTGACAAAATACAAAACAAAATTGAAGCAGTTATCTAGAGCTGTTACTAAGACAATTATCAGTGATAAACCATTTTGTTCTTTGTGCTGTAAGATATTAAAAGCAAATAGCTGAATTGATCCACTGTAAACATGGATAGGAATCTCTCAAGAAGAGTCCTAAGGAAGTGAAATGATTAGCTTAGTAGCAAAGTCCCCAAATGAGTATTCCTATCTTGCCTGCTAAAAAAATAGATATTGTGGTTTAGGTGAAATCCTAAATGATTCCAAAAATTGGGGTTTGTCTTCATACTCATATAGCCTGCAAAACTATTTTTGTAAAACTTCTTAATATTTTAATCTATTACTAAGGGATAAGGGCAAGTACAGCTTTCTTAGTAAAATATAAAACTTCCCTAGCAAAATTTAAAATTGAAGTCCTGATCATCACACACAGCCCAATTATGTCATCATTAAGTAGTTAGCACTTTTATATATTTACTGACCCTTACAGAACATCCAGGAGTAGTTTACCTCGTTCCTTTATTTGGGCAGTGAAATTTTTGTTTATGTCCACCTTATACATAGATTATCACTTAGTTATTTTGACATCTTAAACATATTTGTAAACATTCTAGGAGAATGGTGTAGTCTCTTAGTGACTGCACCTTTTAAGATTGCCATAAAGCCTCCTTCATTTCCTCTCTAGTGAAAGTTCTACTAAGATAAGTATTTGTTTCAGAAACAATTCAAACACTTACTTTCTAAGAAATTAAGGACTATTAAAAGAAACAAAGAATCAGGGCCCAGTGGTGCACACCTATAATCCCCAGTACTCAGAGAACTGAGACAGGATGATAGCAAGTTTGAAGCCTTTCTGAGCAATGTAGTGAACTGGGTATATAGCTCAGTAGTAGAGCTTGGCATGTGGAAGCCCCTTTTGCTTAATTTCTAGCCCCCCCAAATACATATATATCCCTTTAGAGAATATATTCATTTGGTGTATGTGTGTGGTGTTGGGGATAACACCCAGGACCTCACATATGTTAAACATTCACTGTACCCCTGAGCTACAGCCCCAAACCCAGGACAATACATTCTTAAAGCTGATCTTGAAAAGGAGAACCTCATTTGTCTCGGAATCTGCATTTCAGTGATGGATTGAAAGCAGTCCTGCCTGTTGGAGACTCTACACAAAGGGTGGGCTTACAAAGAGACCCACTGGGTAGCATCAAGGGACTGTAGTGCAGGGACAGGAACAAGCAGATGAAAGACACTTGTAGGACAGTAAAAGCTAGCTGACTTTCAGTCAAACTCACGGTCTAAATTTGTTTTGTATGTTTTGTCTTAGAGAGAGCTGTAAGAAATTTCATCACAGTTAGCCCAAGGTTGAACTACCACTTTTCTACCACTATCTTCTCCTTAGTATGGAGAATTGGGGTCAGCCAGACTTTGATCATCCCATATGCTTTATTAAGGGGACCAGCTACCCCAGTCTCCCACATGGCCATTCTCCGTGGCTGGATGTCTTGTTGACCAAGGAGCCTGGTATCAGTGTTCCACATCTTTGTTCCACCCGCACTTCTCCTGCCCTCCTTAGATATGAGAGCAGGCAGTGCCAAGGCCACTCTTTACTGCCCAGTCTTCAGGGGCCCTTTTCCTTCTCCTCCTCTAAGCAGCCAGATGATCAGGACTAAGAAGGCAGGAGACTTTCCACTTCGTTCATTGTTTGTATCTCCGGTTCAGCCCATGAGCACAAGGAGGGTAGACCTCTGTTTAACATCCCTATTCTGAAGTATATACTATTATCAAATAGAGTGCACAATTGCTTTCTAAATACTTGTTGATTTTTTTGTTCCTTGTAATACATACAAAAAAAAAAAACAGCAGAAACTCCTCCTTCACAACAAATAGAAAAGAATTGCACAGGCTGTTTTAAGCCAGTGTATGCTCTGTAACAGTTATTTCATTTGCATACAACTATATGACCTACTCTTAAACTCTAAATGATACAAATTGAAGGAAAATTATTCAATTTACTGTTATCACTGTGACCAAGATATTTTGAGTACTCATTAAGTCCCCTCCCCAATCAGGGATTATTTCAAATTGACTGTCATTTTTCACACCTGTCTGTATTTCACCTATCTCATTCCCATAAGCTATGACTATTTCCCTTAGTTGTAGAGAGCAGCATTTTCTTATTTTGGCTTTTTGAGACAGGTTCTTGCTGTATATTCAAGGCTGGCCTTAAACTCACTGTGTAGCCCAGGCTAGCTTTGAATTTGCAGCAATCCTCTGGCCTCAGCCTCCCAAGTGCTGGGATTACAGGTGTGCACCACCATGTCTGGCTAAGACCAGTATTTTAGACCCTTGATCTTATATACTGTTAGCTAGTCAACAAAACCCTTACTTTTTATTGGTTTATATTTATGCAAATCTTTGACTTTATATAGTGATTTTTAATAAATCAATTGATATTTCTCACCAAATATTGAACACATGAAAAGAGATTTTTAGTCACACACTTGAGATTTGTAATAATGCTATAAAAAGGCAAAGTAAGTATGTGTACTAAAATATGAAATATTCTGTTGAGCTCCATAAATACCAACCAAAAAAAAAGCAGGGCCTACATACTCCTTGGCCCCTTTCAATGTAATCTTTTATAATATGCTAAAAGTATATAGTCCTTTTTAACATTTATTTAAACTTTTCACTTTTTGAAAATAATTTACATTATATTAAAACTACTGAGAATTTCTTAATTAGATAAATGTGGTGGTAGCCATTATAGTGGCCAGTTTGTCTTGTAATTTGTTCTCAGTGAAAAATATTCTAGTTTACTTGTCTTATCTGCCAAGCATGGATAATCAATTAATTATCTCTTAAACTTCTAATATACTTTCAGATTAGTGTCATGAATTAAGCCTTTTATAAGAAATTTCTCAATTTTAGGCTTTATTTAAACCTTATGATTTGGCAACACAAGTGATCTGATTTAGTACTGCCATCACAGACCAATTTGAGGGCTTAATACTGACGTTTCATAGCCAACTTGAAAACTGAATATTGAAAGCTTGAGACTAGGTCTCTAGGATTTAAAGAGGTCAGATATAATATGCATTTTCTTCTTTTCCTCCAACACATCTCAGCATAAATTCTCTGTCACTTTGGCTTTTGATCACACAAAATGGATCGTTTTAAAATTTTTATACTAATATGAGTGTACCTGTTTATATACTTAGGGAAACATAACATTTGTATTTTATATTTATGAAGTTTTTCATTTCCAAGAAAATCTTTTATACTGATTAGCTTAAATAATCACAGTGTCTTTAAAAATGCGCACTTAGAACTTTTATCTTTATTTGCTATTTCCAAATCTCCAGGGAAGGAGGATAGGCATTTGCATGTTTTAAAAATCCCACAGGTGCTTCTGGGAACCACTGTGTTAGAAGATGATCCATAAACTCTTATCAAAATGTACTCCACTTTGAGAGCTCTTGTGGTGACCATCTGTTTAAAAAGTTTTAAAGATTGTATTACCTCTTGTTTTTTTTATTGAATTTTGCATTTTACGATCTTTCATTTTTCTTAATGAGTAACCAGATCTTTTCTGCTTTCTTAATATGCTGCCTTTGTAATACAGCTTTGAAGACTTAAGTCGGTAATGTTATTCTTTGCTCTTTCTGTTTTCTGTCATCTTAAATAGCTCAGTGTCAGTGATAAATTGAACTATGCCTGAAATTTCATACATGTTCCCTATTTTTGGCAGTGTCTATTTTGCTCTGTGATAACCATGTGTATTTCTTTTGTTTTAGATATTGCAGGAAGATACAATGCATTCTCCCTGGATGAGCAACACATTACATGTATTTTGTGCAATTAGTGGTACATCAAGTGACAGAGGTTATGGTTCCCCAAGATACGCTGAAGTATGAGGAAATGTGGCTGTAAAGGATGATGAGACTGACCGTTCTCAGGAATATTCAGAGATGTGCAAATGTTAAAATTTAAGATTTGATATACATGGAGTGTTTCCTCCCGACACCAAAATTTTCATTGTTTCAAACAGGGTGCTTACATATTTGTAAATATTTAAGCAACTTGAAAGTGCCTGGAAAATTGCACCACTGTGCTTGGTTCGTACTTTTTTAGGTAAATCTATATGCTGAAAAGTAGAGCTCAAAAATGTTAATTCAGTTTGCTTAATTATTGCTTAAAATAATAATGGTACTATGTAAAATTGTATAATGGAACACAATAAAAGGTCAAACTTATTTGTAATTAGAAGTGAAGGAAATAATACTTTGAATTTAGCATTTTTCTTGACCAGGATCTTGATTCATTATCATACTAATCCTTGCAGAAGAAATTGGTAAACATCTACATGAAACATGAATATTTCACATTTGAAAGATAATTTGAATTCTTGCCTGTTAGGAGCTCAGGCTAGGCTAAAGGAACCAACAACATTTATTTATAGGAAATTTTCAGAAGGAAAGGATTCACATAGAAATACTAAGCCTGGTGTTCCTTGCAGCTCTGATCTAATGGTGCTAGGTTTTCTGCTAGTCTGTCTCCCACTCACAAGGTGAAGGGTTTGCATGGGGCACAGGTTTCACTAGCAAGTGGCATTTGTTGCTAAAGCTTCATTGGCTGTCCACAAAACTAAACAAAATGTTTAGGGAATGTTCAGTCAGGGCACCCTGTGCGATTTCGAAGGCTTGACAGCAGACCACGGTAGGCATTTTCTAATGATTATTTTCTTCAGTTACATGGTTAAGAAGCATTTTGATAGAGCTTGTAGTTGCAGCTCATCTTGAGTCTGTATGCATAACCGCCACAGATTTAGCAACTGCTGGTTGGGATTACAGTTCTATCTCTGAAGAAATCTCAGACTACCTAAATAATTCATGGGAAAACAAGGTATGAAGAAATTTTCTTAGCTTGAATTGTCCATAGAATTTCAGCTACTTTCCATAAACCTCAAGTTCTGAACTTATTTTCCTTATGTAATACAGCCTGTTACATGACCAAAAAACATTTAAATATAAGTGGATTGTACAGTACTTTGGCTTTTAAAAATACTTTGAGATCAAGTAAACCTTAGAGATTAGGTTCTTCACTTGGCCATTTTTCCCTACATGTCATAAGCTTTAAGAGGACAGTGAACTTATTAAACGTTAATTTTATATTTTAATAGAAAATTCAGAAGTATTGTAGAAGCAGCTTGCAACTTAATGTAGTAAACTCCAGAGTTAATTTCTCCATTAAAGTGGTTATATTTGGCTTAGACAGGTAAGGAATGTCACCTAGTGCAAATGCTGCCATTGTGTATCTTGGGGAAACTCTGGCACTCTTTGGTGAACTAGTCCCTATAACATCACTCAGCACAGTGTATGCACTGTAGGTAATTTTCATAAGTATAGTAAATGGCCCAATATGGTGACACACACCTATAATCTCAACTACTTAGGAGGCTGAGGCCAGAAGAGGGCAAGTTTGAGACTAGCCTGGGAAATTTAATGAGACCCCATCTCAAAATAAAATAAAAAGGGCTGGGGAAATAGCTTAGTGATAGAACACTTGACTACCATGCACAATGTCCTAAATTCAATTTGCATTACCAAAAATAAAAATAAAAACAGTAAACTATAACAACTGACCCCCGCCCCCAAGTGACTTGTAATGTTGCTGAGGAAGCAAAAAAGTTAAGAAGTAGTGCAAGACTTAACACTGTGAAACACAAAAAGTTGTGTATGAGTATTGCCAAATGAATGGTGCTGGCCAGTACTCTCATCACATTGAAGGAAGGAGTGGTCGATGTGAATTATAAATTTTCGGGAGGGAGGATTTAATGAGCAGAAGTAATCTTCCAATGGGCTTTTCAAAGATGGGAGGGTAGTCTAGGCAGGAGGAATATCATGAACAAAGGCCCTAAAAGAACCAGCAGAAGTTTAGGGAATGGTGTACAGAAGTTTTGTTCAAGGGGTTGGTAGATGATAAATCTAGAAAGAAAATTTAGATTTAGGTTGTAAAGGTCTTTAATATTAGTTTAATAGTGTTTGAACTTTACTCAGCATGCACAGGTAGCTAGTGAAGGTTTTAAACAAAGATCTTACTTGATTAAATGTTACTTTAAAATTTTTAATTTTCTATATTTACCGCCAGCTGTATTTGATGTAGTGAGAAATGGAAATAAGGGAACACTAGGCAGGCTATACTGAGTGGCTAAGGAGTAAAAAAGGCAAAGTCAAAAATATTTTTGAGTCTTGTGAACAGTGAATTATCCATGTCATGGCACAGTTTCAGTATATTTTCCCACCTTTCCGACTGAGGGTAGTAAGCCATAGAGAACAAGGTGAGCTAAACGAAAGAAAGCCAAGTAAATCTGTTTTTTTTAACACTGCACTATTAGATATATTTCTTTACCTAGTTTAGTGATTTCAAGAAGTTTGACCTCTAAAGATGAATTCACACTGAAGAATAAATTTATGTTATACTGATTGCTTTACAACCAAGCTTTAGTCTATTGTCCCCTGTACACTATTGTTTAGATAGTTTTTGAATGTACAGAAAATGTGAATAGGTCATGTTTGGTTGTATTTGTCACTACAGTGAAAAACCATAGAGAAAATAAGTCATGTCATAGAAATATTCCTTGTAACCAGTTGTCACAAATGGCATCATTTCCATAGATGGGATTGTTAGTGTTACCATATTTTTATATGGCTTGGCTCCCTCTAACCTTAGTATAAACACCTTTTGAAAAAGGAAAGACAATAGCAGTGGTAGCAACATCCTTGGAACCATGACCAACATATCATTATTAAGAGTAGAGATGACAGTAAATTACATAGGTCATCATAATAAGAACACAAGCTTTTTATTATAAAAGTTTTATCTGGGATTAAGAACCTGAAGGATGTAGTGAATAATAAGAATTTCCAAACTGTTCAAAATATTGGGCAACTTTCATTCTATCTTTTGTAAGGGTTGGGGTGAGTGCATGCACATGCATGTTGGGGCTTAAGCCTCAGGCCTTGAGCATGTTAAGCACACACTGTACCACTGAGCTATACCTCAGGCCCAATCTCCATCTTGTTCTAACTGTACACTACTTGAGCTATCAAAAGACAAAGGAAAAGAAAAGAATGAAATTTAGTTGAGGATGGTGAGTGGGTTTGTGTAACAAGCCTATGCTCCTGTCCCGGGAGTTGTTCAATAAAAATACTTTATCTCAATTTTCTAGTCCCTAAGCACATAATGGTCACTCTAAGAAAAGTGTATGCGTGTTTATCCACTTCCTGTTTGGAATTGTGGCTAAATACTTCGAAGATTTTGTTTTCATGTTTGTCACTTGAAAACTTTTCCCAACATGCTTTTTTTTTCCTGTTTTTTCTTTTATTGAGTTTATTGGTACATTTTAGGTATACAGTACAGTTACATTCATCATTGGGATCTTGTACCTTTACATGACAGGTCTTGGTTCTCATTTTTTTCCCCTTGTCCCTGCCCTCCCTTCACCCCCTCCTTCCCTCCCCATTTACAAACACTGTATTTCCATTTTTTCATTTTCTCATATTTTCCCCTTACTACCTTTCCCCTACCCTTTCCAATTTTCCTATACCTTTAGCCCTTTTCTTCCTATCCTGTTTTTCTCTTTACTGAAAATAATTCACATATTACACAATTCAGCCACCTAAAGTACACAATTCAGTATGTTTGTGTATAGTCACAGAGGTTCAGGAGCGTCACAAAGTGTTAACACATTTTTATCCCCCTGAAAGAAGAGCCATATATACTGGCAGTCACTCCGCACCCCACCCCAAGTCACCCACCAGCACTTGGCAACCGCTAAACCAACTTTCTGACTTTACCTATTCTGGACATAATGTGTAAAGGGAATCATACAATTTGTGGCCTTTTACATCTGGCCTCTTTCGTGTAGAATAATGTGTTCAAGGTTTATGCATGTTGTAGCATACGTTAGTGCTTAATTCCTTTTAACATCTGAATAGTATTTTCTTTGTAAGGAAACCCCACATTCTGTTCATTCCTCAGTTGATTGCCATTTGTGTTATTTCTACTTTTTTGCTATTATGAATAACATTGTGAACATGTGTTAGAGATTTTTGGGTGGACATAGTCTCGATCCTCTTGGGCATATACGAGGACTATATATGGAATGAAGTTACCAAGTCCTATGATAACTTTATGTTTAACTTTAAAAACTGCCAGACTTTTCCACAGCAGCTGCACCACTTTATATCCCACCAGCAGTGTCTGGGGGTCCCAACCTCTCCACATCCTGGGCAGCACTTGTTATCTGTCTCTTTATTATCCCAGTGGGTGTAAAGTGGAAGCTCTTTGTGGTTTTCGTTTGCATTTCCCTGATGGCTAACAATGTGGCCAATTCTTTCTTGTGCTTTTTGACCATTTTTATATCTTTAAAAAAATATCTGTAATAGGGCCAGGGATTTAGCGGCGGTTTG
>NW_022900951.1:95663940-95686116 GCF_012274545.1 Fukomys damarensis
AAAAAAAAAAAAAAAAAAAAAAAAAAAAAAAGTCTGTTTAACTCCTTAGCCCATTTAAAAATCAGGTTTGTTGTTTTTGTTTTCATTATTGAATTACTTAAATATACGAGCAAGCCCCTTCTCAGTATGATTTAAAGATATTTCTCTTACTCATATCTTTTAGAGTTGAGGTCTTAGTATGTTGCACAGGCTTTGCTCCAAATTCCTGGGGCAAACATCATTTTTCCTGCCTCAGTCTTTTGTCTTTTCAATTTTGTGATGGTGTCCCTTGACGCACGAAAGCTTTTTTTTTTTAAATCCAATTTATCTATGTTTTCTCTTTTTTCTTGTGCTTTGGGGATGGCTCTAACAAGAGATATGAGGATTTACACCTATGTTTTCTTCTAAGACTTGTTTTATAATTTTAATTCTTGATTTATATTTTTGTCAGTACTCTTTCTGGGAGATGCAGTACTAGGCATGGAACCCAGGGTCTGGTGCAGGCCAGGCAAATGCTTTACCCCTGAGCTACACCCTCAGCACTTTTTGTGTTTTATTTTGAGACAAGATCTCACTAAGTGGCCCAGGCTGCCTTTGAACTTGCAGGCCCTCTGGCCTCAGCCTCCCACTTAATATATTTGTTCCACTTCGAGCTAATTTTGTATATAGTGTGAGATAAGGGGTCAAAATTTGTTGTTTTGGATGTGAATGTCCAAGTTTTTCTGTACTGTTTATTGAAAAAACTACTCTTTGTCCCATCAGATATCCTTGGCACCTTTGAAAAAGTGATTGGTCATAAATGTATGAGTCTATTCTGTACTCTTAGTTCTAGCCCATTGATCTATATGTCTCTCCTTAGGCAACTACCAGACTCTCTTCATTATGATAGCTTTTTACTAAGTTTAAAGTTGAGAAGTGTGAATCATCCCCCATTATTCTTTTGCAAGTTTGTTTTCATATTCAGGGCCCCTTGTTTTTTGGTATGAATTGTAGGGTTGTCTTGTCAAGTTCTATTTTTAAAAGGAAGGCAGGGCCAAGGATTTAGCTTAGTGACACCATGCCTGCCTCACAAGCACAAGGTCCTGAGTTCGATCCCCGGAAAAAAAAGGAGATGGGGAGAGCAGCAGAGAATCTTAGATTTTGATAGGATTTGCTGTAAATCAGTGGTTTAATTTGTCAAGTATTGCCACCTCAATATTCTGTGCACAAATACAACCGGCTTTTCCATTTATTTATTTCCTTTCGATATTATGTAGTTTTCATTGTCTTAAGTCTTGCACTTCTAGTGTTCAATTTGTTCCTTAGTATTTTTTTCTTTTGGATGTTATTAAAAATGGAGCCATTTTCTTCATTTCATTTTTGAATTGTTCATCATTAATTTATAGAAGTACAACTGATTTTTTCCATTAAGTTTATTGTTACATTTTAGGCATACAATAAAGTTATATTCATCAATGGGAACTTGTACCCTTACATGATATATTTTGGTTTTTATTTTTT
Organism: Fukomys damarensis; assembly: GCF_012274545.1. Taxonomy (NCBI): domain Eukaryota; kingdom Metazoa; phylum Chordata; class Mammalia; order Rodentia; family Bathyergidae; genus Fukomys; species Fukomys damarensis. The sequence continues at coordinate 95,665,420 of NW_022900951.1, forward strand.
TCCCCAATACCCCACTGTCCTATCAAACCCTCCACTCCTCCTTATTTACAGAGGCTTTGTTTCCATTTTTTCCCTTTGCTCATATTTTTCCTTTCCCTTTTTCCTTTTCTCCTACCCCTCACAGCTGATTTTTATATATTAATCTTATATTCTGAAACCTGGCTAGATTCTTTATTAGTATTAATTGGTCTTTTGTGGATACTACAGGGTGTTCTCTATGTCAGAACATGCCATCCTCAGATAGAGATAATTTTACTTCTTCCTCTCCAATATCGATGCCTTTTATTTTACATTCTTACCTAGAACCTGGCTAGAATGTCCTGTACAATGTCAAATAACAACAGGAAGAGCAGACATCTTTGTCTTGTTCCTAGTCTTTGGGAGAAAGCATTTCAGTCTTTTAGCTTTTGGTATGTGGTTAGTTATGATTTTTTCATAGATGTGTTTTATAGTCTGGTTCAGGAAATTTCCTCCATCGTTTTCACATTTTCATATTTCACTTCTTTCTATATGTCATAGAGGGGTCAATTCTTCATAATATCCCTAAATAACTTATAGGGATATTAATGCACAAATGGTTAAGAAATGTACTCAAAGGCTGAGGATTTAGCTCAGTGGTTCTGTTGCCTCACAAGCACAAAGACCAGAGTTCAGTACCAGGTACGAAATGTACTCAAGATGTACATCAATGTAGCGATGAGGCCAAGGTATCTTGGCTACAATATTTTCAACCATTCTCTACTATTTCCTGTAACTTTTGGGAGAGGCTGGAAAAGGGACATCTCTTCTACTCTCTCACTAGCAAGGCTAGCTCCATAAGAACAGTGTCTCAGAATTTTTCCCCTGCTTCCCCAAAACTCCATACAGGGTAAACACTTGAATAGTCTCATAGAAAAAAAACTAACTTAGAGAAACAGATAACCTCTGGAGCCTTTTCTAAAAAATATTTTTATTGGTTCATTTTAAGTATATGCTACAGTTACATTCATCATCGGTATCTTGTACCTTTACATAACATCCTCGTTCTTATTTTTTCCTGTTCCCCTCACCTCAATTCACCCCCTCCACCCTTCCCTATTTACAAAGACTTTGTTTCCATTTTTTCCTTCTCTTATTTTTTCTCTTCCCTCCTTTCATTTTTCCAACCCCTCCCACTTCCCCTACATCTTTAAGACCTTTTCCTCCTGTTACACAATATCAATTTTACATTTTGATCATTACTTACACTTTCAGTTTATTACACCAGAGAAACTATACAGTATTTACACATGTGTGTCCTATTAATTTCGCTTGAGTATGTCTTCAATGTGCATCCACTTAGCTATAAATATCTCTAGTTTCTCGTTTTTTATGGCTGAGTAGTACTCCATTAAAAATCTTTATCCAATCTCCAGTTGATGGGCAATTGGGCTGTTTCCAATTTTTTGCTATTACAAACTGCTCTGCTATGAACATGGGTGCACAAAAATCGCTGTGGTATGATTCTCTTAATTCTTTTGGGAAATACCTGGGTCAAATGGGACTTCTAATCCTAGTTCTTTGAGGTTACTTCATATTTATTTCCACAATGGTTGCACCAGTCTGCACTCCCAGCAACAATGAAGAAGGTTTCCTTTCTGCCCACAACCTTGCCAGCATTTGTTATTGGTTAATTTCTTGATAGCAGTTATTCTTTGTGGGGTGAGGTGGAATCTCAGTGTTGTTTTCATCTGCATCTCTCAAATGACCAGTGATGTGGAACATTTTTTTCATATATTTACTTGCTGCTTTTCCTTCTTTGTCTGAGAAATGTCTGTTCATTTCAGATGCCCATTTTTTAATTGGGTCTTTATATTTGGGGGGACTGATTGTTTTGAGTTCTTTATATATTCTAGATAGTAGCCCTTTAGTCTGAGGAGCAGCTGGTAAAAATTTTTTCCCACATTGTAGATTGACTCTTAGTTCTGTTGATGGTTTCTTTTGCAGTGCAGAATCTTTTTAATAAGATGAGATCCCAGTTGTTGATTCTATCTGCTAGTTCGTTCCTGTGCTACTGAGGATTTGTTCATAATCTTTTCCTTGCCAATGTCTTCAACAGTTCTACCTAACTTATCTTCCAACAAGTTAGTGTTTCTGTTTTGATATCTAGATCTTTAATCCACTTGGATTTTAGTGTAATGCATGGTCTACTTTTAATCTTCGGCAAGTTGAAATCCAGTTTTTCCAACACCATTTATTAAAGAGGATGGTTGGCTTCTTTGTCAAAGATTAAGTAGCTGAGTGTGTCTGGAGTTGTTTCTGCATCTTCTAATCTATTCCACTGATCCTTGAGTCTGTTTCTTTGCCAGTACCATGCTGTTTTCAATCACAGTGGCTTTGTAGTATAGTTTCAAGTTGGGGATTGTGACACCTCGTGCCATGTCTCTATTGCCTAGTATAATTTTTGCTATTTTAGGTCACTTCTTGTTCCAAATGAATTTTTGGATTGTTTTCTCATTTTCTGTGAAATATACTGTTGGGATTTCAATAGGGATTGCATTGAATCTTTATAGCAGTTTTGGAAGTATGGCCATTTTTACTATATTGGTTGTTTCTACCCAGAAACAAAGGATGTCTTTCCATTTTCTTATATCCTCTTTGATCTCTTTTTTCAGATTGTTGTAGTTCTCAATGTAGAGATCTTTTACTTCTTTCGTTAGATTGATTCCTAGGTACTTCATTTTTTGGAATGCTATTGTGAAAGGAATTGTTTGCTTAATTTCTCTCTCAGCGAGTTTGTTATTTGTGTACAAGAAGGCTATTGATTTTTTAGAGTTGACCTTGTATCCAGCTACTCTATTGAATCTGTTAATTAGGTCTAGAAGTCTTGGCAGAGTTTTTTGGATCTTCTATGTAGAGAATCATATCATCAGCAAATAATTACAGTTTAACTTCTTCCTTTCCTATCTTTTTTGCTTTTATTTCTTTCTGTCTAATTTCTGTGGCTAATGTTTCCAAAACTATATTGAACAGGAGTGGTTATAATGGACATCTTGTCTTGTTCCTGATTTTATTGTGAAGGTTTCAGTATGATGTTGGCTTTTTGTTTTTCATAGGCAGCCTTTATCTATTTGAGATAAAGACCATCTATTCCAATTTTCTCCAGGGTTTTATCATGGATGGGTGTTGAATTTTGTCAAATGCTTTTTTCTTCATTTGTTGAGATGAGCGTATGTTTTTTGTCTTCGATTCTGTTAATATAGTGTATTACATTTATTGATTTACGTGTGTTGAACCACCCTTGCATCTGTGGGATAAATCTGACTTGATCAGGGTATATCATCTTGATGACCCTCTGTATTCTTTTTGCCAGTATCTTATTGAGGATTTTTGCATCTATGTTTATTAGGAAGATTGGCCTGTAGTTCTTTTTCTTGGTTGGGTCTCTCCCTGGTTTTTTAATCAAAATAACATTGCTTCTAGGAATGAATTTGGAAGTATTGCTTCCTTTTCAATTTCATTGAAGTTAAAAAAATAGTGGCAATATTTCTTCTCTAAATGTTTTGTAGAATTCAGCAGTGAGGCCATCATTACCTGGGCCTTTATTGGTAAATTTGTAATTACATTTTCTATTTCACTGATTGTAATTAGAGTGTTTAGAATTTTTATATCTTCATTCATCTTTGGTAATTTATATTTATCTAGAAATCTGCTGGAGCCCTTTTTTTTTTTAATACAGAAAGCATTTGTGAGCAGATATCCACCCCTCAGGAAGACTGTGATTGAGAGAGATAAATTCTTACATTAAAAATATATTAATATGAAAATGTCTTATGACAGCAAATCAGTGGAAATGGGAAAGCCTTTGTAAATCTAAACCAGAAAAGGCTTTGTGCAGGAAACCAGTATGAACAGAGCCTGAAGGATGGGTTAGAACTAGCTTGTGTGTGTTGAGGAAGTACCTTAGGCAAAGCTTTTAACAGGAAGTTAAAAATTAACTTCTTCATTTTAATTGTTATATAAACTCTGACCACTAAAACCAATCACTCCAACATAGGACATGCAAAGAAGAAATAATAATAAAGTACATAAAAATAAAACAGGTAACACGTATGTTTTTCTGACTCCCTCATTTTATTTTGGGCTTGGACTTAAACAGAATAAATCAGCATTTCCTTTTTATCCAGAAAACTTATACTTAATTTTCTTCATTCTATGAAGTGAAAACATTTCCAGTCAACCTCAGTTTCTGATCCGCAAGTTTCATCCTCTCCTCCCACCCTTTTATTGTGGTGCTGGGAATTGAACCTAGGGCTTTACACATACTAAGCTCTACCACTAAAAACATCCTCAGCTCTTTTTGTTTTTAAGTTTTGTTTTGAGACAAGGTCTTTCTGTTTTTCCCAGGCTGGCCTTGAACTTGCAATCCTCCTACTTCTTCCTCGAGTAGCTGGGATTATAGGTGTGCATCACGATGCCCAGCTGCAAGTCTCATTCTCCATGTACCATACTGTTTTAAAATAATTACTAGTTGAGCAGCTCTTCAGGATTGAGAATCTTAAAGGCTCTGGACTCCTCATGCTGCATGCTAGCTATACGTACCATTCATAGAAAACCAGTGGAAGCTATGATGTCAGCAATCTGGGAACTATATCATATTGTTGATCACCTACTGTGAGCCAGATATTCAAAGCAGTATTCAAGGGTCGAGGATGTAGCTCAGTGGTCCCATGCCTACCTGGCAAGCACAAGGTTGAGTTTGATCTCCAGTACCAGGGTGAAAAAAAGTATATTCAAGTGAGCAGATAAGCAAATGAGATAATAGTATTTATAATCAGTGACATGAACCATGGATAATCTTCTGTCACTAACCGGCCTGAATCATTCAAATTATCCTCAAAGACAAACATCTTAAGGTCTCTTTGATGCATGTGAAAAGCAGTGCCCATGACTGATGAACTTTGAGAAACAAAAGCGAAGCCAATATAGAAATGGGATTATAGTCAGTGCAAAGCTGACCAGCTCCTATAGCATGATGTGAATTATTTCAGAATTGTTCTTTGGTATAGTCAAGATATAAGATGTCTTCAGAGCGACAACACTAGCATAATCATAGTACTATTTCATTCCTTCCCATCCCAATCTAAATTTAGACAAAAACACATGCAACGAATGAGAAGAGAGGAAAATGGGTTGAGTTGGTATACCCTATCAGAATAAGTACGATGAAAATGAATGACTTTCAGAGGCAAACATTGCTGCACTTTGTTCCACTGCAGTTCCAAGTAATTACAAAGTCAGCTGAATACAACTCAGGTCACGTGTAAGATTTTCATGGAAACCATCATGGATATATTTTTTAAATGAGGTAAGCTCACCAACGCCTAGTTTGATATAGAACAAAATTCAAAGTTGGAGTTTTAGCCCTGCAAAGGAAAAATTCCAAAACTCTATTCAATTTAACTGTTGTGATTTTTCTCATTTCTGTTATTAAAACTGTCACCATCATGGCAGCCCCTAGGTATATTTTCAGTATAGCATTGTGGCTCTAGATGACACTGTTTGGCTGAATGGAAAGCAGAGATGGGAAGAATTTAAGGGTCCCCCATAGCCACCCCAGGGGCTTTGGCTGCCATCTATAAGGATTCTCATTCCTTCTTTCTCTTTCACATAGTTGTTCAGTTACCAGACTCTGAAGCCAGGCCGGCTGGTTCAAAATCCCAGCTGTTACTTCCCAAGCTGTGTGACCTTGGGAATTTAATCCCTCTATACCTTAATTTCCTAGTCTGTAAAATGAAGGTATTGATTATACCTACCTCCTAATGTTATTGTGAGGATTCAATGAATAAGAGGTGAAAAACTTAGAAAATTAATTCTGGCACATCTATATGATTGTTAACTTACATATGTGTTTGGTATAATTATAATCTTTCCTCCAAGGAAATGTCAGCAGCTACTGTACCTTCAGTGTCACTGGACCCATCCCTCCACCTCAAGTGGAAATGGGATAAGGAAAATGGAGGAGTCAAGATCAGACCATTTTTTTGCCTTTTAATATTCCACAGGTCACCTCTGGCCTCCCTAGGTCTCACTGTATTGGTGGAGTTCCCAAGCAGAAACATTAGTTCCCTGTGTGGTATGAGTATTGGTGAATTTACACAGATGCTGTTAACCAGTGCTGCCATGCAGTGCATCATGACTGAATTTCAGTCCCACTTTTTTGTCCATGTTCTGGGCAGAAGCCAGTTGTTTGTCTTTATAACTTCCATGCACATCTGAGGGTTAATGAGAGATACCTTATGCTTCCAAAGCCTTTCTAATTACTGGCACCTCCTCTGGCTTCCTTCTGCTCAGCAGTGGTTTGGAATTTGAGTTGGGCTGCTGGGATTTGCTCCCTCAGTATGCCTTCTCTACGAAGTGACTAATATGCAGCCTTCTTATGTTGAGTTTATACCACCAATTCATTCCAGTTTCCCTGGCAGTGCTCACAGATAACAATCTATGACTCTCTTGAAATAAATCAAAGATTTTTGGAGTTTACCTTCCCCACCTCCTCCCCATTTCTCTATAGCTTTAGAAAGGCTTCAGAGGAAACGTTGCCCAATCAATCTCCTTTAAAAAAATTTCATTCTCACTACAGGTAATGGTGCTTACAGCTGAGGTCTATCTCTTCCCCCTTGCTTTCCTGTAAAACATTGGCCCCTACCTCCCAGAAACTCTCTAGGCCATGTCCTTCCATCACTCAGTTCTTTCATCTCCCCCTGAGCAGAGCTGTAGTCTCATGCTAAGCTCTGTGCTCATGCTATGTTCAAGTCCACTACCAGGCATGATCTGAAACTCCAAGCCCATCTCTCCTAAGGGAATTTCAGCAAGGCCCTGCAGCTGCTGCAAGTGGAGGAGGCTGACATTTAGTCAGAATCTGACAAGTCTCCACTAGGTAAAAATCTTAAACTGGAACCAATTTAAATTTCTCTGTCTCCACCCAAGAAGTGAAATTTCCCTTGGACATAAATACTTCTCTGCCCTCAATCTCCTTCCCTGTCACATACTCCATAGCAAGGATTTTTTTCCTTGCTTCAGATGGCCATGAACACATCAGTCTCTGCCCCTACTCTATTTTTACCTCTCCTGCTCTGGCAGTGGCTCCTCCCTAGGAAATCAGCTATGCCACCACCCTGCCTCTCTACCAGGATGTGACAGGGTGGGGGTGGGATGTATTACAGTTCTCCTTTCCAGGAAGCCAACTGGCCCAGACTGAACTACGCAGAGCCCAGCCTCGCTTTCATCCTACTGACAGATCTCCTGTGCTTACTACTTTTGTATTGCTGATATATCTGTGATACATAATAATTACATGCATCTTGGGGAGTTGCTACATACACAGATCACATCTTGACCATTTTCACTTCCTCTTCTCTTCTCCCTCACCAAGACTTCCTTTCTCATCTTCACAAAATCCTCTTCCCTGTTTCCTGCCATCTCTCTTCTATTTTGCTTTTTAATTTTTTTATATTTTCTGTTTCTCATATAAGAGAAACTGTATTTCTGATTTCTTTCACATTATGGTCTCGAGCCATCCATTTTCCTACAAATGTCTCAAATTTATCTTTCTTTATGGCTGAGTAGTACTCCAATATGTTCATTTCTTTGATTATTTGTTTATTCCATGACCCTTTAGATCTTTGAAAGTGCTTCCTAACTGGGGATAATTTTACTGCTTAAGGGACATTTGTAAATGCTGGTAGACATTTCTTGGTTGTGAAACTAAGAAGGAAGTTATTACTGATACCTCGTGGATTTAAGTTAGGGATGCTACTAAACATCCTACTATTTACAGGCAGCCCCCACAACAATTTTTTTTAAAAAGTTTCGTTGGTACATTTAAGGTATACAATGTAATGACACTCATCATTGGAAATTTGTACCTGTATATAATCCATCTTGGTTCTTATTTTTCCCCCATTCCCCTTCCATCCCTTTTAACCCCTCCACCTTTCCTTATCTACAAAGACTTTGCTTCCATTTTTTTCTCATGTTAATTCCATTCCCATCTTTCTTTTCCCCTACCACTCCCATTTCCCCTTCTGCTTTGCACCTTTTCTTCCTATTTCATATTATCTATTATACCTTTTAGTCCTTATTTACACTATGTTTCTCACACTAGAGGAATGATTCAGTATTTACACATATGCATCCTATTTATTTCACTTAAGAGTATCACCTCAATATGCATTTAGTTAGCTATGTCTCTAGTTTCTCATTTTTTATGGCTGAGTAGTACTCCATTTTAAGATATTTTTTGAAACCACATTTCTTCATCCAGTTTCCAGTTGATGGGCAATTGGACTACTTCCAAGTTTTAGCTATCACAAATTGTGCTGCTATGAACATGGGTGCACATATATCACTGTGATATGATAATTTTAATTCTTTGGGGAAGATACCCAGCAGGGGAATAGCTGGGTCAAATGGAACCTCCAGTCCAAGCTCTTTGAGGTATCTCCATATTGATTTCCACAGTGGTTGCACCAGTCTACACTCCCACAAGCAGTGGAGCAGGGTTCCTCTTTCCCCATTGCCCTGCCAACAGCTCTTCCTGTGTTCTTCATCTTAGTGATCTCCTATACCAATTTCCTACCCAGCCACCCGGGCCAGAAATCCACAGTCAAAGACATTAGACTAGCAGGCAGCTTATTTTCCCCATAAAAGGCCTATGTGGTTCCTGTGTTGGAAGCTTGGTCCCAAGGGTTGTGGAATTGAAAAGTAGTGTGGGCTTCTACAGATGAGGCCTAGTAGGAGTTGTTAGGTCACTAGAGGCAAGAGGCAGTTCTCAGACCCCTTGGTAGATCTCAGGAGTATGTTGTTATGAAATGAGCAATCTTAGTCCCTCCTGGACGTACTGTGCATTTGCACAGAAACTGATTTTTGTCACATATGAAACTAACCTTGATGTGTTGTCTTTGGGTTTCCTTATCACAGCACAGATTTAGTTACAAAAATGGGCCTTTGTTCTTTTTCTAGTAAATCTAACTCAGGATGAGCCAGGGTTTACAGATGTGTGTAACTTTGTAACATCTATTTCCTTTCGATTAGAATGAATACTTGGAAGTTACTGTTGCAGTCTCACCTGTGGGTCTCATAATAATGACTAAAACTGGAAGACATTTTTAAGAAACCCCAAAGTCATCCATACTGGCTATTTATTTTTTCCTCCCTTTTGGAGCAAAAGTAAATTTACAAATACTGTGACCCAACCACTCGTTCCAAATAAAACATCAACCTTCATCTTGCAAATAATTTTTTTCACAATTAAGCAAACATCAGTTGCTTTTATCTTCCTGGAGAAGTAGGCAGGAGAACTGCATCATAAGTGCTTCTCTGTGCAGAATCTGAGAGATGAAACAAAGACAAAGCAATCTTTTCCTTTCCAAACCACAGAGGTAATGTGTCGAAGGATACCCACATTGCAAGAACAGGGAAAGTGGGCAGATAAAAGAACTACTCACTCTACAAGACAACATAGAAACATTTGCCAAGTCCTGAGTTCAGAAATGTTTTGAAATGAATATAAAAGCATCTAAAGGTCAGGAAACTCTTCTTCCAGTGTGATAGGGATCCCTGTACTTTCCAGGAGAAACACTTAGTTTCCAGGGCCAAGCCTACACCTGGCCCAGAGTCCAGCAGCAAGGAGTACCCCTCACTCTGCAACTTTTGCTCCGTCTCACATCCACAGGGTTCTGTGGCCCAGATGCATCTTTTTTTTCAAATTTTTTCAATTCACTCGGTGGAATCCATGCACATGTTGCCCACAGATACACGGGAAGTGGGCTATATCTGAGGCTTTGTGAACCAGCCAGTCTCTGTCAAGCCTAGTCATTCTGCTGTGGCGGGATGAAAGGCATCTGTAGACACTGTGTAACACATGTATGGGGCTGGGTTACAATGAAATTTTAAGTGTGCAGAAATTTGAATTCCATGTGATTTTCATATGTTGCAAAAATAATTCTTTTGATTTTTTCCAATGGCTTAAAAATATAATATCTATCTTTAGCTCATGGTCATATAAAAAAGAGCATGCTAGATTTGGCATAGAAACCACTCACTGCTCTACAGGCAAGAGAATTGCAAGTTCAAGCCCAGCCTGGGCAACTTTGTGACTCAATAAGACTTCGTCTCAAAAAAATCAAAGAAACACACACACACACACACACACACACACACACACAGAGGAATTCCCACACTGTTTTTCCATCCCCACACCTAATCATGCAAGACCTACAGATTTCACTTCCTAAATAGTTTTTACTTTATCTCACCTTTTAATTACATTTACACCATTGTAACCCAGGTCCTTGTCCATATTGTTTTCTGACACGGTCAGTTGAACAAAACTAGAGATTTTCTGCAAGTATACTAGACCAGAGCACTGTCTTCACTATGTCTTTAACGTCTCTCATATTTGAAGCCAAAGCACAAATGAGTTTGCCTCTACCTACTTCGGGCACTGGAGAAGCAATACTGTAGTTCCCTGCCTCCCTATCCACAGTTTCATTTTCCATGGTTTTAGTTAACTTCGATGCACCATAGTCTACAAACATTAAATGGAAAATTCCAGAGAGAATCAACTCATGTATCTTCAATAACTTAGCATTGTTGCTATAGTTGTTGTTTTTGTAATTTTTTTGTTGTTCACTGCTTTAATAAGAAAACTTTATCATAGGTATGTTTGTATAGGACTAATCTACAGTTTCAAGCATCCACTGGAGGTCTCAAAAAGAGTCTCCTGTAGATAAGGATGGATGGCTATATGTTATTTATGCTGCTTCTTCTATTGTGACCTAGTGTGCCCCAGTGAAAGGATCTGAAAATAGACAATGGGAGACAACACATGACTGCATGCCAGCTCTGTCTAACCTCAGGGGCTGGCTGGACTAGGCCTGGCCCTTTCTCTCCAGTGGTCCAGACCAGACATTCATACCTGCTTTATCCTTGAGCCACAGCATCTATATTGTGACTAAGACTGAAGTAATATGCCAAGGACATATGAGGCATTTGGTCCTCAATTTTTATACTTAGAATGTGGCACTGGACAGCAGAAGCATTCTTGTCTGTAAACATGACGAGTGGTCAAACATCATAGTGGTGAGCCCTACATACATGCAGAGTCACCAAGTTTTGGTGAAAACAAAAAACATTAGGTAAATTACTCCTTGATGTCAGTCCTTCTGTGCAAAAAGAGAAAGAGGGGAGCAGATCCAGCTCTTGCATTATTTTATTCATTTACTCAACTATAAGAAACATATAAAATTTTTGCTTGTTTCTTTTTCCAATGTTGTCTAATAAGTGAAGGTGTTTTCTTGTTTTTGTTTTGTTTTTTTGTTTGCTTCTTTGTTTTGGTGCCGGGAATTGTACCCAGGACCTTTGCACTGAACTACAACTCCAGACCTTTTTTAAATTTTAAATCTTGAAACAAGGTCTCACAAAGTTGCTAACCTGCCCAAGCTGGAATTGAGTGTGTGATCCTTCTGCCTCAGTCTCCCAGGGTGCTAGAACTACAGACAATGTACCATCATGCCTAGTTTATCAGCTTCTATAAAGCATCTGTTGGCTTTATTTTGAACAGGATGATTGTAAATATATGCCTGCAAAACTTTTAACTTTAGATGACCTTTTTTCCTCATAAAAGCAAACTATGAAAGGAAAATTACCCATTGCATAACATAAAAATTCTTTCCACAGTAAGTACCTAGAAATGGAAAATACAACAGCATCTCGAATAGCTATTTCCTATGGTCTCTTCTCTCCTCAAACCTTGCTGCCTCTCCTCCACCTCACTGTCAGCAAATGATCTCTTGCAAATTTCACTGAAAACATATAGGAGTCAGAGGAGAATGTCCTCATCCTCCCCTTGATATCTACCTCCTTGGCTTCCTACCCTAGTCATTTTATTCAATCTTATGTCCATGTATATGTTGATGGCCCTCAATTTGTGTCTCCAAATCAGATTTCTCTAACACAAAAATCTGATGTCCAATTGTACAATGGCCTCATCCTTTGGATATCTCAAATTTAACATGGTCAAAATAAGACTTTAAAAAAAATTGAGACAGGTTTTCACTAAGTTGTACGGGCTGGATCCCTGTGATCCTCCTGTCTCAGCCTTCCAAATGCTGGGATCAGAGGTGCACACCACTAAGTCCAGTTTAAAACAAAACTATTTATTTTCATCCCCCAAGGCCATTGTTTTCTAGTAATTCCCCATCTCAGTAAATGGTATTGCCCCTCAATCAGTTGCTCAGACCAGAAACTTAGGAGTCAGGTATCTCTCTGTCTCTCTCCCTCACTCCCTCCTTCCTTGCTTGCATCTAATCCTTCAGTAAATATTTTTGGCTTTGCCTTCAAAATACACATCTTACCCTTTCTAAACACCTTCAAAACTATTATCCCAGTCCAAAGAACTTTTCATATCATGCCTTCACAAGCACAATAGCACTTTAACTTACTTCCCTGCATCTATCTTTTACCACCTTACAGTGCATTCTCAAAGCAACAGGTAAAATGATCGTTTGAAAATATAAGCTACATCATGTCATGGCTCTGTTGAAATCCTCCACTGGCTTCTCCTTTCCAAGTGAATGTGAAAGCCTGTTAAGCCCTGACTAATCTGGATCAGGTACTCTGCCCCCTCTAGAGAATAGTGACTATCACTCTCCCACTTGCCTACCCCACTCCACCCACAGTGGCTGTCCTAGTCTCTTTGCTGTTGACAAACAATACCTGATACAATGTAAAGAAAGAGAGGTTTATTTTGGCTCCTGTTTCAGATCGTAGTCACTGGCTCCAAGGCAGGACTGCATGGCAGAAGGACATGGTATGGTGGAGGAGAGGTGCTAATGGCATGGTAGATGGGGGGAGAGGGAGGGAGGGAGAGAGAGAGAGAGGGAGTGGGGGGGGAGAGAGAGAGAGAGAGAGAGAGAGACAGAGACAGAGAGAGGGAGAGAGGGAGAGAGGGAGAGAGGAAGATAAAGGATAAACCTTTGCTTTCCAGGTCATGCCCCAGTGACCTGCTCCTTCCACCAGACCCCACCTCCTAAATAACAAGTCAGTTAAAAGGTCCCCATAATCTATTCACCTTCCCAAAGCCCCGACTATGAGGCTCTTGGAGGGCCTCTAGATAAAAAACGGAACACAGGGTTCCTTAGTGTTTTTTCTATACACCATGCCCACTTCCACCTCGGAACATTTACGTGTTCTCTTACCTCTGCCTGGAATGCCCTTGCACAAAATGACACCATAGCTTCCCTTCCCATTTTAGGCTGCTACTCACATGTTACCTTATCTCAGAGGCCTTCCCAGAAATAATGTCTGCATCCCACTCTAGGACTCCTCATCCCATGAACCTGTTGTATTTTTTCTCCATATTGGTTCACATAGTCTGACATTATAGTACTGCATTTTCTTGTTTATGGTCTGTCTTTCTTAAATGAAATATAAGCTCCATGAGAGCAAGAACTTCGCCTTATTCACTGTTATACCCTCAGCTCCTAAACAGTTTCTAACCCATTGTAGATGCTAAATAAACATTTGCTTACTGAATGGATGAATTAAAGGCACAGCAGAGAGTATGATAAATTAAGAGATTGGAAAGAGGGAACTAAAAATTAGAAGGGTATGTGTTCTAGTGACATGAAATTCAAGCCCAGTGGCCAAGACTGTTAATTATCCACCAATGTTTATATACTAGAACTCCAAATTTTCAACTAGCCATCCAGAGTAAAGACTATCACGGCTAACTTCTGACCAAGGGGATATAAAAAATTGTCAGGTGGATGCTACTGAGTATCTTTCTTTTCTGTTTTTTTTTTGTTTTTTTTTTTTTGTCCCTCCTTATTGACTCCTTACGTTTCCTGGCAGACTGGAATGTGAAAGTGAAGGCCAGAGCTGGACCGTGGACCACGAGCTACTGACTTCATAGCAGGGGAATCTGAATAACCAGCAAGTAAATGGCAAAGTACCCAACTGCCATAGCGATTGATGTTAAAAACTTGCCCTTAATTGAGTCCCTCTGCTGTGTGTAGGGTCACAGTGCAAGTGCTGTCCATAAGATACCATTTCACACCCATCAAGTTGGCAAGACTTTAAAAAGACCAACAAATTGAGTATTTTGGCAAGGATATAAAACAATAGAATTTTTCAGGCACTGATGGTGAGACTACAATCATTTTATAGGGCAATTTGGCAATGTCTAGTAAAGATGAAGATGCAAATTAATTTCTAGAAGGATTACCTAGAGAAAATCTTGCATATGTGCTCCAGAATGTTCATAGCAGCCTTATTTTTAATAGATGACATATGGGAACAATATGAATGTCCTCCATCAGGAGAACAGATAAGGAAACATGCACGCTTTGTAACACTACAACAGGGAAGATGAGTGGACTAGAGCCATATGCATAAATATAGATGAGTCTTCCAAACAAAATTCTGAATGATATGTACAGATTGCCATTTATATGTAGTTTTAATATATGAAGAACAATCCTGTATTATTTATGAACACTTTCATTGTGGTAGTAGTGCAAAAATATTCAAGATAATGGGTAACTGCAGGAGAGACCTGTAGGAGGGACTCTGGAAAGCATTTACATGTGTTGTCAAACATGCCTATAATGTTTGAACTATTTTTATTTTTGTGATTCTGGTTTTGTTGCCCAGGCTTGCCTCCAGTTTATGATCCTCCTGCCTCAGACTCTCTTATGGTTGGGATTCTAGGTGCATGGCACCAAGTTTGGCTGTAATGGTTGAACTCTTAAAAAGAAAGACAACATGCACAAGGTCCTCTTTTAGTCCCCAGCACAGAAAGACAAAAATGAATATGAAGACAAACACAAAGAAGAAGGAGAGAGAAGAGAGAGAAAGAGAGAGAGAGAGAGAGAGATACAGCTAGATTTCCATTACTATGACAAAATACCTGAGATCATCAACTTATAAGTAGGACAAATTTATTTTGGCTCATGGGTTCAGAGGTTTCAACCTGTGGTCACTTAGCCCCATCACTGTGAGTTTCTGGTGAGGTGGGACATGATGGTGGGGATCACATGGTGGAGCAAAACCACTCACCTCATGACAGCTGGGATACAAAGAGAGAAGGAGCCAAGGTACCTAAGTATCCTTCAAAAGCACAACTCCAATGGCCTACTTACTCCAAGTAGGCCCAACTTCACAGTTTCCATCCCCTCCCAATAACATCACCCAGCTGGAGACCAAGCCCGCATGACAAGAGCCTTTGGGGGAATATAACAGATGCAGTATTTTGTAAAAACAGAAAACAGGCAAATATGGCATAAGATTATAGTTTGATAAAGGTAAATAATAAGCATACTTGTATTTATATGTTGGTCCTTACATATTACTGACTTCTTGAAATATTAATGTAAAAATATAAAAAGGAAAATAATCAAATTACTTTTGAAAAATAGAAAACAGGAAAAACACACAATCTCATCAGAAATGTTACCATTTTGATGTATCATTTTTCATTGATTTCTAACACATTTTCAGCTTTATGCTTTGTGTCCAAGTAGGGTATTGGCTATTCAAGGTACACTGAGTCAATGACACTGTGACATTTTTGGTACCAGAGATCGAACTTGGGTCCTTGTGCTTGCAAGGTGGACGGTGGAACCACTGAGCCAAATCCCCAGCTCCTGTGACATTTTTGAATGACACCCTGACATATATAGTAGTGCCAAAAGAGTCACAGCTCTGTTAGGAATGATTTGTAAAATATAAGTTTAATGTTTTTCTTTAGACAAATACTCCAATTATTGTCACAGGTATTGCCCATTATCTTCTGGAGATAATGTAACTACAACTTTTATTGAGCATTTCCTATGTACCAGGCCCTGTTCTGAGGACTTTACATGTATGAAAACATTTAACCCTCATAACTGCCCTCTAAAGTAGGTTCAATTTCTATCATAATCAAAACCATTTTCAATAGGAGGATGCTGAGACAAAGACAAGTAACCTGAACAAATTCATACAAATAGTAAGTAGTGGAGGCAGATTCCTACCAGGCATTCTGGTTCCAGAGCCCTTACTACCACGAAATCTTATTTCCAGTAAGAGTAATTTTATAGTAGTAATACTATTGATTGTTGCTCTGTGGCAAATAGAATCATTAGTATAAGTTGATATTCGAATTCCAAGATGACACAGTCTTAACTAATCTCATTGTATCATGTGTACATACCCTGTCTCCTTCATCAGAGAACAAGTTTCTGAAAGGCAGATAATATTTTTTGTATATGACTATGTACCATGACTAATATTTTATGCCAACAGTAAGTTTTCAATACTTATCAAATGATTGAAATGAAACACACACACACACACACACACACACACACACACACACATGCACGCACTAATCAATTCCATACCTAGGCATCAAAAGTTTAATTTACTAAGTCAATCAGGAAAGATAATCCTTAAGAAAGCAGTTTGTGTTATTTTTATTTTCATTCACTTTTTTGGTTAATAGCAACTTTGTTGAGATGTAAATTACCCATTTATAGTTAATTCAATGGTTTTTACTATATTCATTGTGTTGTATAACCATCACCATAATCAATTTTAGAACATTTGCATCAATTCCCAAGAAACCCCATGCCCATTGATTAATGTACCCATTAGCAGTCACTACTTTCCCCCTCCATCCTCCATTTAGGCTAACCAACCATTAAAGTACTTTCTGTCTATCAATTTACCACTTCTAAACATCTCACACAAATAGAATAACACAATATGTGGTTATTCCATCCCTATGAATCTGACCATTCTAGGTAGATACCTAGTGTATCAGTCACTTTATTATTGCTGGGACAAAATACATGGTGACCACAATTTAAAGGAGAGGTTTATTTTGGCTCGTGTTTCAGAAGTATTAGTCCATACTTGGCAGACTTAAACACAGAAACAGTATGGTGAAAGGGCCTGCCATGGAGGAAAGCTACTCACATCATGTCACAAGAAAGCAAAAAGAGTGAAGGAAAGAGCCAGGGAGGGAGATATACCCTCCCTCAGTGACCTGCCTCTTCCAGCCAGGCTCCAACTTCCAACAACACGCTCAGCTGATGAACTTATTAGTAAATAATTTCACTGATGAACACAGTGCCCCTATGATCCAATCACCACCCAGAAGCCTTGCCTCTGAGTACATGAGGCCTTTGGGGAACAATTTCCCCTGGCCCCTAAAAGACTTGTGTGTATCCCTTTTTGCAGCATGCATTGAGTTTGACTCCAAGAGTCGCCAAAGTCTTAAAAGTTTTAACATTGCTAAAAAGTCTAAGTCCAAAGTCTGCTCTGAGACTCAAGGTAAATTCTTAGCTGTGAGCCCCTGTAAAAATAAAACAGAAAGTTAAATACTGCTGACATACAATGGCACAGGGTAAGCATTCCCATGCTGAAATGGAGGAATAAGGGGATAGAAAGAAATGAGACCAGTGTTAGACCAAATCCCAGTAGGGAAAAAAAAATTTAATCGTGTAGCTCCATGTTTAGCAACTGGGCGAAGATGTGACCTCCATAGGGCTTGGGTGGTCCTGCTCCTACAGCATTGCCTGTTGCAGCCCTCATGGCTTCTCTCTTGCCACAGCTCTGTTCACTGCCTATTGCTATTCTCAAATATTCCATAGTCATGGTTTCTCCAGCTTCCTGTTGTCTCCATTGCACTTTTGGCTTCACTCTCACAGCTTCATGCACCACCCTATCAGGTGCACATTGCCTGTCCTCCTAGGCCTTCTTCTGAAATCTGGGTGGAATATTCCCTGACCCCACAACTCTTGCACTCTGCATTCCTGTGAAACCAGCATGTAGATGACACTAAGTTCTGCTGCTCACTTGAGCAGCAGCTGAGCCTCCTTGAGTTACAGCTCCAGTGGCCTCTGAGAACATGAATGGCTGAGCACTATGAATCAAATCCCAGGAAACCAATTATCTAGGTGACCTTTCTAAAACAGGGTGCTCTGGGGCTTTCTTCTAAAAGCAAATTCCTTCACTTTTGCACCTTTAAGCCTGCAAAGAGTGGGATCTTCCTGATTCTTTACATACCCTGAAGGCATCTTTCCTATTATCCTGATGTAAATTACTTAGCTTCTTTATATTGCTAATCTTTTCAGCAATCAAGTTTTCTTCTGTTCCTACTTTGCAGGTGTTTCCTTTCTAAGGAAACTGAAAACTTTTTAAATGATCAGTTTGTCCCCAATTCTTAGTGTAACTCTCACCAAAGCAGCAAGCAGTACCCACACTACAGCTTGAATGTTGGGATGCTTTGAAATATCCTTTGCCAGAATAAGTAGTCCACCACTATAAATCTCCATATCTTACAAAGTCTAAGAACATGGAAAAAGTGTAGACAAACTTTGTGCCAGAGTGTAATATACATGGTCTTGAGTCTAATTGCTAATGGAGTCTTGTTACCAATTGAAACTTCTTGAGTCTGGTCTTTACCATCTTCACTTTTATTAGCATTCTTGTCTTCTGAGCTCTGACAAGACTCTCCAACTGAACTCAGCTTATAGCATTCTAGGGCTTCTTTAGCTGGCATCTTGAAATCTTTACAAACTCTTCCTGTGAACCAGTTCCAAAAGCCTTTAAACCACATTGTTAATAGAGTCATTGTAGCAGCCCCACTTCTGGTACCAAAATCTGTCTTAGTCACTCTTCTCATCACTGGGACAAAATACTTGATACCCACAACTTAAAGGAGAGATTTATTTTCACTCACTACTTCATAAGTTTCAGTCCATGTTTGGTAAGCTTAACCACAAAAAATGATATGGTGGAAGGGCCTGGGTGGAACAAATCTGCTCATGTCATGGCAGTCAGGAAGCACAGAGAGAAAGGAGGAGCCAGGGAGGGATATATATACCATTCCAGGTCACTATCCCAGTGACTCATCCCTTCTGGCCAGGCCCCACATTCCAATAACACTCTTAGATGCTGAAGTCACTAATGGATGATTACACTAGTGAGTACAGCACCCCCACGATCTGATCACTTTTCATGGCCCTACCTGAAAGCAAGAGGTGTAATATAGAGGTTTTTGTTTGTTTGTTTGTTTGTTTTTGGTTACTGGCTTATTTCATTTAGCATAATGTCTGCAATGTACATCTGTGTTGTAGCATGTGTTAGAATCTCTTTCTTTGAAGACTAAATAATATTTCATTGTATGAATATACTACATTTTATCCAGTCATTCACTGATGGACATTTGGATGGTTCCCACTTTGACTATTGTGACTTATGCTGCTATAAACATGGGTGTGCAAATATCTATTTGAGTCCTGGCTTTATATTATTTGGGATGTATACCTAAGAGTATAATTGCTGGATCATATGGCAGTTCTATATTGACACACATACTCTCTCTCTCTCTCTCTCTCTCTCTCTCTCTGTCTCTCTCATTGGAAATTAAACCTAGGGACACACAAACACACATGCTGGTCAGGTGCTGCAGCACTGAACTACATACTAGCCCTACATTTTTAATGAAATTAATTTTTAAATTAACCTCTGTATTTTTTGTAGCAACGGTACCATTTTACATTTTCATCAGCAGTCTGTAAGGGTCCCAGCACCTACATATGTGGTACTTGCCAATAATGGCTGTTGTGCTGAGCTTTTAAAAGAATGGTCATTTTAGTGAGTGTGAAGTAGTATCTCATTCTGGCTTTGATTTGCACTTCCTTAAGGTGCCTTATATTTTGTTCATTTTACCTTTTTAAAATAAGTAATAGTGCCTGCTAACTACCTTAAGTGAATCAAAGAACCTGTTTATAAAATGAATAATCCCCACATGTCTAGAATTTGCTACATTTAGTTTGCATAAAATAAAGTACACATGTGGTTGAAGAAATTGCTTCAATAGTTGAGGTAGGCACTGTGCTAGAAACTTGTTGCAGGTTAGGTACCCCAGGAAGTAAACTCTCAGACAGGTTGTTAAACAACAAGTGCCCTGAGAATTAATTTCTATGGCAGAGAAGAAAGGAAGGGAGAATTGAGCTCAACAATTTTTTGTGTTTAAAGAGTCCTGAGGTAAAACAAATTTGAGAGTTACTGTTTTAGAGCATACTGGAGCAGGTAAAACCCCCGCCATCACTTCTAATCAAATATCTATCCAGGTACTAAAATTGAAAGACCCAGTTGGGGTTTTAATCTCTTCAATCTTGGAGGCTGAGGCAGGAGCATCATACCTGTAACTCTAGTACTCTGGGAGGCTAAGGCATAAGGATTGTCAGTTTGAATCCAATCTGTGTGACTTAATGAGATCCTATCTCAAAAAAATTTTAATGCATAAAATAAAAAAGGGCTGGGGGTGTAGCTCAGTGTGATGGCCCTGGGTTGCTTAATCCCTAGTATTTTGAGAAAGGATGGAAGGCAAAAAGAAAGAAGACTCTCTTCTTCCTTAAATCTCCCCTCTTCTCTTGTATTTCCCCTTCTTCCTCTTCTTCTTCCTTCTCCCTCCCCCCCTTCCCCTCCCCTCTCCTCTCCTTTCCTCAACCATATATTATCCCATACTTTCTTACATTCTCTTCCCTCTCCTAAGTAAATTTCATTCTGTACCCTGTGTGCTTCTTTTACCTGTATATTCATCTTGATTTCTACTGCTCTAATCACTCTCTTCTCTCTCTCTCTCTCTCTCTCTCTCTCTCTCTCTCTCTCTCTCTCTCTCTC
>NW_022900951.1:95686206-95693646 GCF_012274545.1 Fukomys damarensis
TCTCTCTCTCCTCTCTCTCTCTCTCTCTCTCTCTCTCTCTCTCTCTCTCTCTCTCTCTCTCTCCTATCTCTCTGCCAGGGATCAAACTCAGGACCTTGCACTTGGAAGGCAGGTGCAGTGCCACTGAGCTAAATCCCTGGCCCCTGCTATAATCTCTTTTATAGATTTCAAGAAATCAAGTTGTTCCTGTAATATGCTAGCAGTACCATCCTCCTTGGTGAGAGAAGCTGTGATATATATGGCTTATTTATTAGAGTTTTTGAATCAGAGAGAGAAATTTTTGTTATTGTCTACACTAACAGTCAGGAATACATTGCATTTTTGTTAATCTCCACTTTTGTGATAAAATTTTTTTTAAAAAAATGCCAACAGCTTCTACCCAAACAAAAGTATATGCTCAGTTGCCATCAAGGATTAGACTCACATATTTGAATGAGATCAATTTGAAATATGGAAGTTGTGCACCTCTGTTTATTTCAACCTAAGTACGGAAACCACCAGACAATGGAAAAGCACCCAAAACTCCACCAAGTACCAGTGTCCCTCTAGTGACACAACATATCCTGAATGAATGTCATGCTACAAAGACAAAGAAAAAGCAAAGATCTACAGTAACCAGAGTAAGGAATCTCCACAGCAATCAAGTACCAAATTAGAAGAGGCCTTCTGTTTTGGTTTGGGGACTTTTTACTTTTTAGAAAGAGAATGTATTGCATTCTCCAATCATCATGAAAAACATATATACAGCAGCTAAATTTAGTTGCAGCTTTGTTACAACAATGATGACAAAATTTTCCTGACCGCAATGTGCTTGAGTACAAATAGTTCCTCTTTCCAGGCTCTGTGCATATATAAATTCCTAGTGAGGTGACATCTAGTCTCCCACAGCAGGACTCCTTGAGCGCAGAGAGTAAAGATCAAGCTGTTCCCCACAGGGGACGATGTTAAGGAATTCAACGATATCCTTCCTGCTGAGTGCTTTGTTTTTGCCTTTCTGCCCATCCACAGAAGCTGAGGATCCCAGATGATCTGATTTCAGCATGGCAAGTCTAGACTGGCACCCAGAGTTGGCTTTGTGTTGGGCAGTGCCTTTGCCACTTTGTGGAGTATGAATCAGCGGGCAAGGACCTGCAGACCTCTTCCTGCTCCTGCTGTGGCCCTCCACACTGACTCTGTTCCCCACATGGTTTCATCATTGCAGCTTGCGCATGTAGCTGGCCTGGGGATGAGAGGGTAAGAAGAAACAGGAAACTGAGTGGCAACAAAGGAGAAATGAAAGAAAATGGACTGAGAACAAATGGGACAGTGCAAGCAGAAAGGAGAACAACAGAAGCGGAACCACTAAGTGATGAGGGAACTACAAAGATGAAAGACTACTAGAAATCCTAATAATAGTTCCCATTTTAGTGCTTATTATGTGCTGGTCACTGCATAAATATTTCATGTGAGTTTATTTATCTCATATGTCAACTAATCCTTATAGTAACCCTTGTGGTAGGCAGTGTTACATGCATTTTACAAAAGATACTCTTATAATGAAAAAAAAAAAGACAAAAAGTAACCCCACAACCTTTAAAAGCAGTTAAGAGTGGAGAGGACAAAAAGGAACTAAAAAGTGAGACAAATAGAAAGCACAAAATCATCTGGGCCCATTGGTGCTCACCTGTAATCCCAGCTATTTGAGAGGCTGTGGCAGGAAGATCGCATGTTCTAAGTCAACTTGGGCAGCTTATTGAGATCCTGTCTCAAAATGCAAAATATAAAAATGGCTGTAGCTGTAGCTCAATGCCTCCTGGGTTCATGCCCAGTACCACAAAAATAAAAATAAAGCAGCATGACCAATAATTGGAGAATATACATTTTCCTCACATATTTACAAAGATATACACTGTCATGACACAAACTGCACAAATCTGAAAGGTTAGTACCGTCCTGTAAACTGTGGCTACAGAAGAGTAAAATGACTGTCCCTTGCCTCTGACCTGCATGGCAAGGCTGGTCTCTGTCTCTTAGCCCAGGTGCATGTAGCCATAGCGTGGCACCCAGATGTGCTACTGGGAAGTCTACTCAACTTGCTCTAGAACCAAGGGCAGGAGGCAATCCTGTTGAAAGTATGGCAGGAGGGAGTAACATGAGCACTGTATTGGGATGGGTTTTGCTGTTCCCTTTGGCCTGGTATTTTCCAAGAGAAAAGCCAGGCCTCAAGTCCATGTTTGCAAAGGGATCTATCCACAAGCTAGGCAGGCAGGCACCTCTGAGGATGCATCTGGTATATGCAAATCAGAGCACTGATCTTCAAGCAGAGTTGCTGGTATGCATAGAGGCCCCTTCTCAGACTGACCTTGTGAGTGAGGCAGAGGGACCAAAGGTTTGTTTGGTTCAATGCAAATATTAATTACCTTCCACTTTCAAGGCAGACAATGAAGCCCTTTCACAGGCATGAAGGTGTAGGTGTAGGCCACTAATATGCAAACAGCACATTTGAATCTTTAAACCAAGGACCCCTTCCACCCAGGCTGAGATACTAATGCTGAGTAGCCGTGCACTAACATGGCTATTAATAGCTTGACAGTGCACAAGACTTGAACCAGTCCTACCAGGGCCAGGGAAGGAGGACCTGAGAAGGGTTTTAGATGCACAGTGGAGGGGTACAGTGGAAGAGGATCCTGGCTGAGATCCTGGGGAGTGGCAGGGATGATAGCACTCCAACCAAAAGCTGAAGGAGGGGCCTTGAATGTCAACACATAGAGAGCTTTCCTTTCCAGGGCATGAGCGTTGGAAAGCAGAGCAAGGCCAATTCTGGAGAGAAAAGGTTTACAGCGTGAAAAGAGCGTGGCCTGGGAGCATCTGGGAAAACAGTGAATATTTTCATGGGGACAAGAGCTAGCAGGTGGTTCAGGCCCCGGGGCATACTCTTGCATACAGCAGCACCCCAAATAATTCTGCCCAGGGAAGAATCAGCCTCACAGCTTCTGGTTTCTAACTGCTCCACAACACATACCCGCTTTCCCTGGAGGCTGCCCTTAACCCTGGCTGGCAACACATCAAATAACGTTTTCATGGCCTTCCTGCCTCCAGAGAGAATGATGGGGGGGGGCTAGTATTATTCATTTTAGAGAGCCAGCTCTCCCAAACATCACTTTTGTTATGTTGCCACTTTGTTTATAAAAGTTGTATGTGGCTCCTTATTTCTTATGAGATCAAACCACAAACTGATCTCCCCGCCTTTCCCTCTCTCTCCTCTCTGTTCTCTTCTCCCACCCTCCTCCTCTCCCTCCCTCTCTTTCTCTTTTACCCTCCTATGTCTTTCTTTCTTCCCTCTCATTCTGATTATCCTTTAAGATCTAGTTCAACTCCTGTCTACTCCAAGAAGTCATCAAAAGCAATTTGAACCACAATTGTCAGTTTTGCTTTTCTCTAAACCTGACCACAGGCGAATGTTTTTGGCTATTTTTTGCTTATTTGTTGCACTTGCTCTAATTTTTTTTGGAGGGGGGACTTAACTACTAAGACTGGGAGTTAAACAAGGGAATAAACTGTTGCCTAATTTTTCATTGGTTGCTATTGCTTATAGCATCTAACAAAGTGTAATGTATTCATTAAAATATATTTAGTGAGCATGTACTCTGCTCCAGGTGCAGTACTGAGTACCGGAGATACTTCAGGGAACCAATCAGAAGAAAAAAAAAATCTCAGTTCATGTAAAGTTTTATAACTTTATGTTGTAAAGAAAACCACCCAGGAAGGGGGAGGAGAGTGTGTTGATGGAGCTTATTTTTAAAAAAATGATACTGGGAATTGAAGCCAGGGATGCTCTACCATTGAGCTACACCCCCAGTTCTTGCTTTATTTTTTATTTTGAGACAGATTTTTACCAAGTTGCCCAGATTACCCTCGGACTTGGGATCTTCCTGCCTCAGTCTCCCAAGTAGCTGAGATTACAGGTGTGTACCACCACGCCGGACTAGGGGCTTGCCATGTTTTTTGATGAGGTAGCCAGGACCAACCTCAATGAGATATTTGAATGAGGTGAGGGAGTGAGACACGGTTATCTCGGGAGAGGTAACAAATATCAGAGGAATTAGGTATGGCTTAAGCCCTGAGATAGAAGTGTACTTGGCTTGTGTGAGAAACAGCCAGGTGGTCAGTGTGGCTGGAGAATAATGGAGCTGGGGGAGAGGCAGTGAGGTCAGACAGGGAAAAACTTTGGAGGTCACTGTGATGACTCTGACATTGAAGAATTCTGAACAGGGGAGGATCCTGTTCAATTAAAAAGTTAATGTAGGGCTTTGGGATGCTATCCAGTAACAGAACACTTGCCTAACAGGGTAGAGGCCAAGGATTTGATCCCAAGTAATGCAAAACAACTACAACAAAGTTAGTTTAGTGACCACTGTAGGAGGCCTAAATTTTATAGGCTTTAATCCAGCCACCCCAGCAGATGCCTACTCTGCCTGAGGCTAAGTTGAAAGGGTCCTATCACTCATTTTAACTTAATGAGCGAGACTCTACCAAACCTGGAATTCCACTAAACCACTTGGTGAAGAGTGAGGACCTTCACTTTAATTAATTTCATGTTAGTGGCTCGTTCCACTAGCCATGTTTCAGTCATATTTGTATTCTATGAGTGCCAGCAGGTGCTTTCCCCAAGTCATCCCAAATAAACTTGGAATCAATGTAAGAGCAGGGCACTTACTGTACACACTGTTCTCCAAGATGTGGTTGTCCCTTCCAATCAGATTATTGCCCCTAAGCTCTCCCTACTGTAAATAAAAATTCTAGGATCAACCTGGACCGTCTTGGCCTCCAGGAGCTTGAATCCAGCAGCAGAAACACACACACACACACACACACACACACACACATCTCTATTATTTGCTATGACGGAACTTGTCAAGTGCTATGAGCACACACATAGGAAGAAACAAAGAATTTTGTTGTAAAGATGCTACAAAAAAGTGACATCTGAGGGACAGAAAAGCATTTTGGACAGAGAACTGCAAGAGAAAATGTTTGTAGTGACAAAACAGAAGCCAGGCAAGTAATGGGTGAGGAAAGTAGGGCAGGCCAGGGTGCAACACAACAGCCAGCCATATAGCCTGTGCAGACAGGGAGTACATGTCCCATCACCAAGGTGGAGTCCTTGCTTGGCATCCTCTGACTGTCAGTGCACTGAAATGTAGGGCCAATAAAATTATAGAATGTTTGATTTCTTTAGAGAAGCTGGAGATCATTTTTGGCATCTACATCCAAACACATTAAACATGATGTGAACTAAAGAAAAGCTCCCTGGGCTGGGGATTTAGCTCAGTGGTTCCACTACCTGTCTCACAAGTGCAAGGTCCCGAGTTTGATCCCCAGTACCAAAAAATAATAATAATAATTCAAAGAAAAGCTCCCATAAGAGGGCTGAGATGTAGCTCAGTGAGAGAGCACTTGCATAATACAAAGAAGGCCCTGGGTTCCATCCCTAGACACACACACACACACACACACACACACAGAGTTCACAAGCACTTTTGGCCCGAGGGTGGCCAATCAGCTAGTGGTGCTACAGCTTTGAGCAATCTAGGAGCCTGACTGGAGAGTGGCTGTGAAAAGCCTTGAGAATTAGTCTGTCCTGAAGAGGCAAACTTGCAGGCAAAAGAGTTGAGAATTCCCTTGGTGGCATTTGAGGAGAGGGATGTCACTTAAGCTGGGATGTGAAATGATTGGATTTGTGCATTGGAAAAGATCTGTTTTGTGGACATTGGATCTTTAGAGCCAGCTTGAAAAGATGTTGCTCTAAACAGCATAAGGAACTCAAAATAGGTGGAAGTAGGTGTAGGGGTGGTTAGACCTAAGAGATGTTTTGCAATCCACTAATAGCTAGCCAGTGGGATGGAGGAACTAGGGGTGCTAGATATAAGAAAGGGAGGTGTCAAGACTAAGTTCTCTTAGCACCCATCTCTCACTGTTTTTGACAGGCATGGGAACAATAGGTAGTGGGACCAAGTTCAAAAGGAAAAAAAAAGAGTGTTCTAGCTCAGGGTTTCGTAGCATGAATGTCATTTTGAACAACATAAACTTTTGTTGTCGTTGAGGTTGTCCCAGTGCCTCCTAGGATGTTTAGCAGCACTCCTGGCCTCTACCCACTAGATGCCAGGAGCATCCCTCCCCCATCATTCATGACAACCAAAAATATCCCCAGACATTGCCGAATGTCCCCTGAGAAGCAAAACTGCCCCTGCTTGGGAGCCATTGCTCTAGAGTCAGAAGGAGGGAATTTCCCCTATTGGTGACTTCCCCTTTTTCTTTGCATTGTAGTAGAGCAAGGATCTGTTTGGGTTTTGCTTAATAAAAGGTAGAGATTGTGAGATTTTCACCTAAGAGACGGGCATTTTCAGCTAAGCCTGTGGTATATGCTGGTGTCCATGTCCATTCTGAATTCTCAGGGATGTTTCTCACTGGCTAGAAGGAGAGCTGACCATTCTCTTCAGTTGGACATTTTCTTGCTCGTGCTTCTTTCCACCTGAAAAAGGGGCAAGCCTTAGTGAGCAGTGTAAAGGGAGCAGCTGAAATACATAGGACATCCAGAACTCCAGCCACTCAGGGCCAAAGCCACAGAGGTGACTGGGGGGGGGTGTCTCTCACCCAAGTCATCAGGGCTCTAAGGGTTAAGAAGCTACAACTTGATATTGCCTCATCATGATTTTGATTACTCAAAGCCAAATGGAGAGTTTTGTGTTTATTGCGGCTCCTGGAAAGCCTTCCATTTTTCTTCATTCTTCCTGCATACCAGAACAGTGGCCTAATTCAATCCGAGATGCTCTTTGAATAAGAACACACAGGGACTACAAATAATGGTTTCTTGTTGAAAAAACAGCATTCCTAACCCTCTCCAACCCCTTCAGCATAATTTACAAATTGTTGCTGGATGTTTAGAATGGGAAAGAAAGCAAACTAACTATACAGTCTTAAGGACAATAGGCCAGAATTTCCTTGGTGAAAGGAAATCAGGTCCCTTCTCAGCCCTCGCTGTCCTTTGTCTTTTTCCTCACAATGCTCAAATTCTCCAGGCCTTTTCTGGAGGTTAATGACAAGTCACAACCTTATTTTCTTAATCATGTGCTACTGCTACTGTTCATTTTATTAAGTCTGTGCCAGCCACTGCTCATGATGGCACGCCGCCAGCCCCCAGCAGCTCCTTTTCCAACTGGAGACTCCTTAAAAGGCAGATGGCATGATCATTTTGGAAATGTTACTATAAACTATTGTATAATGTTTATAGCAAATCTCAACAAGTGTGTATGTCTGTGTTGATGGGGGAGGAAAGCTTTGGGTTTAAGAGTCACTGAGCTGTTTGCAGAGAGATTTAAAAATTATAGTAATATCACTCAGTTCTATAGGCTTTGATAGTTTTGAAAGTGTTTTCATAAATGTTATTTTATTCAATCCATA
>NW_022900951.1:95693757-95695498 GCF_012274545.1 Fukomys damarensis
ATATATATATATATGGATTTTTGGTGGACCTTTAACAACCAGAGTCAATATTCTAAGCTTCAGTGCAGGTAGACTCTTCTCCTAGAAGCCTTCCTTGCTCCTCTCCTCTCAGAAGAACCCTTCTTTGGATTCCACAATTTCATATTCTTGCCCTTATGATAGCCCCTCAAATTGCTTACAATTGCTTACAGCTCTTTGTTAACAAGCATGCTCTGCTTTGCTTTTTTTTGTTTTTAATTTCCTTTTCATTCTGGAGCTGGAACCCAGGGCCTTGCACATTCTAGGAACATGCTTTACCACTGAGTGACACTCCCAGAAAGGTCTGCTTTTAATGATTGTCATTCATAATCCCTTGAAGGTCTTCATAAATACTTATTTTGTTTTGGCTAGGTCAGTGGTGGTGAGCCTGTGCATTGTTTGCCAGTTGGCCTGTTTGTATCACTGATAGCTCTAAAAAGTTTGCCATCACTGGGCTGGGTGATGCCTGTTGCCATCACTGATGCCCTTTGGGTCAGTCGGAGACTAGGTATATTATCCACTTTTTTATTGATGTAATTTGACAACTGCTTTCAGGTGTATTAATTGGTGGCTTGATCTGACCAAAATTCACTGCCATCAGTGAATCCCATCCATCCATCCCAGTGTCTTCGAGAGCGGAGAGTGATAGAGTAATGTTTCCTTCAGTGATGTCCACACCCTAATTCTCAACATCGTGGATGTGTGCATGTGCTGCCTTACACAGCCAAGTGACTGCACATGTGATCAAATCCGGGCTCCTGATATGGGGGGATTATTGTGGATTATCTGGGAGGCCAGGCATAAGCACAGGCACCTTTCTAAAGGGAAAGTGGAAACAGGAAGAACAGAGCCAGAGAGATATGGCCAGGGAAGCAGGTAGAGTAGTACAACAGCACCACGTCCAGGGATATGGGCAGTCTCTAGAAGCCCAAGAGGTCAGGAAACGGATTCTTTCCTCTACCCTCCAGAAGGGGTGCAGCTCTGCCCACGCCATGATTTTAGCTCTGTGAGACTTCCGACCTCTAGAACTGATACAACTGTTTTACGTCACTAAGCGTGTGGTAGTTGCTACAGCAGTAGTAGGAAACTCATAAGGGTTCTCATTTTCCCTCTCCCCAATCTCGCTAGCCCTCAAAGGCACCCAGTTTCATGTATGTAGTGTGTAGCCTTCCGACTCAATCTATCCATTCAGTATATTCTTGAAAAATATATAGGAAGCTGGTTATGTGATTTTAAAAATTCAAGTACATAGTACAATACTGTCCCTCATATTTGGAATGTCGCTTTTATATCCGACCCAATATAATGTTTACCAGTTTTCAGATGAACCGGTTGTCTTTTTCACAAAGCACAGTGTCACCGAGCCCCTATGTGGATTTTCGAGTCGACCCAGTGAAGTAGGTCTGGTATTATTAACCCCAGAGTCAGAGCTTAGGAAACAAAGGCTCAGAGGCCAAGGGCTGGCAGCCAGGTTTCCAGGCTCCCAGGCCAAGGTTCTTTCCCTAGGATCCTGTCCTAGTGTTCAACAGGGCACAGCCCTTGGCGTCTCCGAGGCCCCGCAAATGTGCACCCAGCAGCGACGAGGGCGGTGCTGACTCCATCTCGCAGGGGCGGGGGCCGGCAGGCACTTGAGCGGATCAGGACGTGGTCAAGGAAGTTACTGTTGGGTCCGGGACGGCGAGGCCAGGTGTCGCGCCTTGGGAGCGCGAAGCCAGCGCGGCCC
>NW_022900951.1:95696237-95751942 GCF_012274545.1 Fukomys damarensis
CCCGGGCGCAGCGATGGTGGCGGAGCAGGAGGACGAAGGCTTGCCGTCCCACTTCCTTTGTGCGGTCGGGAAGAGCCAAGAGGCTGGATCCCGGGGGCGGGACCGAAACATACCAGTGGCTTGAGCTGTGAACCCAAGATGAGGGACCAGCTGGGCTGGCGACCCAAGTCTGGGCGAGCCCCAAACTTCACGGGCTCTTTGCTCAGAGCCGCGATGATCAGCACTATCAAAGTGTAGCTTTTGGTGTGGACGTTGAAGGGAAGGTCTGAAGATCCTAGTTTCTGTATTAAAAATGACTTAAGGATCAAGGCCTTCTCTGGCGTCCACAAAATCCGCTGGGAAATCCAGAGCAGAATCGGGGCAGAGGCACTCCCTCTTTAATAAACTTCATGTCTTGGAATAATCTTAGATTTATGGAAAAGTTGCAAAGATTTTTCAGAAAGTTCTCCTACCCCTCTCATCCCTGTGTGGCCGCTTTTAATTAGTCAAAGCTACAGAATTGCTGCGAAAATTGAGGGTGTGCGATTTCCTCACGAGCTGCACCTGGCATGAGTGATCCTCTTATCATTTTGGGTAACAGTGGTGGCTCCAAGTTTTGTAGGTTTTATTACCACATTGAAACACACACACCAACAATTTGCTTGTTACATTTTTATCAGTGTGCTTTGAAACCGGA
Source organism: Fukomys damarensis (assembly GCF_012274545.1). Classification (NCBI taxonomy): domain Eukaryota; kingdom Metazoa; phylum Chordata; class Mammalia; order Rodentia; family Bathyergidae; genus Fukomys; species Fukomys damarensis. The sequence continues at coordinate 95,696,914 of NW_022900951.1, forward strand.
GTTGAACTGTTGATTAGGAAATCTTAATGTCATCTATTGATTTAGTCAACAAAATGTTTGTAGTCTGCTCTGTGTCAGGCAGTGTTTTGGGGATTGAGAATGCTATGGTGAGCAAACAGATCAAGTCCCTAGCTATGGAGCTACTCCTAGTGGAGTCAGAGAGAGGGGAAAATAGTAAAATATATGACATGTCAGACAGTACCAAGTACTATAGAGAGAAACCAAGGCAGGGAAGGGGTTTGCCATTGTAAACGGGATGTAGTGAAAAGACCTCACTGAGAAGGTAACTCGTGTAGGGTTTTTATTTTTGTTTTTGTTTTGCAGTGCCAGGGATGCAATCCAGGGCCTCAAATATGCTAGGCAAGTGCTCGACCGCTGAGCTACACCCCCAGGTTTCAAGTGTTTGCTATATATTTAGGCCTCCAGAGTCCCTCTAGTTCAATTCTGGACACCCGAATTCCATAAGCATATGGGGAAACTACAATCCAGAGAAGGGAAGGGAGTTGTCTGAGGTCACCCATTTCATTAGTCTCCTGATTTTCATAGTGTTACTCCCACACTCTCCCTCCTACAGGCTCCCTCTCTCTCCTTTAACAACAGCAGGCCTTCTAGGCAATTCGGGAAGCCCCCCACTTCATCAGTTTTGTTGGGATGGTTTGATGGTAACTTGATTTCTTAGTATACAGAAACTTTCTCATTAGATACGGTGGACCATTGACTTATGAACTCCACCGATTGGGTTCCCAGGATTGGTTGTCACTAAGTCAATACAAGTGAGGTCTGGATGCTTACCTGGGTACACGCTATGGATAACAAGTTACCAGCTTTGTTTAGCGTCTGTTTAGTTCAATAATCCACATTGTAGCATTTCTTAATAACTGCTAATATTTATGTAGTGTTTATGCCCAGTGCCTAAGTGCTTTACTTCTATTTTATTTAATCTCTCACGTTGTTTGGTTTTGGTTTTTGGATTAAGAGAGGGCTAGGCTGGCCTTGAACTTTTCTATGTAGTCCAAGTTGACCTCAAACTTTTTCATCTCTTGCCTTGGCCTGCCAAGTGCTGGGGATTACAGGAGTGCACCACATCTTGCTTTTTGATTTTACTCTTACAAACAGCCTAAGCCAGTGATGGTGATCCTATGGTGAACCATGAGCCACAGTGGGCTCTCTACATCATTGAAAGCTCTAAAATGTTTGCCATCACTGGCTTAAGCTGTATGTGCTTTTATTGGTTACATTTCGGATATGAGGAAGCTGAGGCAGAGTGTGGCTAAGGCCCTGGTTCAAATAAAGTGGAGGAGCCAGACTTCTAACCCCAGCAGCTCAATTTAAAAGGCCATGGCCTTAGCTAAGGTATACAATTGCCTCTCTCAGCCCAGGTGAAGTGAGTCCTTGGCTTACAGAGGAGCTGGGTGGCTCCCAGGGTAACAGGGCAGGACTGGTTGGGACCCATGAAAGTGTATACATTTGTTAAGAAACAAATGATCAAATATTGGAAACTGGCTTTGTAATGGCCAGACTGTGTCATCCAAACAGTAGAAATACTACAGGTATTCACCAGAGAGGAAACCTAGTATCAGTAGTTTCACAGAAGAGGTACAACTTGAGCTTGACCTTCAAGATGGGTGGAACTTGAATAGGTAGAGAAGTGATTCCTGGGGGTGGTGGGGAGGATAGCAGGAGCAGAGACCCAGATGTGAGGGTGAGAATGCTCCTTTGTGGTCAGTGGGGAGCTTGGCTTGGCAGAAGAGCCTTACTTACCCTTGAAGGCCCCCAGAAGAGTGTTGCTTGAGGGAAATGACACTGGAAGAGAAGTAAGCAGGAGGACCTGACTGGGAAGAAGAGCCACTGGAGTGCAAAGCGCCACAGGAACTGGTAGTGCAGGTCTCCAGGATCATGAAGTGCTTTGTACACCTCCCATCCCGGTCCATGTTTTAGTAGTGTCTGCCTTCCTCCTGGGACTCCACAGAGCATATCAACATGATGGAGTTGATTAAGAAAGATGTTGCAAAACCACAGAGACGAGAATTGATGACTGAGTGAATGTGAGGGAAGGAGATGGGTGACTCACATATGACTCTGAGTATATTCTTGACTTTTCCCGAAATGCCTGTGCCTCTGCCAGCTCCTGTGATTATAGGAGAGAGCAAAAACAAAATGCCTTGTACCTGTTCCATGAGACTACCAACCCTCACAATTTCCTCTCTTTTGAGCACCTATAGTATTTACTGTTTGAACTACATAGTATTTACTGTTTGAACTACACAGTCTGGATAAGAAAAATAATTGTATTAACTCCTCATTCATGTAAGATGTGGTACTAAATGGCTCATTTGGGGTTGTAATTTGGCTAGTGGAGATACTTGGGTCCCTTCCTCCTTCCCACTTCCCTATCTGAAGTCAAGGATGAGCCCCTAAGAAATTGTTGAAAACAGATGCCTAAAGAAGGCAGAAGGGATACATGGCTGTCTCAAAGGCCATGGGTGCATAACAATTTCATAGAAAACCAAAGCAAGTGTTTATAACCATTTTGTCCCTTAGAAAAAAGAAAATAGCTAACACTTATGTGGCACTTGCTCTGTGTGTGCGCTGTTCTAAGCATTTTGCCTGTATTAACTCATTTAATCTTCATAATAACCCTTTGCAATATGTTGCTTATTCTCTTGTTATTGGTGAGAAAACTGAGGAATAGAGTGGTTTAAGTACCTTGCCAGTTAGTAAATAGCAGAGCTGAGATACAAACTTGGGCAGCAGTCTGGCTCCAATCTATTCTCTTAAACACTACTGTACACTGAAATTAAGCATGAAGGGCTGTTAGAGACAAGAAGTATAGTCACCACTTATTATGTGTATGTCTGGGTATACACACAATTCACATCTCTTCATATATAAACGTGGAGATTATATTTTAAGTTTTAGAGAATATGTGATTTTTGTGGCAAAGTACAGATGGTCCCCAACTTAGTTATGATCTTACAATTTTTCAGCTTTACCCAAAACAATACACTTTAATAGAAACTGTAGTTTAAATTTTGAATTTTGATCTTTTCAATCAATTACATGAGCTACTCAACATTTGGCTGTGGAAGCTACTGTAGACTCAAGTAAGTTTTTTGAGCATGTTTTAAGTAGTGTAGGCTGGGCTGGAGATTTAGCTCAGTGGTTCTGGTGCCTGCCTCGCAAGCGCAAGGACCCAAGTATGATGCCCGGTACAAAAAAAAAAAAAAAAAAAAAAAAAAAAAAAAAAAAAAAAAAAAAAAGAAAAAAGAAAAGAAAAGAAAAGAAATCTTAAAGTAGCCTAGGCTAAGCTATCATGTTCAGCAGGTTAGATATATTAAACGTATTTTCTTTTCCCTTTTAAGAGTTGGGGTCCTGCTATGTTGCCAAGGCTGGCCTTAAATTCCTGGATTTAAGTGATCTTCCCACACAGTCTTCTGAGTAGCTGGAACTATAGACATGCACCAACATGACTACTTGCAAATGAAGCTTTGACTTACAGAATTTTCAAATTTTATGATGAGTTTATTGAGATATAACCCCACTGCAAATTAAGGAATAGCTAACAACATAAAATTCACCAATCCAAACATTTATGAGTATACAGTTCAATGTTATGTTCATAATGTTTGGCAACTGTCACCACTATCCATCTTTATAACTCTATCTCATCAAAACTTTGAGTCTATACTCATTAAACCAATAACTTCCTAGTCCCAGTTCCCCCTGCCCTGGTAACTACCATTTTACTTTCTGTTTCTATAATTTGGGCTATTCTAAGTTCTTCATATAAGTGGAATTATACAGTATTTGTCTGCTTCATGATTGGCTTATTTCACTTAGCAAAAGCCCCCAAATTATTCTGTGTTGTAGTATATGTCAGAATTTCCTTCTTTTTTCATTGTTAACGAGTACTCATGCATGTGTATATATTGTCCCTATCCTTTCGTCTATCATGGATGCTTGGATTCTGAGCACCTATCTTATTTTCGTATTTGACTGGGATCTCTTAGATACCAACTATTGATTGGTGCTTGCTTGTTTTCACTAAATATTAGTGATTTTGAGCATTTTATATGGGTTTGGGCCATTTGTATATCTTCATTGACAAATGTTTATTGAAGTTCTTTTCCTATTTTCGAGTTGGGCTGTTTCTTTTTAGTTGAGTTTTAAAAACTCTGTATATCTTAGATATAAATCCCTTCCCAGATATATAATTGACAAATATTTTCTTCCATTTTATAGGTTGCCTTTTTACATTAATATTGGCATTTAACCAACAAATGTAAATTTTTTTCACAAATTTCATCTTGTCAATTTTTTCTTTTGTCATCTGTGCTCTTAGTGCCATATCCAAGAGATCAATGCTGAATATAGTGGCATGAAGCTTTTGTCTTATGTTTGTATGTGTTATATACTTTACATTTAAGTCTTTGCTGCACTGTGAGTTCACTTTTATACTTGGTGTTAGGTAAATGTCCACCTTCCTTCTTTTACATGTGGACATAAAGTGTTCCCAGAATCATTTGTTGAGAAAACCATGCTTTCCCCATTGAATAGTCTCGGTACCCTATTAAAATTCATTAGCTCATATATCTGATTATTTTTTCCTAGCCTCTTTGTTTTAGTACATTGCTTTGCCTGTCTTGTCTTTATGCTAATACCACACTGTATGGATTATTGTAGCTTTGTAGTAACTGGTGGAATTAGGAACTGGGAGTTCTCCAGCTTTGTTCTCCCTTTTCAAAGTTGTTTTGGCTTTTCAGGGTCTCTTAAGATTCCATGTGACTTTTAGTAGTTTTTTTTTTATATTTCTGCAAAAATGTCATTGGAATCTTGATTAGGATTTCACTGAAACTGTAGATAACTTTCCACAGAGCTGACATCATAACCACTTATTCATCTGGTTGAAATGACATTTGCCCAGGCAATGATCGGAATAGCCAGTATGAAAACAAATGCGCTGCCTGAGTGACGCTTGGGGTAAACTGTGAAGTAGTTAATAGTAAGTCTTCTCATACATGAACATGAGCTGTATTTCCATTTGTTTATGTCTTAAATTTCTTTCATGAATATTTTGTAGTTTTCATTGCACATACCTTTGACGTCCTTGGTGAAATTAATTTCTAAATGTTTTATTTATTCTGATGTGATCACAAATGGAATTGTTTTTGCAATTTCCTTTTCAGATTGATTGGAAATATGACTGGTTTTTATGTGTTGATTTTATATCCAGATACTTTGTGCAATTTATTTATTCTAACAGTTTTGTGGAATCTTTAAGATTTTCTACATATAAAATCATATCATCTGCAAAAAAATTCTACTTTTCAAACAGAATGCCTTTTTTCTTTCTTGTCTAATTGCTCCAGTTAGAAGTTCCAGTAATATGTTAAATAGAAGTGGCAAAAATGGATGTCTGTTAGGTTAATGGTGATGTCAGTAAAGAACTCAGCCAGCCTGAATTTGGGGGTTCTATGTGGGATCTCCTAGAGTAACTCCAAAGGAGAGTCCAAGTCCATTTTTTGTTAGCTGGGCCTTTTATGGATCGGGAGGGGGTGGGTGGGACAGGCTTAGGTAGGTGTTATGGTCAGGGTTTTGGCAAGTGAATACATTAAATACATGACATATAATTTATAGGGTTATTTTATGATAATTACCAAAAATGTCAAATGCAAAGGAGTACAAGAGATTAACTGGACACTAAAGGCCCGAAGAAACCAGCAGAGAACCTGGATCCCAGCAATGTCCCACACAAGTCCAGCTAAAGGCTTAGTGTCCAAGGCAATGTCCTCCATGAGTCCAGCCAGTGGCCTAGAGCCCATGTCAATGTCCCATCCTTGTACATGTTGAGGATCTGCACCCGGAAAACCCAAAGGGCAGTGGTGGAAGCCAGAAAACCTACGCTGGTGAGATAAAGGATTTGTGCCACCAAGCTGAGGGATCCAGGAAATGATGTTCATGGTGAAGATCAGTACTCCCCTGACAAAAACAGCAGCCATTCCCAGCAACTGCAATAGGGAGGCCCTGAACTCTTCTGAGGAGAACAGCCTGCTTTGCATCAGAAAAACTATCTGTAGCAAGCTTCTCCTAGAAAATCAATAGGCCCCATCTTCCCCTCCACTTATTATGGTGATTGGCAACAATCCTCAGGTGGGTCTTCCACACCTAAACTACACTGATTCAGTTCAGCTGGGCATTACAAGTTGACCAGTTAGTCAACCCACCATATGGGGTGACATGAAGTGGGGGAGTGAGATTGGGGGAGCCAGAATGGCTGACTCTGTGTCTATAGAAACAGGTGGGCATTGTGACCTAGCAGAGCAGGCATTGCTCCCTGGCTTTGGGCGGGAGTGAGACAGGGGTTGGGGCAGAGGGGCTGCAGGACATAGGAACAGGCGGTGACTGTTTTCAGAGTTCAAGAACTCAGGGGACTGGGTGGTGGGCAGAAAAGGGGGCAGACCTATCAAGGACCTTGTGTTGTTCCTAATTTTAGGCAGAAAGTTTTCTATTATGGTTTAGATTCTTTTATGATTTAGATCTAAAATTTTCCCCCAAGTCTCATGTGTTTGGAAGGTGATTATCTCATGGGGGTGCTATATGCCTCAGTGGATTAATCCATTGATGAGCTGAAGATGAATGTGCTATTAGGAGGTGGGGCCTGGTTGGAGGTGGGTCACTGGGAGGATGACCTGGAAGGGTGTACAGTATTCTTGGCCCTGACTCCTCCCTTCTCTATCTGCTTCCTGTTATGGGTTGGGCAGCTTTCTTCCACCCAGGCCCTTCCATCATGCCATCTCTGGCTTGGAGTCTGTCAACCATGGACTGAGCACACTGGAAATGGTGAGGCAAACCTCTCCTCCTCAAAGTTGTCCTAGTGACTGGAAAGTAACTAATAAATATACTTTCGGTTTTTCAACATTGAGTGTGAAGTTTGCCATGAGTTTTTCATCTACAGCTCTTATTATTTTAAAATAATTTCCTTATATTCCTAGTTTGTTGAGTGTTTTTTTTAAAATCATGAATGGACACTAAATTTTTTTAAAAAATTTAAATTTATTTTGCAGTGCTGGAGATCAAACCCAGAGTCTCATGCATTCTAGGCATGTGCTCTACCACTGGACTACACACAGGCCCAGTTGTTGAATTTTGTCAAATGCTTCTTCTGCATCAATTGAGATGATTGTATGGGTTTTCCACCTTGATTCTGATGTGGTGTGTTAACTAATTGATTTTTGCATGTCAAATCATCCTTCTCACTTGGTTATGGTGCATACTCCTTTTAATACGTTCTGAAATTCACTTTGCTAGTATTTTTTGAGGATTTATGCATTGATTCATAAAGGATGTAGGTGTGTAGCTTTCTTTTATTTATAATTGGCTTTGGCTTTGGCAGCAGGTAATGATGATCTCATAGGAAGTGGTCTTTCCTCTTTGATTTTTTGGAAATGTTTGAGAAGATATGATATTACTTCCTTAAATGTATGTTTGTATTTATTTATGATACCATCAAGTGCAAGGCTTTTCTTTGTGGGGAATTTTGGTTACTGATTCAATCTCCTTACTACTTATAGATCTATTCAGATTTTATATTTCTTTGTGATTTAGTTTTGGTAAGTTTTGTGTTTTAGAAATTTGTTCATTTCATCTGGATTATCTGATCTGCTAGTGTGCAATTGTTCATAGTACATTCTTATAATGTTTTTCTAATAGTTTTGGGTTTTGAGAATTTGCATTGCGCTACATCCCCAGCCCTTTATTTTTTTTAAATTTTGAAATAGGGTAATGCTATGTCACTAAATTGTCCATGCTGAGCTTAAAGCTGCCTTAGCCCTCCTAGAGTGCTGGAGTTATAAGCATATGCCACTTCACCCAGCTCTTTTATTCCATGTAATCAGTAGTAATATACCCATTTACTTTTATGATTTTTAGTAATTTCAGTCTTCTCTTTCCCCCTTAGTCCATCTGCCTAAGGGTTTGTCAGTTTTGGTGACCTTTTTTAAAAAAGAAAACTTTTGTTTTCAATATTTATCTACTCATTTTATTTGTCTCTTCTCTGACCTTCGTGTGCTTCCTTCTCTTAACTTTGGATTTGGTTTAATGAAGCACCATAACTATATTATTTAAGCAATTGATAATTGTTTAATTTACCACTTTAAAAAATAATTTACCACTTTAGAAAATTCGAGGGAATTATTTGTTAAATGGCTTCATTCATTCATTCATTCATTCATTGTGGTGCCAGCGATTGAACCCAGGGCCTTCACACTGATCTATATCCCCAGCTCTTTTTTATTTTTTTAGTTTGAGACAGGGCCTTGCAAAGTCCCTAAATTCATCAGGATGGGCTCAAACTCACTATCCTTTTTCCTCAGCCTCCTAAAGTGCTGCGTTTACAGGCACATATCACCACACCTGACTTTTGAACTGACTTTAGTAAAATTTATTTTGGACTAAGATTTGATTTACAGAAAAGTCGCAAAGTTGGGACAGAGAGTTCCATTATACTCCCACCCAGTTTCTGGGGGATGATGACTTGGATAGTCCTGGTCTTAGGAAAAGTTCTCAGAAAAGTTCAAAATGCTGTCACACAGTTTATTGTCTTTGCTTTTCTTCTTCAGATTAGCCGAAGCTCCTGCTCTGGCTCCAGATGCTTACTGTCAGGTCTCAGGGGAATAACAAGGGCTGCTAAATATCTTTCATGGTGCTTCTTTGGAAAAGCTATATTTAAAACATTACCAGATCATGTTGGTGACCACAATTAAAGATGAATTTCTCGGAGTCAGGCACCTACTGTTGGGCCATGAGTCCTCCCCAAAGATGAGCTTCTTAAACTCACTCACAGAACTGCTAAGATTGAACTATTTTGAGTTAGATGTGGATTCCAAGTGTAGGGATCCCCAAATTCTTGGAGAGAACAACTAGGCAATGCTGTATTTAATAATATACACTGTTTAATGTTCACAGGATAGCAAGTACAGTTAATCCTCCTTGTCTATAGGTTCCTCATCCCAGGGTCCTGCATCTATGGGCCAACCTACTGCAGATGGCAAATATTTGAAGAAACATGTGCTGAATCTTTCTCTTGAATAATACAGTGCATCAATGATCTATATAGCATTTCTATTGTATTAGGTATTATAAATAATCCAGAGATGATTTAATGCATGTGGGAGGCTATGTGTATATTACAGGCAAATACTACTCCATTTTGCATAAGGGCCTTGAGTGCCCACAGATTTTGGTATCCATAGGAGGTCCTGGAAATGATCTCCCATGGATACTAAGGGAAGACTGTAGCTAAGAGTGCTACCCCAAAGCCACATTTTTCAGTTTACAATCCCAGTTCTGTCATATGCTAACCATGGGATATAGGGAAAAGGATATAACATCCCTGCTAACATGGCTTAGTTACCTCGTCTTTCATATGAGCTCATCGTAGTCTCTATTTCAAAGGTTGTTGTTAAAATTAAATGAATGAATATGTGTATTTGAAACAGTGCTTGGATCAGTAAATTTTAGATATTGTTAATGTAGCTATTATTATTTCAGTCATCTAGGATGTGAGAGAATGGAATAAATGAACCATTAGAAATACTGAGTGTTATTGATAAATTTATTACTTGTGCTTGATTTGAACAGAAACTCAGCCACCTGTGACGAATTTGAGTGTCTCAGTTGCAAATCTCTGCACGGTGATATGGACATGGAATCCTCCTGAGGGAGCCAGCCCAAATTGTAGCCTAAGGTATTTTAGTCATTTTGATGACCAGCAGGAGAAGGTAAGTTTTCAGGGACATATTGTATTGACGGGGTAAAGTGGTCAGTATGAATTAGAGCCAGAAATAAGCCGAGTTCTAATCATGCTTCAGAGTGGGGATTTTATTTTGAGTTGTGTTCAGATTTCAGTTGGGAAACAGCTTGTAGAAACAGCTATTGACAACACTGATCATTTAAAAATATTTGCCAATTATTTGATGATTAAATGTAATTGAGATTGCTCTGATAGGAAATGCTACATATCTTTAGCTATTAGGCACTCAATAAATAATTAATTTTGTTGTTTTTAAACTGTCTTCCTATATTCTTTCCTGTATCTTTATCTTGTATCTCTAGAACTTCCAATTTTATAGGGAATTTCCACATTTACCACGTTTCTCATCACATATATAGATAGTTCAGCAAGAACTGTGTGGTCTGAAAGTAAATGGCTGTATGGAAAATGAAATAAGAAGTTGGTTGCAGGTGGGTTTGAGTAGGTTTCCTGATGCCTGAGGAAAAATGAGATAAACTTTAAACCTTTCCAAACAGATGAGTCAACTGATTTAAGTAAATTTTTGTTAACAAGATTGGATAATTTGAGGTTGTTCATAATAATTTATTCAACCTTCTTATATATTTTTACCTCATTTCAGTGTATGAGTGTGGGGGATGTGATGGAGGCGTGTTTGGGGTCGAATCTGTTCAGGATTTTGAGGAGGCAGGTGAGGAGTTGTTATTGATGACAGTAGTTTGGATCAGTGAATTGTGAAATCACTTTCAAGTAGCGTACGTGGCAGAAAAAGTTAGGAGAACTAGGTTACACTTGGTACACTGTTCTTATTTGGTTCAGTGGCTGGAGTAAGTGATGTAGCTTCTCTGAGCCCTGGTGTCCTCATGTGTAAAATGTGGGCCCCCTCACCTCCCTGGCTTGCTGGCATAGAAAATAATGTATGTGAAAGTTTAGTCCTGAGGATGGAACAGGATCTTCCTTTGGAGGGAAATTTGCTGATCTGCTTTCCTCTCCCCTTTCCTGCTGCGGTGTTAGTTATGGTTTAGCTGTTAATTAATAAAGAAGTAAAGAAGTAAAGTATTTGCATTTTAAAGGAGGTCTTCTGGTAGGCTAGAAGCTTATGATACTCTGTCAGTTACTCTCAATTGACCCTGCACGTACTATTGGCTTCTTTTTGTAGTATTGGCTTCCTTTTGTTCCTAAGGAAGGACCTGAGTCATTTGAAGTCTTAACTGCCAATTTTTGGAAGTTCAGCCTTGAGAAATTTGTGAAAAATCTTGGGTCTTTGGTTGTAAACTCCATAGTCACTTAAGTATCGGGCAAGTCACTTGACCTCTCTGAGTCTCCATTTCCTCATTTTGAAACTGAGGGGAGGCAGTGGGTAACAGTAGTGCTACATAGAGATGGTATGTGCACTAACAGAGAAGAGGCTTCTAACATAAGTTATTATTAGGTTGAAACACGTGAGATTGGCACTGTTTTAGGACAGAATGCCTGAATGTTGTCAGCTGGTTGCTGTCAAGTTGTGATAAATGCACATTATTTCTTTCAATCCTGTCTGGACCTTTTTAAATTTAACAGAGTAAAAATGAGCGGCAAGAGTCATTTTCTTCTCTTTCTGTCCTTTGGATACAGCATAGCCAGAATTTGGAGTATATATACCCCTGAAACATATTGAAGCAGTGGTTATACACTTTAGGAAGCTTATGCAAGTAGGACAGGGTCTCAATGAGTTGCTGGGTTGCGCATGCTGGACTTGCACTTTTGATCCTCTTGCCTCAGCTTCTCAGAGTCTGGGTTCGTAGGCAATGGGCCACCATGCTTGGCTGCAGATGATTTTTTAAAAAGAAAGTATTGCTGTCAATGGCTGCCCTCTACCACTGTTTTGTCAGTGTCTATTACTTCCCCGGTTTGCAAGTAGAATCTGGCATCAGCTTTTAGCTATCTTTCATCACCAAGAGATAGGCATGTCCCATTGGGTAAATTAATAAAAAATTCCTTCAGTCCAGGCATCCAGACAGGCAGAAGCTGAAGCTTCCAAGAAAGGAATACTGGAGTTGAGAAAAAGTACCAGCCAAGTGAACATTGGTCCTGGGCAAGGGGATGTAAGTTCAGGACTGTGTCCTTGGTTTTCAGTAAAATTTCAAAGAAGGCCAGATTCCCTGAGGGGTGGAGCACAGGGTCATACATCTGCTATCAGTGGAATGATTCACCAAAGCTGAGAGTCATGTGGGAGCCATCATATACATCTCATCAAGATCTGCTGGCAGGAGTTTAGTTCCTTGTCTGATAAGAGAAAGGTATGCTTGACTTGGTGATCATTGATAATCAGAGTTCCTACTCTATTGGTACCAATTCAATATTATTTACTTAGAATTTTGAAAGATATCTTGAAGTATTATTTTAAAAATCTTTCCTCCTAGTATTTGTTTCTTTTCTAAGTTATTTTTCATTTACCTAAAACATAAAATTCAGATTTAAGTTCTAAAGTGATTTTTAATTTAAAACTTCCATTTTAATAATTGTGTAATAAAATTCCTCAGTTTTATAACTGGAACAATATCTAATAAAATAAAAACACAGACTTTTTTCCATGATGATATTTACAGGGTTGTTGGTTCTCTCTCTCCACCCCCCCACTTCCTCCTCTCTCCTCCTCTCCCTCTCTTTGTTTACTGGGTATTAAACCTAGGAGCTTTACACTGAGATACATCCCCAGCCTTTTTATTTTTTATTTTGAGACAGGTCTGGCTAAGTCACTAAGTTACCCTGTCTGAGCCTCTGAGTGCTGGGGTTACTGACTCGTTTTTGGTGTTTCAAAAAAATAAAAAACTTTGTGTGTGTGTGTGTGTGTGTGTGTGTGTGTGTGTGCATGCGCATGTGCGTACGTACATGCGCATGTATGTATGTAGCTGGCAGTGGAACCCAAGGCCTTACACATGCTAGGCATGCAGTCTACCACTGAGCTATACCCCCAGTCCTAATTTATGATGTTTGATCATACATTTCTCACTGATGTCCTCAAAGGAAAAATGCAGCTTCCAGATGAGAATTATGAAAGGTTCTTCAGTCACTGTGGCTCATTCAAATATATGCATGACTCATATTTAGTAAAATTTTCATTTGAAGTCTTCCTGCCACCATGACCAGTACCCCAGGGATGTTTTGTAGCTTCACAGGTTTAGAAACCTTATTTCTTCAGCATATATTCATCGCTCAGGGGCCAATTCCTTCCTTCGCTGTGAAAACTAAAAGGGTGAAACACTCTAGAAGACTGTGATCAACAAAATTGGTTTGTTCCATCCCAGTAAGCAGAGCCTATATGGGAAGCCAAATAATAAGTAGATTTCTTGGCGAAGAATCAGGAATTTGTTGTGAAAATGTACTTGGCTAAGAATAGCTACAGGCCCCACTGAGGGTAATTGTAGTTGTGCTGGGTACTCAGAGTCCATTTGGTTAAGTCACCCTCTCTTTTTCTCAGCCAGGGTTTTGCTTGAAGTTATTTATTTCTAGGCTGAGCCAAACCACCTTTTCATAGTAATGTCACAACTAGGTTTAAGAACTGCTTTATCTCTATAAAATGATTTTCATGTCTTTGCTATGGTTTATTTGGTGTCCATTTGTCAGCTACTTCTCACATTGTGTCATAGATTCAGAGCTTCTCACCGTTGCCCTCATGCTCAGCTGACAGCAGGCATGTGAAGTTATCACAGTAGCTGTTAGGGGTGTAGTAGAGTTAACCGTGTCCACTTTTTCCCTTCACGGCCATGAGCACATTATAAAAAGAAGTAGAATCTGAAACTTGAGCCAGAAACTCTTGCAAAACAGGAAGCACTCTTCTTGGAGCTCTGTTTAAAAGCAGCCCCATTCTTAATTATTCCATCTCTGTCACCATCGGAAATGTTGGTTTCCTAGATCATTTTAATCTGTTATTCTAAATCATAATAACTGGATTTGTGGTTTATTTCTGTATGATGTGTATAAGTTGGTTGTTTCACAAAACTTTTCAGAGTAAGATGATAGGTTTAGTGTACATAGCAGCCTTTGAAATGTATATGCAGGTATGAGAGTCAAAATGGCCAAATGGTACAGAAAAGTGAAATGAAAAGTCTCTCTTTGACCTTCAGTTCCTAGAGGTAACCATAGTTACTACATTCTTAAAGCACTCCTTTTTTATCTTGATCTTGATGGCATATTGTATCTGTTGGGAATTCTATTTTGTTAACCATGTTGTATTTCCTTTAAAGTTACTTTTAGATGTTTGATATGTTTATAGGTAAACTTCATAAATACTTATACATTCAAAATGTGATCAGTTATCTTTTATGTACACTAAAGTTTCTCAGTGATGACACTACTGACATTTCTGAGTTATGACAACTAAGAATGTTTCCAAACATTACCAGTTGTCCTTGAGGATAGCAGCAGAGCAAACTCTGCCCTGATCTATACCATTTGAGTCCTCGCCTTTTTTACCCATTTATGCATGCTAATATTTTACTTAAATGTGCTTTTCTGTGTTTGCTACAGTAATGCCTTTTAAAATTTTCCAACCTCAGAAAATTGCTCCAGAAACTCATCGTTCAAAGGAAGTCCCCCTAAATGAAAAGATTTGTCTGCAAGTGGGATCCCAATGTAGCATGAATGAAAGTGAGAAGCGTAGCATTTTGCTGGAAAAGTGTATCTCACCTCTAGAAGGTAACAAACGAAAGCACTGTCTTGGTATTCATAGAATAAATCAAGGTGCTCTGTGTTCATTGTTTATAAATTCATTCAAATGGCAAAGTTGCTGTGCACTAGGGTCTGGCCGCATGATGCTAAATCTGGGTATGCCTCTGTCTTCAAGGAGCTCACAGACAACACAAGTAACAATGCCTAGTAGATAACAGTGCTTTATGACTCAAAAATGAATACACTTACATATACACATTCCCCCAAATTGTGCCTTACACGCTTATCTTGTGGAACAAATCGTGATCCATTCATAAAGAAGAAGGGAGCTGAATGACTTGCTCTAGGTTTTCAGATTCCAGGTCCAGTACTTATATGAAAACCAAAATGCTGTGTCATTTGTGATATATGGAAATTAATTAATTTGGGATACAGGACATATTTAGGAAAAGATATTAAAAAGAAAAGAAAAACCATGCTAGCCTGAGTCAATATATGTGAGGTACTTAAATGCTGTGCACATGTCATCTATTAATACATATTTGTCCCTTGGTTGAGCAGGCCATCTCACACCTCCAAACCTTAGCACTATGAGCTCCACCTGTTTTGCACTGATCAAAAACATACAGAGTATTATTTATAAAATGATAAAATTTAGGACTTGTAGGAGGCTGGGACCATAGTTTAAACAACTTACTGTATTCTCATTTCAAAACAGTTATATTATGACATAAAATTGTTGAGGATGGTAACCTTTCAAGGATTGTGAGGGATTAAAGTTTATATTTTAAACAGAGGCATTTAAATGAGAGTCATGATTCCTTAACAGAAACAGGATATAGAGATTTCAGATCAGAAAGAGTTTAGGGCTCCTAAAAATCACAACACAAAATAAGCATGTATTACAGATTGAGTTATTCTTACCTTTCCCCAGAATTGCTTCAGAAGGTATGCTGTTTACTTTTTTGGACAGTACTGATCAAAAGACATGAAGGTATATTGTACCTCCATAAAATTTTTCTAAATATGAGAGTTAGAGCTGGGAGTGTAGCTAAGTGTTTGAGCGTATGCTTAGCATGTAGTAGGCCCTGGGTTCTACCCCAGCACCAAAATAAATAAAACAGAGGAATGGTTTGTATTTCTACTTTTATTTAGGAATTCTGCAATCTTTGCCTGATTGAAATATTATAACCTCTCTGCAGTTAGAGGTATGAGAGTTAGGATCCATCAGAGATGTTTTCCTTGAATCAGGAAATGAGGGAGAAGTTTGTAAACAAATTAGATTTGGGGTTTTGCCATCTGGGTGACTTCTGTGTAAAATGGGGTGAGATCAGAGATTAGTTCTGGGGGAAAGCAGTCTGGAACACCCTCCCACCCCCCATGCCACAGAATCATAGGCAAGTTTGCATAACAATTCAAGAAGGGCCCTAAACTCTTGCCTGGATATTTTAGGTGATCCAGAGTCTGCTGTGACTGAGCTTCAGTGTATCTGGCACAACCTGAGATTCATGAACTGTTCTTGGCTCCCTGGAAAGAATTCAAGTCCTGACACTAACTATACTCTTTACTACTGGTAAGTATGTATGTATAATAGAATTACTAGAATGGAATTATTTTGGGAGCCTTTGGATGCAACTGAGTTTAAAGAAGTACAGCTTATTCTCTTCCATAAAGGCAAGACGGTGAGCAGCTTGCTTCAGTGGAAAATGTGTCTGTGTTGAGTGTCTGCCTAAAATATTCTTCCTATTTTCAACTATAGAGCCACAAAATATTGTTCCAAAAAATGTATAAGGACATTCCATGCACTTCTCACCTAATTTCTCTCAGTGGTAATACCTTGTGTAGCTAGTTACAGACTGTAATTATGCTATTGCACTATAGAACACTGGACCTGAACCCCACCCTCTCTCCCCGTGCTTTGGTGTACATTATCCACTCTCTCACTGTGCCCTCTCGCCTCACAAATGGAGATACTGAGTCAGTGTGAAAGCAGCCTGGAGAAGGGGAGACCTAGCCTCAGTAATCTGCCCTTCACATGACCTTGTCTCTGCAAAATTGTTTGCTAAAACAACTCTGAGAGAATGGAGCATGGAAGGCTGTGTCCAGGACTTCTGAGACTACAGGACAAACATGACCTTTCATCTTGGAGTGTTGAGCTGGGTGTGGCTAAGCACTTGCCTAGCATTTGTGAGTCCCTAGGTTTTAGCTCCAGCACTGCCAAAAGAAGGAAAAATGACCCTGGAGTGTCCATTTTCCCCAATGACGTGATCAAAAATAATTGTGGTATATTAGAGCACTCATGGCTTTACCATTGAATATAATGCAAAACCCCACATTTCATTTAAATTATATTTATTTTTAACATAAATTATATTTATTTTATATAGATTATTCATATTTAAGGGGTATCATGCAATATTTCAATACCTGTATAAAATTATAATGTTAAAATAATGTTTAAATCAAGTTAATCATGTCTGTCTCCTCAAACCACATGAAATTTTGAATGAAAGCCTCTGATGTGGTCTGAGAGTTAGCATTCCCTCTCTACCTTGGTGGAAGGGTTTTGCTGGAAAAATCAAGAAGCAGACAGCACTGAGGTTGTGTGGTTCTTTCTGGAGGTTTGTTTTTCCCTCTTGATTAAATAATTCTCATTTGAGGTTTTAGAGTTTCACTTGGCAACTTTTGGTACCTATCATTTCTTGTTTTCTCAAAATCCTTCCTGGATCCCTAGTGGCTTTAGGATAAAGTTAAAAAAAATTCAACAAGACAGAAAAATCCCTTCATGACTTGGCTCCTGAAAGCCTCTCCAGTCTTGGTCTTATCTCCCTTCTTCCACTCCTACCCCTCTGAACTTTCAGTTTCTCAAAGTGACTCTTCAAATACTCAGGCAGAAGAGTGTGATCTGATCAGGGCACACTATTCCTCAGAGGAGTAGGGACATTGTCTCTAGCATAGAGCATCCTCTGGTAGCCCATGCCTTGCACTTTCCCCTAAAGCCTCTTATTTGTCCTCAGCTTAGCTCAGACACCATTTCCCCATCAGGAAGCCTTCCTCTACCTCTCAAGTCTAGATACATGCCCTTTCATCATGTCCCATGACACTTTGCACTTTTGCGTGTCAGTGCTCAGCACATTGTATTGTCATTTCCTGTTTACTCAGTAGTAGCCTGCCCTAGGCTGCAATGTTCTTTGAGAGAATGAGCTGGGCCTTGTTTCCCCTGGTGCCTGACATATGCTAGGTTTTCCATAAATCACTTCTGAATGTTTGTTAAGATACAAAGCTGGTGGACATTCAGATTTGGGCTGAGAACTTAGAAAGTACAAGCAACTCAGGAGCAGTATAGTTCAGGAATCAAGAGAGAACATGACTGAATAGAACTGGCTCCCGGAAGACTTCCCAGAGAAGAAGCCACAGAAAGAAGTAAGCCTTAGAATGAGTAGTCTGGCTTTGTTGGTGCTGCAGTAAAGTCTTAAGAAATTGTTATTGCAAGATTTTCAGTTGTTTTAGGAGCTGGTAGAGTCCCTATGGTTATTATTCTATTAGCCCTAGATAGGGTCATTATGGGTAAAACCACGAGGAGAAGCTTTAAAGAACCCATGTCTACATAAAGGGAAGGAAGAGAAGGAAAGAAACCTTAAAATAAATCTCATCACATGGCAGTCCATGCAGGAGAGTAACCTAACTATTATATCAGGGCTACAACGGTGGTACATGGTGGCCTATCCCTTGAGATTCTAAGACAAAAATGAGAAAATGTCTAGGGACACACTGGCACAAACCAAATCCCAGCACAAATCGCACAATATCTCCTTGGGATGAATGAATTATAAAAAAAGTGGACTGACCAATTTGAAGGAGAATTATTTTTCCCGTGTGTTGAAGTGTTTCTCTTCCTTTGGGCTGAAGTAGGCATTTGTAAAAGCCAATAGAGATGGTTCTCTGGCTGGCTTTTAGCTCTCAGTTAATCGTTGTTTTCAAGGTACAATCTGCAACAATTGGAGCTGGATCAGGAAGCAATCTGAAGAGAGTGGTGGTTCACTGGCACCCAAGGGGACAGGTATCAATGATCCTACTTCTTGCCATACACATTCTCAGTGCTTGTCACAAGCAGGAGCTCTTTCCATAATATGTACATGTGCTATTCAATACAGGAGCGGCTACCTATGTGCAGCTATTAACATTTTAACTTAAATTCATTAAAATTAAATTAAAGCTTTAGTTATTCAGTCTCTCTACCCCTTTTGCAGTGGCTCTTGAATTGGACAACACAGATAGGCAACATTTTCATAATCTCAGACAGCTCTATTGGACAAGGCTGGAATAGCCTATATCTTCTACCTTTACCACATCATACTGCTTGGGTTAAAATCCTGGCTCTCTTCCTTACTAGAAATATGATTAGGGGAGAGCGCCTTCTCTCTGATCTTCAGTTTCATAATCTATAGAATAGAGATAGTGATATTAGTGCCTACTTCTTAAAACTGTCATGAGGGCTGTTACTATATAGAAAGTGTTTGGAACCATAAATAACTGCTAGCAAGTATAGAGTAAGCACTCTGAACATGAGAGCTGTTTCTCTTGGTGTTTGTTATTAATACCCACTCTCTTGCAGATATCATCAGCATAGTGAGCCAACTTCTTTCCCACCTCATAGAAATGGCACCAAGCTCACACCTCCTCTCTTTTCTTGCTCCCCATAGATCCACCCTTTCTAGTGAACACCACAAAAGCAAGGCAGTGAGGACATGGTATTCATTAGCAGGCACCCATAATGCTTTAGGTGATGGTGTAAATCGTATCACACAAACTGCCAAAGGCCATTTTCACTAATCTCCAACTAGAAAATGTGGAATCATTTTTATAATTGAAACAAGTTCTTTGACATCCCCAAGTACAATGAGTTATGTCTGCAGGGACAGTCTGGCATTAAAAGGAGCCTGGCCATCCAGGACAATGCATGTTAGGGAGTTTCTTACCCCATTAATCATCTGCAGAGTTGGGAGAATAGTCTTAATTTGTCCATTTCCTATCTACAGTATGATTCTGCAGAAGATGTCAGTATATACATTTTAACAGGATCATCTGCTTTTCTTAGGTTATCATCTAATTTTTCACAAGGAATCCAAAAACATTGTCTATTGAAAACTGCTATTTTCCCCCTTATTACTATTTCTAAATAACAATAAAATTGTTTTTAAAATTTCACATGTGGCTCCATGAGTAAATGTAAGATACAGCGCAAAAATGAAAAAGAAGTCTAAAAGAATGCTCATTAGAAGAGCTTTTTCCATTATTAAAATAAACTAATTTATATGCAAATTTATTTGGTTATGAAGAAAAACGTCATTAGTTTCTTTAGTTTCTATTTCTGGCTATGGGTAGGAAATGTTCCAGAACCATATGACCCAAAAAACTACTCATGACAACAACTTAAGTTTTTAAAAACTGCTTTCTCATATAAACCAGAGACCTGTAACTAGGAGAAAAATTTTGTATTATCTCTTGAAGAACAAGAACATTTTCTCTCAAAGACTAGGACATTTTCTCTGGAAGGACAGGAACATTTTTATGCTGAAAAATTCCTTGTAAAGCCTTTGAAGGGGTAAATACATTAGATCTGAACTTTTTTTAAAAGTTTGCCTGTATATTTTGATTATTTTATTTATTTTTGTGTTACTGGAAATGGAACCCAGGACCTCAAACATGTTAGGCAAGCACTCTACCACTGAGCTGTATCCCCAGGTTTTAAACACCTGATTTTCCGCAGAATCCCCTGGGGGAAATTTCTGTTGGAATTCTGATTCCTAGGTCCAGGCAATCCCTTCAAAGTTGGCTTCTCTGGGAAAGAGCCTGAGGATTCAGCACTTTAAATTACTACAGATGATTTTGAAGTAGTAGGCCAAGGACTTGGGAATCTACTGTTGTTCATTTCTTAGAAATTGTCTTCCCTTTCTGCAGAACCTTTGCACAACTCCCATTGTGGCTGATGATGTAAAGCCTGGCTCTCTCTTCTGCTGGCCACTAAAAAAGGGAGTTCTAGTAGCCTAGACAAAAATGTATTTTGAGTACATTCTGTCTATTTGCACTGTGTAAGTGCTGAAAATCATTAGTGAAAGAAGACATTTAAAGCTAAATGATGGAGGAGAACACTTAGAAAGCCATTGAGTTCTGGACTGATATGACAGCAGTCAAAGGACATTAAAACTGAAGGTCAGAGAGGTCATCCTAGAGAAGGCATGAAGCCTGAAGCAATGAGATCATGAATCAGGGTGTGAGCAATGGGAATATCATAGCAAATGAGAATCCAAGAAACTCTGCAAACAAAACTTGGTGGTAGAGTATAGGGAATGGAGAAAAAAAAAGATTTAAAAAAATCTAAGGATCCTGGAAGAAATGAACTCTGAGTGATGGAAATGGGAAGGTTGGAAGAAAAGACAGTTTGGTGGGGACAAGGATGTATGGTATGTTTGGGGCACTGATTGTGAGGCAAAAGTAGATCACTAATATGGAACCATTAGAAATCTAGGACTAACACTGAGGTGAGAGATTCAGACCAGGAATCCCCAGAATAGAAATTACTGTATAGTGGAGGAGTAGGAATGATAAAACTGGGAGTGTGTGGATGGGAAGAGGGAAGAAGGCAGGAACAAGCCAAGAAAACACAGGCAGAGAGACCATAAGGAAATCATGAATTCAGTAGATCTGCACAAAACTTCTCATCTTGACTTAGTACACTTTCCTCATGTTTCTTTCTATAAGAGGAAGATCAGGACTCTTATAGTTTTTACAGTTATTGACAATACTGATAGCCATCACCAAAGAGCAGCTTTTTTTCCTAGACAATGAAGTAAGCCATATTTTAAGATATGGATTTTTATTTCACTTAGGAGTATATCCTCAATATGTACCCATTTTCCTATGAATGAACCTAATTTCTCATTCTTTATGGCTGAGTAATATTCCATTTTATAGAAAAACCACATCTTTATCCAGTTTCCAACTGATGGGCAAATGGGCTGTTTCCAAGTTTTAGCTATTACGAACTGTGCCACTATAAACATAGGTACACATACATCTCTGTGATATGATTATTTTAATTTTTTTGGAAAGATACCCAGCATAAGTCACACATATGTAAATACCGAATAGTTTCTCTGGTATGAATAAACTATAATAGTACATAAGATCCTAATGATATAATGGACAATATGAAATAGGAAGAAAGGGTCTAAAGGTGTAGGGGAAGTGGGAAGGGTAGGGGAAAGTTAATAAGGGAAAAGAAAATATAAGAAAATGAAAAAATGGAAATGAAGTGTTTGTAAAGGGGAGGGGAGGAGGGGGTGAAAGGAGGGCAGGGACAAGGGGAAAAAATGAGAACCAAGACCTGTCATATAAAGGTACAAGATCCCAATGATGAATGTAACTGTACTGTTACATACCTAAAATGTACCAATAAACTCAAAAAGAAAAAAAAAGATAGGGATTTTTAAAAGCTGTCTTGCCTTATTGCAAATACTGTTTTCAATGAACATCGCATCATTAAAAAATTCTACTCTTGTCTCTTGAATACCTCATTCAAAATAATACAGAGGGTTGTCTCATTTTGTCTTGCAGGCACAGCAGCCTGGGAAAAATTCTTCAATGTGAAAACATCTATAAAGAAGGTCAACACATTGGTTGTTCCTTTGATCTGAGTAAAGTGAAGGATTCCAGTTTTGAACAATACAGTGTCCAAATAATGGTGAAGGATAATGCAGGAAAAATTAGGCCATCCTTCCATATAGTGCCTTTAAGATCCCGTGGTAAGTTTTAGAAATCCTCTGTAACAGTACAGGTAAAAGTGGCTTATGTCCTTTGAACAATAAATACAAATGATAAGAAAATGGTAATTTTGGTCTTCAGATTTTCCTAAAACAAGAGACTACATGTATGTAATCTTTCTTTTTTTTCATCTTTAATTGAGTTTATTGGTACATTTTAGGAATACAGTACAGTTACATTCATTATTGAGATCTTGTACCTCTCTTCAATAGATCCTTTTTAATGAAGCAAGATTAGAAACTCTGCCTTTTAAACCAGATGCTTTATCCTTGTACTTAGGAGCATGCTGAAACTTGAATCAATTAGTTGTAGAACCAATATCGGAATTCAGGCTGTCTGTAAGATCTCTTCTCCACTTATGGTACTTGAGAAAATGATGCTTATATGACCATATGGTTCCTGAATAATCTATCTGTTGGAAAAAGCTTAGAATGAAGGTGGTATAATCAGGGATATTAAAAAAATGCTTTGGATGCTAGGTGTTGATCCCATAGCTTCAAAAATGCTAAACGGGTTTTCTACCACTGAGCTGTACTTCCAATTCCATCTTCAAAATATTTGACATTCTTTATGGCCCAGGCAATGGTTGGTCAGAACAACCAGGATTGCCACATGTGGATGTATGAACTGAGTATTGGCCTATTAGAAAGAGGCCTCAACTTGAGCATAGAATATCTGGTTGAGGTCCTAGCTCCACTTTGGACAAGGCATATACACCCTTCTCGGGTGTTTCCTTGTCTGTGAAGTGGAGTATATAGTCCCCTTTGACTTCAAAATATTTTCATAAAGTCCAGATGACATAAGATATATAAAACTATTTTGTAAATCTCTAAAGAAAATACCAGCAGCATACTGGGTTATTTGTTGCACTGTCCTGAGAAGGAGATCAAATTCTGGCTTAGTGGTGTACAGATGATTTGTAGACAAAGAGCCATCCTTTGACCAAGGATCGCGAGTCTGTAAGCAGAACGTTGCCTACAACCTCTTCAGATAGTCATGGAAGTAAATTCTAACAGGAGACCAAAGGCAGCCTATGTTGTAGGCCAAGGGAGTAGGGTCCAGATAGTGTTTGCCAAGTAGGATATGATGGAGCAAAGCCTTCTCTATCCACCCCCTTCTTGGGCAGATTATTCTAGATGTACTTTTGAGGCTTATGTATTTTGATGCTCTCCTTCGTGGAATTAACGATGGCATGAAGGACAATTCTTCTCAGCCAGAAGATGACACCTACAAGTTGTTTTCTGTTAACTATCCATTATTTTCTGTTGCTTGGTCTTAAGTGTACCTGACTCCAACAAAGGTAGATTGACCTGGCCAATGCTTTTAAAGAATATTTTATTCTTAATTGTTGTTACAATGACATAATATTGAGTTTATCTTCGTAATCATGTTTAAGTGTAAAGTTCAAGAGTATGAAGCATATTTATATTGTTGGGCAACAGATATCTAGAACTTTTCATCCTGCCAGACTGGAACTCAATTAAACACAAATTCCCCTGTGCCCCAGCCCTTGGCTTTTTTTCTGTGAACTTGACTACTTTAGCTATGTCACCTGAATGGAGTTATATAGTATTTATCTTTTTGTAACTGGCTTGTTTCAATTAATGTAATGTTCTCAAGGTTCATCCATGTTGTAGCGTGTGATAGAGACTAGGCTAATGTTTTCATTGTGGTCTCTGGAATGAGTGAATGGCAGCTGGGGCAGCCCCTTGTACCTGGTGGTTTGCTGTTCATGAAATAGAGGCACATCTGGACCTAGGCACTTCTTTGCTTCATTCTTTATGTTACAGTTAGATGTCCTGATTATACCCTGGCCATTTTGTAACCAGATGAAGGTCAGAGTTCATGTTATCCTTAAATCCATTTTACTAGGCAGTTAAAAAAATTTTTTTTGAGACAATGTCTTGCCGTGTACTCTGGGCTGGCCTTGAACTTGCTTGAACAGGCTGACCTCAAACTTCTGAATGTTGAGGTGCGTACCACCATGTCTGGCTACTAGACAGTTTTAAAGAGGTTTCTTCCACTAATTATGGCTAATCAGAAATTCTAAAACCATATATTTCCTCATGTAAAGGCATTAAACATATCAACCCTGTTGTGATTTAATTTTGTGAACATTCATTATCCATTTTATATCATATAGTCAAATTTTGGAAGCTAAATTTGCTTTCTTCTATTTTTCAGTGAAACCTGATCCTCCACATATTAAAAATCTCTTATTCAGAGACGGTACCTTATATGTGCATTGGGAGAATCCACCAAATTTTGATAGCAGATGCTTATCTTATGAAGTAGAAGTCAATAAGAGCCAAACTGAGACACATGGTATTTTCTCTGTAAGTTTTTTAGATTATTATTTTCCCTTGGATATTTTACTTTCACTTGAATTTCTTAAATTGAAACCTGAATGAAATATAGCTCTTCATTTGTTACTAGATAATGATGATAAACAAACTTCTTGTCTGAATTGAGCAATGTGGAAAGTTTGAGGGTTTATGTTAGCATTAGGTGCAAGGTTCAAGTCATTTGTTAATTCATTTGTTCAATATAATTTTGTTCCTTTTTGAACCCAGGGCCTCACATCTACAACCATTTAGATTTTTTTTTGAGATAGAGTGTCACAAAGTTGCCCAAGCTAATGTCAAACTTGGCAATCCTCCTGCCTCAGCCTCCTGTGTAGCTGGAATTATAGGCATACATCACTATGCCTGGCTATAATACTCAGTAAACCAACTTTTTGGGACCATTTGAATGTATATATACATATGTATATATGTATATATATAAATTTTTTTCAGTGCTAGGGATTGAACCTAGGGGCTGGTGCATGTCAGGTAAACACTGTACCACTGAACTACCTCTACTCCTTGCTCAACAAATTTTTAAAATTAATTTTATTAGTACATTTAAGGTATACGATACAATGACATTCATCACTGGAAATTTGCACATTTACATAATCCATCTTGATTCCTACTTTTTGCCCATTCCCCTACCGTACGTTTTAACCTCTCTACCCCTCCCCATCTACAAAGACTTTGTTTCCATTTTTTCATTTTCTAATATTCCATTTCCTTCTTTCCTTTCCCCCACCCCTACCATTTCCCTTCCCCTTTGCCCCTTTTCTTCCTATTTTACATTATTATACCTTTTAGTCCTTATTTATACTCTCAGTTTCTCACACTACAGAAACTATTGGGTATTTACACACGTGTATCCTATTTATTTCACTTGAGTATCACCTCAATATGCATTCATTTAGCTACAAATGTGTCAAATTTCTCATTTTTAATGGCTGAGTAGTACTCATATATATCTATATCTATATGTGTATATGTATTTAAAAACCACATTTCTTTATCCAATCTCGATTAATGGGCAATTGGGCTGCTGTTACTCAGACAAAGATCTATCTATTATCTAGAATATATAAAGAACTTTAAAAAGTCAGACCTCCTAAATTTAAAGACCCAATCCAAGAATGGGCATCTGAAATGAACAGACATTTCTCAGGCAAAAAAGTAGAAATAGCGAATAAACTTATGAAAAAATGTTCAACATCACTGGTCATTCGAGAGATGCAAATGAAAATAATGCTGAGATTCCACCTCACCCCAGAAAGAATGCCTGCTAACATGAAATCAACCAATAACAATTGCTTAGCAAATTTTTACTAGGTGTTTTTTTCTTTATGAAGCTTACATATTAGAAAATAAATATGTTTAAATGAGCAAGATAATTTTATTGCATGAGTATTGTGAAGAAAATCAAATGGGGTTATGTAGTAGAGTGCAAGAGCATGTGAAAATCTGGAGTTAGAGAGGACAGCAACTACGATGACTGAGGTGAAAATGAGCTTGACATGAGTGGGAAAGAAAGCAAAACTTGTGCAACCAAAATATAGTAGAAAAAAGTGGCTAAGCAGAATGCAGAGATCCATCATCTAGATGCCTGCAGGTGTTATTAAAAACATTCCATTTTCTTGGAGTTTGCGTCAAAGAAAGTAGTCAGTTTTGAGTACAATAGTCAGTATTTGTTGAATTATGTGCACTTAAGCTGTTCAGAATCTAATACAAAACATTCTAATTAGCGGTCCCTGTGGGGAATAGAATGGAATGTGATGTAACCTCAGGGCACCAGTCCCATTGTTAGGTTTAGAGCAGGAGCACAAATTAAGCCCTTATTATGTTTTGTTTGTTTTTTATCACAAAATGAGGGGTCTGTTTCGCTCTTTGTTTATTGAATTTATTTTTTTGCTTTGGCAGCACATATACTAAAATTGAATTCAATTTTTTTTGCCCAGATTTGGAATCATGCTGCTCTGGGAGCTTATTTCCATAAGGTGGTGCCTCAAAACCTCAGGGACTGTACCACTCACTTTTTTTGCTACCTGCCTGTGCCTGGTGTTGACAGTTAAGAGGGGGAAGTAAGCCAGAACATCAACTGGTACCATCACAAGGGGATTGTGCTCAGTTAGCTGATGACAGGACCATGAGATGAGGAATGGCTTATTTTATTACCACTGTTTATCCTGAAAAACTATCTACTTGATGCTCCATTTCCTTGTTTTCCTCATCTCAGAAATATCTGAGTAGCTATTAAATTACGTGAGAGGATTTACATTTGAGCAAGAGCTTAGAGACTTAAATCTACATAATGATTTGCTAACTTTGAAATTTATGTATTTGGCAGATGGGAAGGAGGGACATCAGTCTGCAACTTGATCCCTCAAGTGGTAGATGAAACTGGAGATTCCCCAATAGGTCTATAATCCCAGATAGCCAGCAGTGGGACACAGTAGCTGTGAGTGGTTCTTCCTCTGCCCTTGTATGACATATTGAGAACAGTCCTTTGTTATTCCATTGGCCTTCCAGCTCTTCACATATACCAGTAGGAGCCATGTAGTGAGTGACATTAAATGTCAAAATTAGTGGCTATGTGTTCTAGTCTCTGTTCCGTGTTTAAATGTCTTTAGTAGGAGTTGACTAGGCAACAGATTTTCATTCCATTCTTTAAAAACTCACATTTAGTATTTTTTTTTCTACTGGGGATTGAACTCAGGACCTTGTGCTTGTGTGGTAAGTGGTGGAATGACTGAGCTAAATCCCTGGCTAAAAACTCACATTTAAAGAGCTGACTGTTGGCTGGGGATTTGGCTCAGTGGTTCCACTGCCTGCCTTGGCAAGGCAGGGCCAGAGTTCTATCCCTGGTACCAAAACAAACAAAAAACCCAAAAAAGCAAAAAACTGATTATTCTTTTTAAATCAGATAGCAAGTGATTTACATTGTGTGGAGGAGAATTCTACATTATTTTTCTTTTCTCCATTCTAGTCATTTTTATATCTTATACTCTCAGTGAGGGAGACTAGTGTCTGTCTTTGTCTCTCTCATTCTTTCCCTCCAAACTTTTTATTGATGTAAAATACACAATATAAAAATTACACAAGTCATAAATCAGTGGTACCTCGGTTCACAAACACTTTGGTTTGTAAAACAGAGTGTTTGGCAAAATGTGGATTTTTGTTTGCTAACTGCATGACATGACAAACAGGACAAACACAACAAACACATCTTTCCCACACAAACACGAACTTGGCCTTCTTTTCCAAAATTGTAGAAAAAATTAAATTTGTGAACGAAGGAACCGCTGTATATAGTTCAATGATTGCTTTTCATAAAGAGTTTTCACAAATGACTTTTTGCCTACATTACCAGCACCCCAGAATCACCCTCAGGACCTCTTTAAGGTGCTGTTCTCCCAGAGAGCAACTACATCTTGACATCTAAGTCCATAGATTTGTTTTATCACTGCTTTTAAAACTTTCTATAGTGCTGGGGATTTAGCTCAGTGGTTCTGCTAACTGCCAAGGCGCAAGGTCCAGAGTTCGATCCCTGGTACCAAAAATAAATAAACAAATAAACAACAGCAACAGCAAAATTCCTATAAATGTAATTATGCAGAATATATTTTTGTGTGTCTTCCCTTTTTCATTAAAAATTCTAAGATTCTCCACTAATGTTTCATGTAGTGTAGATGGTTCATTCTCATTATATATATTCCATTATGTGAATGTACCACTTTTATCTACTCTTTCACTGATTTGGATAAGTTCCAGTATAGGGTATTATGAATAGAGTTTTATGAATATTTGCATACTTCTCTCTGGGTATACATATGCATACATTTTTGTTGGGCATATATAATATACCCATATATGTTGTTCATAAGTTTACATATGATTATATCTAGTAGATAACATTTTTCCCAAATGGTGTGCCAATTTACACTATTAAGTAGAAATTGAGAATTCTAGATGGTTAGTGATTACCACTAGTATTCTATCTAGTAAGTATGTGTATCATTATCTTGTAGATTTAATTTGCATTTCTCTGGTGATCCATGAAGTTGAGTACTTTTTCTTATGTTTATTGGCAGTTTACATATTCTCTCATGAAGTATCTGTTAAGTCTTTTGCTAGTTTTTCTGATGAATTATCTTTATTAATTTTCTGAGAAGAGAATATATACAAGACCCTTATCAGAAGTTACAAACATGTCTTTCCTTCTATACATTGCCTATTATTTCCCTATTAGGTTATCATTTGATAAACAGAAGTTTTAAATTTTAACACAGAACACTTTAGAAACATTTTCTGTTTATTAATGTGGCATTTTTGTTTGCTGTTTTAAGAAATCTTCCTTTTTCAAGGTCACGATGGTCTATGAATTCACTTAAAAGCTTGTTATATTTGTGTGTTAATTTGTTCATTTATTTTAGATCTGAAATATATTTGGATTTGAGCTTGTGA
Source organism: Fukomys damarensis (assembly GCF_012274545.1). Taxonomy (NCBI): domain Eukaryota; kingdom Metazoa; phylum Chordata; class Mammalia; order Rodentia; family Bathyergidae; genus Fukomys; species Fukomys damarensis. The sequence goes on from NW_022900951.1 coordinate 95,725,987, forward strand.
ATAGTTTGAAGTAGAAGGTAAAGATTCTGTTTTACCATATAGATATGTAATTGATTCAGCACCGCTTATTAATAAGACCAACCTTTTTTTCACTGCAGTTAATCCTCTTTTTTTTCTTTTTTCTTTTCTTTTTTTTTTTTTTTTTTGAGACAGGGTCTCACTATGTAGTTGAGACTGACCTGGAACTCACTATGTAGCCCAGGCTGGTCTTGAACTCACAGCGATCCTTCTGCCTCAGCTTCCTGAGTGCTGGGATTACAGGCATGTGCCACCACACCTGGCCACTTAGTCCTCTTTTAATGGGCTATAAGGAAAATTGTTAGAAAAGGACAGATATTAAAATAATTCACACATGTGTAAATACTGAATAATTTCTCTGGTGTGAAAAACTATAATGGTACATAAGATCCTAATGATATAATTGACAATGTGAAATAGGAAGAAAAATGCTAAAGGTGTAGGGGAAGTGAGAAGGGTAGGGGAAAGGTAACAAGGGAAAAGAAAAAAAATATGAGAAAATTAAAAATGTAAATAAAATATTTGTAAATAGGGAAGGGATGAGGGGGTGAAGGGAGGGCAGGAACAAGGGGAAAAAATGAGAACTAAGACCTGTCATGTAAAGGTGCAAGATCCCAATGATGAATGTAACTGTACTGTATACCTAAAATGTACCAATAAACTCAATGAGAGAAAATAAAATATGTTTTTAAAATTGGAAACTTATTCATTTATTTTTTATTTTTCAAGGCTGATGAGGATGGATGTCAGAATTCAGTGTTTGAGAGCAACATGACGGTCAGTAAACTTTAGCTATTTGGCTTAGACTTCAAATAATATGGGTTGCAGCAGGCCAGATACAGCATAAATATGACCTGATTTCAGAAAAATAAATTGCTTTGTTCTGTGGGTTATTGCCAACTTTTTCCAGGAGTCAAAGTCAGATCATTTGAATTACAATCCAAGTCTTAATCATATACAGAATCTGGCAGATAATTGTATTATGATTCAGTAGCAGAGAAAGAATAAACTGATAATAGTGTTTGTGTGTTTTTATATCTAAGGGTACAACTTGTTTTATGGTCCCTGGTGTTCTTCCTGATACTTTTTACACAGTTAGAATAAGAGTCAAGACAAATAAACTTTGCTACGAGGATGACAAACTCTGGAGTAATTGGAGTCAAGTGATGAGTATCGGTAAGAGAACAGAATTTCATTAAAATTTAAATCATTGAGGCATGGTAACTGAACTGAAGCAGAAAGTCAACTGGGGAAATGGACTGTCAGGCTTTCTTGACAGCAACCAAATAGCACTTACAATTGAAAAGTGTTTTCTGTTTAATTAGCATCAAATCACCCGAGGTTCATTGACAGTGCACAACTATTTGGAAAAACCACAATCCAGCTAGTGGATAGTGTTATTTTCACTCCTGTTGTAGCTCTAGTTTTATTAACAACCTGAACAAAGACATAAAACTCAGGACTGATCGAATATGCAGGCTTTACCATGCCATAAGACTGTCCTGTATGCAGTTGACACAATTAAGGAGGAAACAGAGATCTTGATGGCATTTTATAGAGAAGACCCTATGTCTAGGTTTAAAGAAAAATCACTTATTAGTGGAGATGCTGAGGAAGCCCTGCTCAGGTTCAGGATTGGAAAGACCCGAGCTTTATACACATGCGTGGAGTGGGTTATAGGGCTTCACCTGACTGTGTAAATTCAAAGGGACTCAATGTTGGAACCTTAAACATCCTTGAAAGGCATGTGTGGTCTTGGGCAGCAACGTTAGTGCAGCCCCCAGATCAGGGGTTGCAGTGCTAGTGCAGGGTGGGGCACAGTGATCTGGCCACGTCGGAAATGTGGCACCCCATGCTGACATCCCATGCATGACAGAACAGAATCTCTTCTTGAAAGGGTAATCAGCATGGTGAAGAACCTCACAACTTGGTGAGGTACTTCAAACAACCGAAGTTGCTGTGAGGACTCATAATTGCTGAATTCTAATATCTGTAGTATTATCAGGTTAAAATGGGAATAGGCTTTCTTTTTTTGTGTGATTCCTGGAGGCAACAAAAAACCAACTTAAGAACTTTAAACAGCGTCTAAGACTCAGAGAGATGGGTTGTTGAGCAAGTCAGTTCTCTATTAACTGCTAGGTCAAACAAGCTATGTGACAGGCATGCTTATATTAGCTATCTATAGTTGCAAAGCAAATTATCCCAAAGTTTAGGGGCTCCAAGCAACACACACTTACCATCTTACACTTTTTGTGGGTCAAGAATCTAGGCATAGTTTACCTAGAGGCCTCATGAAGTTACAGTCCAGCTCTACATAGAATTATAGTCTCATGTGATGGCTTGGCCAGGGCTGGAGAATCCATTTCCAAGGCCACTCATATGATGGTCGGAAAGCCTCAGTCCTCAGTGGTTGCTGAATATAGGCTATGGTAGATTGAATCACGTTCCCTCAAAATGATGTGTTTAAGTCTCAGCCCCCAGGACCTATGAATGTGACAGTATTTGAAAATAGAATTTTTGTAGATGTAATCAAGTTAAAATGAGGTTATACTGTATTAGCATGAGCCCTAAATCTAATAACTAGTATCCTTATCAGAAGAAGAAACACGTTGACAGAGATACATAGTCACGCAAAAAGGTGGCCATGTGAAGATGGATGCAGAGGCTGGGGTGATGCAGTTACAGCCAAGGATTCCCAGGAGCCATAAGCATCTAGGAAGAAATGAGGGATTCTTTTCCAGAGCCTTCAGAGGGAACATGGCCTTGTTAACACCTTGGTTTTGAACTTCTAGCCTCCAGAACAATGAGAATAAATTTATGTGGTTTTAGCACCTACTTTGTGGTGATTTGTTACAACAGCCTCCAGAAACTAGTACAGAGGCTTCCTTTAGCTCCTTCCCACTTGAACATCCCCACAGGGTTACCTCCTTTCAGAGAAGCTGCCCTCCCTAGGTGAGTGACCCAAGCAAGAAAGAATGTGTGAGAGAACACCCAGTATGGACACCATGATCTTTTTTCACCTAATATTGAAAGTGACACCCCATCACTGCTGCTGTTTTGCTGTTTAAAAGCAAGGTAGCACAACTCATGCTCAGAGGGAGGGGATTTCACAAGAGTGATTACCAAGAGGCAGAAATCATTTGAGGCCATCTTGGAGGATGCCTAAAACAATGATGTTTGGCCTTGATGATGTGTCCTTGATGATCATGCCATCGTGGGAAAGAGGACCACATAAACAGACAAATGGTATTCCGTGTGTTATGTATAACAGGGTAAGCTTTGGAATGGGTGATGCTATATGATAGACCCGCCCACGTCATGTACTAAACCCTTCTGATGACTTGTTGATCTCTCTGAGCCTTTTCCTTCTTATCTGTATTAACGAGAGATAATACTGTTTCTCTAGCATACATAGGAAATAAACATGTCAAAGCACCTAGTATAGTACCAGACATATACCTGGAGCTCATTTAAGAATAGCAGTAGCAGTAGCTATTGTTAAGTGTTCTAGTAGCGGTAAGCAGTAAGAAAAGGTAGTCGCTGTTACTGAGATGACATATTTAATAGATACGTTATCTTTGTAATAGTGTGTCTAAAACTAATTAAGATGTCATAATTGTAGATAATCCTTTAGGTGTTTACTACCCAGGAAATTCCAGGTACTATAACAGAACATTTTTTAATTATTAAAGACATAGAAATTATCTTTGAAAAATAGGTTGGGCTAGGGAACAGAAGTATCTGTGATTTTACTAGCTAACAAAATTGTTCCTGATTTATTTCTAAAAGGATTCTAGTTCTCATGTCTTTCTATTTGTTTTCCATTTCCTAGGTAAGAAGCCCAGTTTCACATTCTACATGACCATGTTACTCATTGTTCCGGTCATCGTTGCAGGTGTGGTCATTGTCCTTCTGCTTTACCTAAAACGGTAAGCATCAACCCAGAGAGCTTTTACAGTTTCTTCTGCTAGCCTGGTTGCTATGGTTACTATTCTTGGAGCTGGTTTTTATGTTTTTCCAGTGTATTAGAAGCATTTTTACCACAAATGGCTTTTGTGGTATGACACGGCAAAAAAGTACTATTGTGTCCATTTTCTGGTGAGATTAGTTTTCCATGGCTCTGCTCAAACACTACTTTCGTATGGATTTAGCATTGTTGAATAGGCTCTGTGTTCCTTTATTCGTTCAAATGACTAATTTATCAATGGTAGCTCATGGAGTAAAGTTTTAGAAATAGAGGCTGGCAGTGTGTACCTCAAAAGTAAAGCCCAAGCTTAGCATGTGTGAGGCTCTGGATTCAGTCTCCAGCACCAATAAAGAAAAAAAGAAATGAATACCATTGCCAATGAAATGACTTATCTAGTACTAATGCAAAGCAGCGCACTACCTAATGCTGCAGGAATTGAAAACTCGACAGGTTTTCATTCATATATGGTACTCATTCCTTAGGAATATTCTGTTTTCTTTATCTCACTATAGGCACTGTTACTTGCTCTAGCAGTAAAAACCTAAGACTGGAATAAGGCTATTAATCCAGGTCCAGAAGCAACATTTTATATTTCAGTGTTCTTTCATTATGCATATTATACCTCGAATGCCTGTTTATGTGACACGTACTGCTCTAAGTGCTGGTGTTACAGCAGTGAAAAGAACAAGGTTCCTCACTATGTGTGAATTAGTGAGACACACACACACACACACACACACACATTGATTTCACATAGTGAGGAATAAAGTTGGCAAATTGACAAGGGATGGGGCTAGGCAGTGACTAGAGATGCATTTTACATAGAATAGCCAGGGAGATTTCTCTGAGAAAGTAGCAGTTGAAGAGAGAAATAAAATAAAGGAGTGAATCATTAAAATATTTGAGCAAAGAGCATCATAGGCCAACTGACTAGCAAGTGCAAAAGCCTTAAGGCTGAAATAAGCTTACTGTGGGGCCGGGGGTTTAGCCCAGTGGTTCCGCCACCTGCCTCACAAGTGCAAGGTCCCAAGTTTGATCTCTGATACCAAAATAAATAAATAAATAAAAATAAGCATAGTATGTCTGGCAGAGGTAGAGTGTGCAAGAGGGAAAAAGTTGGCAGACCAGACTGTACAGGCCATGGCAAGGAACTGAATTTTTTTCCTTAACACAGTAGGAAATACTGGAGTATTTTAAGCAGCAGAAGGATGTGATCTGATGAAAGGATCACTGTAGTTGCTGAGTGAAGAATTGACTTGTGCAAGAATGGAAGCAGGTAGACTAGTTAGCAGACATTGCAGTGTTTGGAGGGAAAGATGAGGACAGCCTTTTCTAGAGGGTTAGCGATAGAGATAGGAAGAAGTGGTGAGTTTATGCAATATATTTTGAAAGTACAATTGAAAGGTTTGCTGATAGCTGCTTCTCTGTGGAAGTGTGAGGGAAATTGAGGATTCTAGGAAACCCATTAAGAGTTTTGTTCTTAAATAACTGAGCAAGTGTCAACGCCATTTGCCAAGACAGAGAGAATTATGAGGAGTGCTGGCTTTAGGGAAAGCTGAGGACTTCCGTTTTGAACATGTTAATGCCTACTAGGTGTCCAAGTAGACATGTTAAACAGGCAATTGTGTATGTGATTCTAGAATTCAAGTGAGAGCTCTGGATTGGAGATATGACTCCGCGGGGTGGGTGGCTGATATGGAAATGTGTTTGAAAACACTGGAAGAGAGTGCTCCAAAAGTGAGTAAGATACAGAGAAGTAAAAAGGACAAAAGACTGAACCTTGAACCCCACCAATAGGTACTCCCTGAAAGATAAGTCAAGTCCCCCAAAGGGGATTATAAGGTCCAAAAATGGAGACAAAAGAAGTAAGAAGGGGAAAAAATGAAAGAGAAATATACCCTGTCCTCAGATTTTTTTCAAAATTATAAAAAGCAAGCTTCTATCTGGTTTATTAGAAGTACAGCATCAATATTATTTAAATGATGAGAGATATGTAATTACTTGTTTGCTCCACTAAAACTTGATGCTCTTAGTGTTTTTAAAGAATTGTCTTCACCATCGCCTTGCCACTAAAGGAACTTGTGTATTATGACTTTTGCTAAGTCGTGACTTTTGCATACCTTCTTTTACCAAGGCTGTATTTAAGAAGGGGACTCCTATGCAGTGGAAGGTTTGATCTGAAATATATCTGTTTTCTTAAAGGCTTAAGATCATTATATTCCCTCCAATTCCTGATCCTGGCAAGATTTTTAAAGAAATGTTTGGAGACCAGAATGATGATACCCTGGTAAGCATTGAATCCATGGGGGTTTTAAAGTGGTTATATTTTTTGAGGCTACATGATTTTTAAAAATAATGGTAAAATATGCATAGTGTAAAAATCACAGTTTCAACCATTTTAAATGTAAAATTTAGTGCCATTAAGTATGTTGACAATGTTGGGCAACAATCGCGACTATGTATTTCAAGAAATTGTTCATCAGCCCAAACAGGAAATATGTTCATCAAACAATAGCTCTCCATTCCCCCATTCCCCTGCCTCTAGTAAGCACTGTATACTTCCTGTTTCCATGGATTTGCCTATTCTAGATACCTCATTACGTGGAACCAACAATATTTTTTTCTTTTTGTGCATGCTAATTTCAGTTCGCATCACATTTTCAAGTTTATCATGTTGTAGCGTGTACTAAAATTTCATTTCAAAGTTTTTTTTGAACTACAGTTTTATTTAAAAAGATTAAAGCAGAGCTGATTTAGGGTATATCTCAGGTCAAACATACCAGCTGAGAAGTCCTTAGAACACTTGGCCCATTTGAGATCATGAGGCTGCATTCTTTTTTGAGGTAAGGGGCATATTTTACCCGACATGCAGGCAGAAGAGCCTCTTTTGTGAAGGTAGCCTAATAGACAGGGCTTCTGACTCTTAGCCAATTTTTAAAATTTGATACAGGAAAATATATAGTGCAATTGAAATACACTTTGGTTGTGCCATTGCAAGGAAAGTTGGACTCCAAATATTTGAAAGTAGAAATAGGCCCACCCCAACTGTTAGAGTTGGTTTCCAGCAGACTCCAAAGTTAGAACTGTGACTAGAAAACTGAAGCATTATTGGAACAAAAGAGTTTGAGATGTCTGTGATAAATACATTCACCCTAATGAAATAATAAAGACAGTAAATGAAATAAATACCAATATGACTGTATATTTTAAATTAGTACTAATAGGCATAAGACAGTTAACTTAAGGAAGTAGCACGGAATAGTAGATAATAACCCAGGCTCTGGAGTCAGATTGTCTGGATTCAAATGTCTGTTGTGTCATTTACCATCTTTTTAACTTCAAGTAATTTCTTTAGCCTCTCTGTGACTCAGTTTTCCTATTTGTAAAGTAGAGGTAACAACAGCACCTCTCTCATAGTTTTATGTGGATTGAATTAATTTAATACACAGTAATTAACTTAATATAAACTGGTTAGCATGCCTGGCACATTGAACGTGCTTAATAAGCATTGATGATGAGTCTTAATATTGTTAATCATTTCCATCTGTCTTTATTGCCAAAATGATTCTTGTAATAATGGTTGATTCACAATGGCAGAAATGCTATTTGGCTAGGGAAGGAAAGCTGGTAAGGATGGAAGGTTGGTAGACTACCAGAAAATTCTTTGGGATCACTTTTTTCACCAGTTCTCCTTCACAGACAGTGGGGATAGGGCACCTCTAGGCAGATAGGTCTGGGAGTCTGGTGCCTGATTGCACACTGTAAGTGGGGCAAGTGAGGCAACCAGTGGTTCTTCAACTTTGAGTTACAATCAAATGAAATGCTTTTAAGAAATACAGATTCCTGGGCCTTGCCTCCAGAAATTCTGATTCAGTGATTCAAGAGTGAGGCCCAGGCATTGGCATATTTCACAGAAGCCCACAGATGATTCCTATCATGCTATGGTAGTCTATAGGAGGAGTGGGGTCTCCAGAAGGGGTGGCAGGCACTACGTTTAGCTATGAGGTGACAAGAACCCTCTATAACAGTCCAAGAAGCACAGCAAGGAGATGTATGAAGAAGATAAGATCTTCAAGCAAAAACAAAAAGAGGAGCAGAAGAAACTCAAGGAGCTAAATATAAAAGTTGTTGAGAAGATCCCTCTGGCCAGAGGTGGAACTTAAAAATCTGACGAAAAGTAAACTTCCTTTTGCTTGCGATGACAGTGACCCTTGATTCCACTCCTATGTAAATGTCTGGATTCCCTGCCATAACATTTTTTGCCACCTATAGTTAGAATGAAGTGTTGTCTTGCACTATGTTGTACATTTAGGAATAAATATGATGACGATGATGATGATGATAGTGATAGTCAGCTAGTCTGTGGTCCACAATGTGAAATCACTGTTAGAGATATTTTCCCTTGCCATTACTTCTTTCTTAATTTCAACAGCTACTATGATAGATGCTGGAAGTTGGGAATTGTGCAAGTACAATAACAACTCTAACCAATTATTGAAAGTGTACTGTGTTCCAGGCTGTGTAACAAGTGCCTTGCTTACTTTACTGAATCCTCCTACCTATCCTATGGAGTAGGTGCTGTCAATATTACTTTACAGATGAGGAAATGGAGCATCAGTGAGGCTAACTATGGTCACACAGCTAGTTGGTGCTAAGGTAGGATTTGACCCAGGACTGTCTAATTCCAGAATTCTCTTACTCTTTCTACTATGCTGCATTGCCTTTTAAGCAGAGTGCTTGTTCTCAAACATATCAATGTCTCCTAAGAGTCTTGTATGGCAGAAGTAGAGTTTGGATAGGAGAATTCTGAGAAAAATATTTGAGGTCGCATTATGAATAGCTTACAATGGAAAGGTATTAGGAATATTACTCTATCAACAGTACAGGCAAGATAGTATTAGAGAGAAAAGGCACTAATGTGGTAGCAAACTGAATTGCCCCATTAGATGCTTTGTTTGGCGTGTATGATATATTTAAATTTTTTCCATTTGGAATCTTAGGCAGGACATGCGCTCTCTGATTCATCTCAGGCCCTACCATTCCAATTTCCCACTGTGGTTTCACCCATTGACCTAAATGCTAGACCTCTGAAGAGTTTGCTACTCTTCTTAGGATGGAAACTAGTTGATTTTGAAATACCAGGACAGAAATGCCCAATATCTGTACAAACATGTGAATTTACCAATATACATAAGACATCCAAACCACAGCCTTGATGAGATATACATTTCTCGCCTAATGAATTCCTAAAAAGAGCCAATATTTAGCTTGTAACAAGTGGATAGGAAGTAGCACTTTTTATGCATTGCTGAAAGGCCTGGAATAGGGTATACTGTGTGAGTATCTGTATTAGTCAGCTTTCCCACTGCTGGAGCACAATATCCAGTATCCACAACTTAAAGGAGGAGAAATTAGCTCACCGTGTGAGGGGAATCAATACATGCTTGGCAGGCTCCAAGGCATGAGCATCATGGCAGAAGGGCATGGTGGGGAAAAGTTGTGTGGGAAACAGAACAGAGGAACAGCACCAGAGAGGGACAAGGACTAGGTATAATACACAGCATCATGCCTCCATGACCTACCCAGATACACACCAAGAAGCGTGTTCTAGTAGTCCTCTGGCCAGCTCCCAAGCCAATCAAGTTGACAAGTTGCACAATTAAGCTTAACTTTCACACTATGCCTTATTCAAAATATTTCTGACCTGAAGTATTTAAGATCTTGGAATTATTTATTGGATATCTGCGTAGACTTTGCTAGTTGAATATTCCTAATCTAAAAATCTGAAATCTGAAATGCTCCAGAATAATAAAAAAAGTATTATGTCAGTGCTCAAAGATTCAGATATTTACTGGGCATAATAATGCATATTTGTAATCTTAGCTACTCATGGGGCTGAGGCAGAAAGATTGCAAGCTTGAGGTCAGCCTAGGTGACTTAGAGATACCCTGTCTCAAAAAAATAAAAGGTAGTCCTGTAATTATACTTTATACTTTTAGGAATAGATTTTAAGAAAATAACCCAATCGTAGCACAAGGATGACTAATACATAATTTGTTTTCTAACATGAAAAATTAGAAACCATGAATCATCAACAATCAAGAAAATCAAGAATTTAAGAAAGATTAGGTTTCAAAGAATTTACTGTATTAACACAATACTCATGAGAGGAAGAAACATTATAAATGTGTAGCATATTGTAATCCTAATTGTTACACAAGTGCCCTAATGCACTCACAAAACAATGAATGGGAGGAAATGGGTCAGAATGAATGATTGTCTGTAGGCAGAGGGACTGTGTGTAACTGATATTCTATTGGAAATTTCTGAATTGTCTCTAATTAGATATATTAGTTTTATAATAAAAGAAAACCAGGACAAGTCATTAATGAAGAGAATATTGTAGACATCCAGGACTCTGAGATAATATGGACTTGAATTTAGATGTTACCAGGGGAGATTGATGTAAGGGACATCATTAAAAGGAAACTCATTATGACATGGTGACTCAATGTGGATGATAAAGGCGGAGAGAGTAAAAAATAATTTTAGCTTTTCAGGTCTGAGTGATAAAGTGTATAATGGCAACATTGAGAGCAAAATCAGATCAATTATCTTTCTCAGAGATGAGCAAATTGCTTGATTTCAATTTGCTGTCTAGAGGATAACATGTTGTTTTTGTCCCAGTGATTCAGATAATTCTGCAGTTTAGTAAGGTGGGTATACTGACATGATGGACCATTGAAAGCCTAAGTGTTTTGTTCAGAGTGGCTGTAGACCAGTAAACACAATCAGTTCTCTAACGTGGAAAATATAATAAACATATCAGATATAGGAAAGGGTAAAAGAACAAATTTTCATGTGTACTTTTAACCAAAGGTATAATCTACTTTCTTTCCATGGCTGCACCCCTCACAAATTGAACTGCATATGCAAGAAGTCTAACCTTTCACTTCTCCCATCACGGAGTTAGGGAATGAAATTCATCTACTAAGATGGATGTTTACATCTTTATTTCCCTTTAGTTCCAGGTTTTCAAAACTCTAGATTCTCTTCCAACTTCCTTACTTTGGAAATGGGGACTTTTTAGGGATCACAGAGAAGTTTCTCAAGGATTTTCCTATGGAAAGGGAACTGCAGAACCAGGACTAAAACCGGGTAGCCCATAGTTACTAACACCTATCCAAAGAAATAATCCAAATCCTTTTAAAACACTCTTTACTTTCACACTAAACCATCAATAGTACTTCTTTAAAAAAGTTTAGATATGGCCGTGAGTAAATTAAACTTTCATTATATTTTTCCTTAAGGTTTCTAATATTTTGATGATGTTTTTGTTCATCACTGTAGTAATATTTTGGCCAACAACATTTCTTGCTGTTGCTTTGCTATTTGTGACTAATTGGGCTGCTGGCCCTATTTGGGATAGGGGAATGGGTGGATGAGGGAGTTGCTTCTTCTCTTTATCTGCGTTTCTTTTATCCATAGAAATTTCTATTCCCCAACTCCTTGCAAAATAGTTATATTTTCAGTACATTGCCAGTTTTACATTCCTGGTTGGAAAGCAGCTTTTTAACTTGGAGTTGTCTGCCAAATATTTTTGAATTTTTTTACTTCAGTATATATCCTGAAAAATGAGGAATGTTTTCCTGTATAGCATGAGTAGCATTACTACACTTTAAAAATTATTAATTTCATAGTATTATCTAATATTCAGGGATATTCAGATCTTTTCAACTATCCCAATGTCTGGGGACAGATATCATCCACTTGTCCCACCATTAGTGAGGCTAATATTGATCACTGTATTTTAGGTAATAATGGTATGTCCCCTCCTGCAATCTATATTTATTTAATCCTTGCTGCCTGAAGATCCTTTGTGTGGTGTCATGTTAGTACTCTTGCCAATCCTTCTGCAAATGCTTTTATATCCTTTTGCTTGAGTCAATCATTTCTTTAGGAATTATAAAATGATGATTTTTCTCATTCTATCATTTCAGCTACATTTATTAGCTGGAGGGCCGGGATTTATAGCTCAGTGGTTCCACCACCTGCCTCGCAAGCGCAATTTTCTATAAAGCACTGGCTTCTGTCATCAAATGAGCTTTTTGGTTATTCTAAAATTCACTTTCTGCTTTTAGAAAAGAAAGATGCATGTTTCATTTTTACCTTCCCTTTTTCAGTTTTTAAAATGAAGAGTTGGAGCCAGGCGTGGTGGCACACACCTGTAATCCCAGCACTCGGGAAGCTGAAGCAGGAGGATCACTGTGAGTTTGAGACCAGCCTGGGCTACATAGTGAGTTCCAGATCAGTCTAAACTACATAGTGAGACCCTGTCTCAAAAATCCACCACCACCACCGCCAACAACAACAAAAATTAAGAGTTGGACTAATAGCCACCTCAAATGGTGCAGTATTATTCCCCTTTGTGCAACATTCAACTCGTTATATTTAAAACTGCAATACTCTTAACGCATGGGGATCTCTAGCTTATATTGTTCAACTTTCTGTTTACACCTTTGATCAAAGAGGGTTGGAGTATGACATAGGTTGACTTGGGTATAAAAAATAGTGATTTTGTGTGGTGCTTACATGTATGGACTCCACTTCACTTTGATAGACAATGCACTGTGAGAAATAACCTAAACAAATCTTGAAAATAATGTTAAATTGAGACTTACTGTTCTTATTACACTGCAAAATTTGGTCATTTCTTTACAGTATAAAAACCCTATATAAGGCATTATTTTTCTAGGCTTAGATGATGAACAGCTGAAAGTCAGTTGTGTTAGTCGCATTAACACTGATTTTTTAATCTGTGATCATTTTTCTTCTTTAGTCAAAATTGTATTGCTGATGACCTTATTTTTTTGAGAGATAAAAAGAGGTTTATTAGGCAAAATTTGAAGTATACACTGATAGAAAATAGAGTGCAAGCCCTGAAGAGAAAAGCACACTATAGTCTTGAGTTGGGGATATTTATGTGTTTTGGGGAGTAGAAATCTGTGGAGCTTGTGAATCTGTAGAAAGCCTTGGTTTGGTTTACAAGAGAAAAGTGGCAACCCACTCACTGGTTGATGGACTCGTTTTATTTAATTAGCAGTATAAGGACTAAATTACAGACTGATAATTATATGAATTTGTGTACTTTTTCCACAAGTGATTCTAAAATTAGACTGTCATATAATTAATGAAATTAAATAGGCCAGAGCTTTTGTATTTGTTCCTTTTACATTCTATGGAAAAGGCTACACTGCTAATAAAAGGAAAAAATGAGAGGAATGCAAATCATAATGAAAATGAAGGAGACAGCCAGTTGAGAAGACTGATATTTTCTTAGAGGCTATTTCTGCTTCAGTTTTCACCATATTGAAACAATTGATTCTTTTTCTTATCCAACATAGCTAAGAATTAGGTCTAGTGACCAGTAACTAATAAAAGTATTTTCACTGTGCATTTAAAATAATTTTTACTTACAAATAAATATATATTATAGAAAACTGAACCCCATGCACTCAAGAAACAAAGCACACTTAATCCTATCCCCTAGAAATACCTACCTTTAATGTTATATGAACAACACAAACAGAAATGTTCTTACTGATTGAAAGAATAATAGCAACAACAGTTCATACTTACTGAACCTTCAGTATGTGTCAGATACTTTTATAAGCACTTTCCCCATTAAAATATCTCCATCCTAAGGTCAGTATACATTTTTTCACTATCTAGCTGAAGAAAGTGAGACAGCAGAATGATGGATATAGATATAGATATATAGCTTGCTCGAGATTATATGTGCTCAAGTATATAGCAGAGCTGAGATCCAAAACTTACAAGTATCAGAGCTGATATCTGAACCCTAGGCATCCTAACTCGCCAGTCCACATTTTTAACCAATCTTTTAATCATTTGAATGATGGTATCATATTGAACTTTATTTGAATTGAACAATTTGTGTGCGCATGTGTGTGTGTATGTGTGTGTGTGTGTGTGTGTGTATTTGAGGAGGGCTCTTGCTGTGTTGCCCAGGGTGGCCTCAAACTCCTGGATTCAAGTAATCCTCCTGTCTCAGACCCCCAAGTAACTGAGACTACAGATGCGTAACACATTCCCAATTTAAAATTGTTTTTAATGATTGTCGAGAAGATCCGTTTTTCTGCGCATGTGTGTGTGTATGTGTGTGTGTGTGTGTGTGTGTATTTGAGGAGGGCTCTTGCTGTGTTGCCCAGGGTGGCCTCAAACTCCTGGATTCAAGTAATCCTCCTGTCTCAGACCCCCAAGTAACTGAGACTACAGATGCGTAACACATTCCCAATTTAAAATTGTTTTTAATGATTGTCGAGAAGATCCGTTTTTCCATGCGCTCTCCCCATTTACCCCTTCCTTTTAAAGTAGCCTGGTCGCTGCACGGTCATTGCTCTCATATAGAGCCCTCGTTTAGTCTTCTGTGTATGGAGATGTATTTGCTGCTCACTACTGGACTTTAGGTCAAGGTCTCTCAGTCATTTTGGTTGTTTGCAGCTCTTAACATTGTCTCAGGAAGGTTTCACAGGATTAGCATTTCCTGAATGATTTACATTTTGATGGAGTTTGCTGCATTTATAAAAACAAATCAAGATAGCAGAATCCTATGTTCTATCTTCCATTTTCTTTTGGCATAAAATGTAAAAAAAAAAACCTAAAAATATTTTCTTTGTTAAAACACTTGGTAATTTTGTCTGCTTGTCAAATGATTTTTTTCTTCACAATCCAGTACTTTTCCAGAGAATAACTTGGTGATGCTGATCATTCTGCTTGATTTTCTGAAGTACAGGTTGAGCATCTCTAATCTGAAAATCCAAACTCTAGAATATTTCACCATCTGAAACAATTTGAGCACCAACATCATGCTACAAATGGAAAATTCCACACAATTAAACTTTGTTTTATGCACAAAATTACCTAACATGTATAAAATCCCCTGCAGGCTATGTGTATAAGCAAAATAAATGAATTTTGTGTTTAGACTTGGTTCACATCAATAATGTATCTGCAAATACTCCAAAAATCCCCAAATCTCTGGCTCCTAAGCATTTTGGATAAGGGATATTCAACTAATTCCATCCTTTTTCACTGCTTGTCTTCTATATTTGTCACGTCCTCTTGAATAATTTTCTTCCACTTTCATGTCTTTTTGATATAAAAATCCTGTCTTTTATCTTCTTTTCTCTTAAGGTACTGCCTAATTATCTGCTGTGGTTGCCTTATGTTCCTTCTAAGTTAGTCTTCATTTCTGAAATAAAACTATTATTTACTTTCACTTTTAATTCTTTCCTAAATTTTGTTATTTCATTTCTTATTCTGGATTTTTATATTTTCTTCCATACAATTTACACTTTTCCATATGTAAAATTTTTAAGTAGTTCCGCTAGTTTTGAATGTTAGATTGTAATTTTTATTGATTTTTTTGTGGACATCTCTTTCAGGCATGTTTTAATTTTGTGAGGTTATTATTCTGCTGCTCATTTTTATATGAAATTAGTTTTCCGAACTTTTAGAAGGAAGCTTGATTTGGGTTAGATTTTTTTTCTAATGTTGACTACAGAGTTACATCTTCAATAATTTTTGAGAATCATTCAAAGTTAGGGTGAATTACTATCTGAAATGTTCTTGCTCTTACCTGTCTGCCTCCTCTAATTTTTCTGTTTGTTTTTTAAATGTTTAATTATTTTGTTGCTTTTAATTTTTCCCTTTCCCTCCTTCTTCCTTCCTTCCCTCTTTCCTTCCTTACTTCTGTCTGTCCATCCATCCATCCATCCATTTCTTCCATATTTATCTGGGCTTTCTTATCTCTGTCCTGGCCAATTTGGAGTCCATCCCCACTAGTTTTTCCTGAGTGCAGTTTTATTCTGCAAGTGAGCTTAAATGATTCATTGTGAGAGTTCATGGGGGCTTAAGCTGTTCTCAATCTAGACCATGGACTTTTTTCCCTCAACCACTGTTTGAAGAGGCAGACCCCTCCCATTTGCTGCTCTTGTTCACGAAATACTTCACTAACATTTGAGAAAATTACTTTAGAGTTCTCAGGTCTCTTGGATGCCATACTGATGCCTTCTGTGTATTCTTTCCTAACTAGTACAGTTTGAATTTTGTAGGTATCTGGTTTGTCCTCACCTACTCTAATCTTGGGATCCATGAGAGAATCATTTTCATACAGCTTAGTTTAGATTGTGTCAGGGAATTTTGGTTTTGCTTTCTTACTTGTTCTACTTATCATTTCTATTCACATTTTTTTTTAAGTACTGGCATTCGGAGAGACTAAAATCTATGCTGTTTCTACTAACTCCCTTCGAGAATTTCTCTGCAAACAACATACCATGGATAAAATCCTGCCACCTGCCAACTGTTTTTATATAGCCTTTGACTGATTTTTCAGTTTTTATATCCTCCTTTTTCTTTATTCCCTGTTTTTCACCATCCTGGGGGCCTTTTTTTTCGTGGTGAACCTAGTAACTCCCCCCAAAAATGCAAGCACTCTACCACTGAGCTATACCTTCAGCCTTGTTTTAAACTCTTTGATTGATATTGACAAACTGTCACTCCAAGAGGTTGTACATATTAACTCCAATAAAGATACTGGCTAGGGCTGGGGATTTAGCTCAGTGGTTCTGCCACCTGCTTTGCAGGTGCAAGGTCCCGAGTTCAATCCTCTGTACCAAAAATAAAAACTAAATAGATACTGGCTAAATAAGTTATGGTGCATTTATACAATGAAATATTATGCAGAGGATAAAGAAAATGGGGTTGATTTATTGATGTGTAAAAAAATATATACTATTGAATGAAATACCAACTTACCTATGCAGAGGATGATTTTTTCATGTTAAGAACACAGCATTAGAATATACAAAATTATAATTTTTATAAGAAGGATAGACAAGAATTAGGTTGTAAAAATTTATGCACTTGCCAGTGGTACATCCAAATAGTTGGCCACACTTTTACCAATTTGGGGTTATCTAATTTAAACAAACTATTGCCAAGTTGATAGATGGGAAAAGGGAATCTCAATTTCATATATCAGTTTTTTTCATATTTTTCATAAGTTAGCATAAATTAATTATTTTGTGAAATTCTGTTTTTACCCTGTGTTATTCATCTTTTTTCTTAGTGGTTTAAAAAGTTTTTCTATGTCATATATTAACTCTTTGGCTTATCCATTTTTGCCTTTTTTTTTATTCATGATGTAAAAAATATTTTCACTTTTTCTGTACTAAAACTTCCTATATTTTTATGTATAGAAAGTGCTTTCCACTATATATATATTTTTTTCTATATACGCATACATACATACTTACATTTCTCTATGCATTTTTCTATTACTTGATTTTGTTTTTTGCATTTAGGTCTTTAATTCATCAGGGGCTTATTTGTGTAATCTGTGAGGTAGGGTTTAACTTTGTTTTTCAAATGCTTGGCCAGTTGTCTTTGTGCTATTTATTGAATAAACCATAATTTTGAGGTCATGTACTTTTTCAGATTGCTTTAATTAGAAGTCTTTACATTTCAGATTTTTTAAAAATCAAGTTTGCTGAAATATAATTTATATGCAATATAATTTGCTCTTTTTAAGTATCCAATTAGAAGTGTTTTAGGAGATTGTGCAATTTTATAGCCATTGCTCCAATTGATATATAGACTATTAAGTAAGTGTGGTATGCACTCCTGTAATCCCACCACATTTGGGAGGCGGAGGCAGGAGGAGTTCAGGCTGGTGATATAGTTCAGTGCCTAGTCTTGATCCCTGGGTTAAATCTCCAGTACTGCAATACCAAAAAAGGATGATGAAGAAGAAATAATATTTTAATATACCCCAAAATTCCCTCATACCTCTTTACAGTCAGCTCCCTTCCTGATCCTAGACCTTGGCAACCACTGATTTATATTCTGTCCCTAAAGGTTTACCTTTTCCAGCATGTCATTTATATAAGTGGAATAATAAAATGCATAGCTTTTGAATTTGGTTTCTTTCACTTAGTATAATACATTTATAAGACATCTAAGCCTTTACATATTTCAGTAGTTCATTCCTTTTTATTTTTAAGCAGTATTTCTTGGTATAGCCATACCATAGTTTAACCATTCACTTTTCTAAGAATATTGGGGCTGTGTCCAGTTTAGGGCTATTATAAATTAAGCTGGTATAAAAATTCCTGTAGAAATCCTTATGCACATGTTTTCATTTCTTCTGGGTAAGAAGAAATGAGTGGGACCGCTGGATCATGTGGTAAGCACATGCTTAGTTTTATAAGAAATAGTGACTGTACTATACATTTTCACCAACAGTATGTGAGAGAGCCAGTTACTCGGCATCCTAATTGGCACTTGGAATTATCAGTAGTTTTAACTTTGGCCCACTCCACTAGGCATGTCAGTATTAAATAATTTTGTTAGAATAATTTGGATATTTTATTTTATTTATTTATTTATCTATCTATTTATTTATTTATTTTTGGTACTGGGGATCGAACTCAGGTCCTTGCGCTTGCGAGGCAGGCCACCGAACCGCTGAGCTAAATCCCCGGTTCTAGTTTGTATATTTTAAGTAGTGTTTCCCAACTTGTCTCTCATAAATTCTCTAAAACAGGCTGCTCCTAACTTGTTTGGTCCATCTCTCATTGCACAATCTGCAGCAGCTGAATAGTCATAGTTGCTCTTGTTTCTATTTTCTTTATTTCTGTTTCCTTCGCTAAGCTTTAAGAACCACAGACTATCAAACAAAAAAAAGGAGTTTAGACATAATCTAAGGCAGGGGTTGGCAACATTTTTCAGGAAAGGGCCTAGTAGACAAAATGTTTGGTTTAGCAAGCTATTCAGTCTCTGTTACAGCTCAACTCTACCGTTATAGCATGCAAACAGCTATAGGTAATATAGAAACAAATGAACATATTCCAATAAAAATTTAGTTACTGAAACAGGCAGCTAGCAATATTGGCCTGTGGGCAATAGTTTGTTTCCCCTCTGGTTTAGTTTAACAACTTGATTTTTATAGGTGAGAGAATGCAGCCCAGATTTCACCCTTCCCCCAAAGTTACAAGTAAAGGCTTTCACCATAAGAGACATACTTGAATTGTATTCAGAATGAACTTGTCTTATCCGTAATATCTAGCAGTTGATGTTAGATAATGCTACTAATACAACACCTTTCAGAGGTTTTAACTGCACTAAGACTTTTAAGGCGTCCTATATATTACCATTGCTCTAGATGTTAATTGACTTTTTAAGCTTGTTGTGTCACTGGAGCAGTGGTCAAATTTGGTAAGAAACTGAAGATAATAACTGTCCAAGTGAAAACAGTTAAGGAATGCATGCTACTCTTTTTTTTCATCAGCAAAGGCTGTTTCTAATTCTGAAGATGTCCAAATTTGTGTATGTTTTGAGACCAGTAAATATCAGGCAACATTCCCATGCTTTCCCAGCCTTTAATATTCTTTATTAGGGCTGGGGATTTAGCTCAGCAGTTTGTTGGCCTGCCTTGCAAGCAAGCGCAAGGATCCAAGTTCAATCCCCGGTACCCCCCAAAAAAATTCTTGATTATTTTGTTGTATTAATTTTTAAAACAGATGAATATTCTTAAATCAGGAAACAAAAACCAGGAAACATACTCATGATTCCACACATGCAAACCTAAAAATAAGCATTGTCTGTGAGTTCTCAGGAAAAGAACATTGCTTAGAAAAATCATCATGTATGTTTTTTCTTCCTTTGCAGCACTGGAAGAAGTATGACATCTATGAGAAGCAATCCAAAGAAGAAACTGACTCTGTAGTGCTGATAGAAAACCTGAAGAAAGCCTCTCAGTGATTAGGATAATTTATTTTTGCCTTCAGTGTGACCTTGTGAAGATTCATCATATTCTCCATTTGTTATCTGGGGACTCATTAAATAGAAACTGGAACTACTGGATCCTTTAAAAACAGGCGGCTCATAAGAGCCCCAAGTTTTTGTGTAAGTCATACACCAAAAAAACTAAAAAATATTGGGCCCTTTGGAGATGAGAGAGAAGTCTTCTTACTGAATTGTAAAGGCAGGCGTCCATTGCAATCTTCAAACTAAGGGACAAAGCAAAAACGTGATGATAGAGTTTAATCTCATTGAGAACCATGACAGCTTCCTAAGGGATCTATGCTTGATGCATATTTCTGTGTCAAGTAACATCAAGAAATTTTATTTGTTAGAGAACTTATTTTTAGATGTAAATGCTAATGTCGAATGTGACTCACAGAATATCTAGCAACCAAAATTGATACTACCTGATATGTGTTGTTTGGATCCCATTGAATAATGTTTGTGGCTACTGAAACTCCTTAGAAGTCTGGAAACATCCATTGTGATAATATTTTCCTCTGCTTTCAATCAGAAATCAGTATTGGCTATGATCATAAAAATATAGAAGAGTAGAGGCAGCTTCTGTACCAAGACCATTCAATGCCATTGCAGGCTTTTAAATTCAGTGGAACAGAATTACTCACTGGGTATTAGAGTTTGAACCAAGGAATCTCTAATGACGTATTTTTCTTCACTTCTGTTACTCAGATCAAATATTGGCTACGTGTTTGGCTTGTGCTCCTTCCCCAGTTTGTGAGGGACACCCCCCCACAGGTTTACAGTATAGTTGGTACTCCTCAGTTCTTACCACTTCCTTTATCTCCACGCAGTAATTTCTCAGACTTTAACTCCCCAACTTCCATTCCAATATTACCCTCCTTCATCCCTTCCTTATGATCTTTTGAGCTTCATTAGAAATTAGGAAATAAATCTGCTCAGAACACCTAAAGGAGCAGGGAGGGATTTGCATCTCAGGTACAGTGTGAATAGACAGAAACAGTCACTAATTCTTACGTATTTTGTAACTTCCATGCAAGTCTGTAATTACTGAGGGTTTTCAGCATTTGATGTTTCTCTGTGCATATCTTCACTTAGAACTTAGCTATTTCCTTGAGGAAAAAAGGCATAGTTATATTCATTTCTCTGTCTATAAAATGGACCCTAGATTCCTCTTTTCCTTGCCACAAATGATTAAGTATATTTTATGTGATATATTGATATCCAGGGCTCCACATATATACTCATTTTTTGCATATGTTAGGGTTCTATTCTCCCCCATTTCCACAATGTATGTACATATGTTCCTTCTACTATTTCCTCCAAATTTAAAGAAGTAAAGGAGAGGTATCTCTCCTTTGCTGGCTTACACACACATTCAGATTGTTAATAGTGACTTAAGAATATTATATCACAATTTCTCCAAACATTTACCAGTTCATATTAATAAAATAATGCTACTTATAATGCCTGTTCTTAGGGCAGGGGAGATAAGAGGCCCCTACTCTCCACAGGTTTGGACAAGCACAGCAGCCTGCTCCTATAGTAGCAGAGGAGCACTGTGCCCTGGCATCTCTGAGGAAATTGGAATGGGTGTTGTTTACTCTTTGTGCTTTTAGTATATAAGTCACATTGAGGCTGAGATATAGGCATAGCAAGTGTTCACCTTATTCCACTGTTCACTAGAAAGAACACTTGGGTTTCCTGTGTAGAAACAAGATTACTTCCTACTTTATAATTCTGTGAAGCAAAACACCAAAATGTCTCAACCAAAGCCATTTGTTTTCCTGCTAACCTATTTTGATGGCATGAGGAGAATGCTTGGAAATTTTGAAGGAACTACTGAGAGTGATAGTCATACAGCCTATGAGTTGGGAAATGATATTTTGTTTCTATCTTCTTTTGGCAGTACAATGCTAACAGAGAAGGGGACAGTAAATTATAGGAGTACTTAAAATTGTTGTCAAGTTTCTAAAAAGTGACTCCCAAGTCATAGGAACTCATAGAGGAATCAATGCATTCACCTATAGGAAAACAGCAGGGTCGTTTTTCATTTTTCTGTCTGACCTATATGTTCCCCGCCCCCCACATATACCTAAGAAAACCCGCTGTAAGGATTGTCATTCTTACTCTTTCATTCAGAAAGGTTTTCTGCATCTGGGCACTGAAGGTATAAATGAAACAATGTTAACATTTTAGGTAATGTCTTGAACTAGGGTCATTTTTTGCTTCTTATATGAATGCTTGAGAAAAATAAATAGAAATTGTCTTTTTGTGTGTCACCTGAATACTTTCTTTTGGTCTTATTGTGGGGGAAAATGTTGTAAGGAGTAGGTGGTGGAGAAAATTGGAGTTAAAAGAATAAATATTGTAAAAAATATTCCAAGGTTGCTGTTTTATAATCATTTATTAGATTCTTCCTTGCTGTTCTGCTATGCCTGTGTTTTCTGATAACACATGTATTTAGCTTAATATTAGCACTGTCTTTGCAGGTAGCACATAAAGGGACCTAAGTATTTGATAAATTGTAGTTATAACAAATAATGGAAATGCAGAACTGGTCCTTTCCAATATTAAACTGAACATAGAGTTAAGTACGTTTGCTGTCATAATTTGCATGATAGACAAATGATACAATATACTTGACTTTCATGGTGTGTGAGATGGGGGACGTCTAGTTACAAATTAATCATCAGGTTAGACTTCAGACTAAGAATCAGTTATCAATAGTTATCCTCTTAAATAGTAATATAGTTTCATATTTTCTGTAATCACAGCAACATAATTTAAATGTCATACAGTTTTTATCACTTATATTAATTTCTAAGAGCATATCTGTAGCCAGACCATATTTGTAAATTACTCTATGTCTCTGCCAGATCCAAACCCTAGAATTAGGTTGGGTGCTCACCTGGTTATTTCTGTAACTATTTGGAATTATCTGTGAAGATTTTGGAAACCCATGTCCAGGTAATTATAGTTGTTTGTTCTAATTCTTTTTTTTTGGTACCGGGGATTGAACTTGGGTGCTTGCACTTGCGAGGCAGGTGCCAGAACTACAAAGCTAAATGCCCAGCTCCTGTTCTAATTCTTAACATGTCATCACTGAGTATTATGACAATTTTTGTGGAGTACTGGGGATCGGGCCCTTTTGCTTGCAAGGCAGGCATGGAACCACTGAGCTAAATCCTGGGCCCAACAGAAATCCTTTAACTGGGGACTCTTATGACCATACATCCGTATAAAGTCTATGGAAACCAAATTTCTGTAGCTACAAGCATGCTCATCAAGTTTTAGGGAGGAGAGGAGCTAATGATTTAAGCACATTTGCTTTCCAGTGTGTTTTACCATTTTGTCATTACCATGAACTCTGACTTTTTAAAAAAGTAACTCTATACTGATATGAATAGCATATTGTGTTAGTAGGATATTAGTCATTATAGAAGAGTGAGGAAACAAAAGGATTTATTCCAGTACTTTGTTTTCTTTGAACCTTAATGATTAGGCCAAGCAATAACATTTTTGGAAATACTGAAACTAAATCTTGGTATGCTTTTACTTTACACAAGAGTGGAGTTTTACTGACATCTGGATATGCTAGATATTTTTGACATCAAGCCCCAAAATGATTTCATCCTGAAGGTTCTTTAGTTTTTAACTCTTTCCCAATGGAAACCAAATAAGTGACCATTAATATTTCATTGTGAGTTTTCAACATGTAGTAGACTACTGGATAGAAACAGAAAAATCTATAGTTTCAAGTTGCTACTGTGTATCAAGTAACATTATTTCATTTATTCCCTATATCAGTCCCATGAGATAGGTTGCATTATCTTCATTTTAGAGATGAAAAAAACAGATATAAAATGATAGGATTCTGTTGCAAAATTACACAGCTAGTAAGTAACTGAAACAAAATTGGAATACAAGTTAACTTGGTTTTAAAGTGATGTATTTATTCATTTACCCAAGGACTGAGCTGTCTAAAGAAGAAACCTTATTTACATTATTGTCAAATTGTTTATCAACTAGAAGCCTGGAAATTTAAATCATTTACTTGTAAACTTAATACTATCTTAAAATTTATTGGTGCATTCATTCACCTATGCACCAGGCAAGGTGCTAGATAATAGGAATGAAGTTTGGCTTAATATCAGGGGTGTCTACATTGGAAAGGAGAAGTCTAAGTTTGAATTAGATGTTCCAGAAGAACTTTGGCAGATGTCTCTCCCTGTCTGGGTATTTTTCCCCATCTGTAAAATAAAGATGTCAGATTTAGTCACTTATTCATTCATACACAACAGTGGCCATGAATTGTTATTATGGCTTATATTTAGATGTCCATGCAAAGCCTCATGTGCTAATAGGTGGGACTTTTAGGAAGTGGCTGGATCATGGATGTGTGATACTAGGTTTAAGGATGTGTAGTACTGGCTAAGTCCACTAATTGGATCAGCATAGTTCTGGGTGTGGATAATGGGAAAGCCACACTTGGTGTGAGTGGCACCATCCAATAGGCTGGTAGCCTGGATAGAATAAAAGAGAAGCAAAGGGGAGGCTTGTCGCTTCCTCCTCTTTGTTGCCCTATTATGGACTGTTTCTCCTCTGTCATGCCCCTCTTCCATGCCACTCTGCCTTGCAACTAGCTGACTATGGACTAAACTCTACAAAATATAAGCTAAAATAAATCTTTCCTCCTTTAACTTTGGATGTCAGGTATTTTTTTTGTCAGCAATGAGGACATGTAAGACAATTGTGGAGCTCTTTTTTAAAAATTTTTATTGAGTTTATTGGTACAATCTAGATATACAATACGATTAACATTCATTATTGGGATCCTGTACCTTTACATGATAGGTCTTGGTTCTCATTTTTTCCCCTTGTCCCTGCCCTCCCTTCACCCCCTCCTCCCCTCCCCATCTACAAACACTTTATTTCCATCTTTTCATTTTCTCATATTTTTTCCTCTCCCTTATTACCTTTCCCCTACCCTTCCCACTTTCCCTACACCTTTAGCCCTTTACTTCCTAGTTCACATTCTTAATTATCTCATTAGGATCTTGTGTACTATTATAGTTTATCACACCAGAGAAACTATTCAGTATTTCAGTTAAAGAAATTTCTATATGAACATTAAAAATAGGGAATCCTAAAATAAAACTAAAAAGGAAAGGAAAAGAGAAAAGGCAATGATGTAAAATTAAAATAATCCTTAATTCTGAAGATGAAAATGGTCCTTGAACATATTTAAATTGCTTCTTGCTCTTGTAGTCTTATATTATTCTCTTTTTTCATTTTTTAGAGAATACTTTATTAGTTTCTGTAATCAAACCCACGTAGATATGACCTTACATATTTAAGTGCATTACCCCTGTAGAAATGGAAAAAAATTAACTTTCTAGACCAATATGGCTGTTAATTCTGTACAATGCCAACTCAACACAGTAAATTGGGATAACTTTTTCCAAAGTCTACAGCACAGTTAAAGTTTCCAAAAATTCAAATTATATATGTATATATATATATATATTCATATAAAAAGACCAATAATAGCAGTATGTTATTCATTAATAGGAGCAACAGCTTTTCCAGGTTCTGCAGTCATCTGAACAAAATTATAGACATTCAGCACATTCCATTGAAAACAAAACAAAACAAAACAAAACAACAACAACAAACAAAGAAAAGAGTAATATCCAGAAAACAGCAAAGTTCTGTTGCTGTTGTGGTACCTGGGACCATTTTTTTTTTTATTAGCATCTTAATCATCATCTGGAAAGAGAACATTCTAGAGTAATATCATTAAATGTAGCTCTGATAAAGCACGGTCCCTACTATGTATCATGGTACTGTATCATACCTCTATGCATGGAGGCATGTTTTTTAATGACAAAAACTCAGAGGGAACCACTATGATATCAATTCCAACGTTTTTTGTAAAGAGCTAATGTATGTTTTACTTTGGTCACTATTTTTTAGTTACCTTTTGCTGGGGGGGTACCAGGTATCGAACTCAGGATCTTGTGCTTGTGAGGCAGGTGGTGGAACCACTGAGCTAAATCCCTGGCCCTAGTTACTTTTTTTTCTCATTGAGTTTATTGGTA
>NW_022900951.1:95752434-95755177 GCF_012274545.1 Fukomys damarensis
TACTGCTTGTAGTATTTTGTTCTTCTGTTGGGTTTCTGGGATCTTGATTATTATATGTCTAGGTGTAGATTTTTTTTTTATTGTAGCTAGTCGAGGTCCTATATGCCACATATCTCTGAATGTCAAATTCTTCCCCTCTGTTTGGGAAGTTTTCTGTCATTAATTCTGTGAACAGCTTTTTTGAGTCATTTGTATTTTCTCCTGCTACTTCATGGATTCCTGTCAGTCTTATGTTATTATTCTTTGCATCATCTAGGAGTTACTGGATCGATTTCTCATGGTCCCCTACTGTTTTTAATACACCTCTCTTTTCATGGTCACTGACTGCCATCTTATCTTCTATATCTGAGATTCTATCTTTGCATTCTTTTATTCTGTTGATAACACTTTCAATGGAGTGTTTAATCTCCTGGATATCTGTTTGAATCTGTTTTATGGATTCCATTTCTTTCTTGTATTTGGCGTTTATTGTTTCCATTTCTTTCTAATGCTGGGCCTTCATGGCTTCTATCATGGTGCTGAGCTCATCTATTTTTTTGTCAATTTCTGTCCTAGAGTCTCGAATCACGTCTTTCATTTTGCTCACCATCTCTATGGTTGTTCTGGAAATTATTTCTGTTTTGAATTTTTCTAGAGCCCGATTGATCTGTTTTGTTACTTCCTGTGCTTTGAGTTCAGGGTGTCCTGGTGGTTCACTATCGGCCTTTTCATCCTCATTTGCCCTACTGTTTCCCATTGGTGAACTGAAAGTCTGTCTTTGTGTCTTGCTTAAGTGTTTTCTCATTTTTATTTTTGTTGTTAGGCTGTCCTTGGTTTAATCTCTGGGTTATCGCCCAAATCTTCCTGATATAGTTGCACCCTAGCTTCTGGGTCTGTAACAACACACAGACATTCTCATCTCCATAACATCAGAGAAAACAGCTTATCGAATCAACCATAATCCTTTATCCCAACCAGCAACACAATATGATCAAGCACAACTTGGAAACTGACCACCTGTGGTAGTCACTAGTCTATCACCCTTAAGCCATTTGAATTAAATTGAAATCAAGAAGCAGTCCAAAACATGTCTGCAGTGAAAAAACTTTTCAATATAGTATATTTACCATTTAGGATGGGCTCTCAGACATGCTAGGACTCAAGACCCCTGATCTCAGTTAGCTGATGGCTGAATCCCATGACACAGACTGACCTCGGGCTTCAAGGCCCAGATTGAGTCCCCAGCCTTCTGAACGGTTCAACTCCACACTGTTCTACTACAGGTTTCCCATGCCCTTTCTTTAAAGATATTCAAAGTTGGGAACTCAGAAAAATACCCTCTATGACCACCTCTGCCTCTGCACAGTGGGTCCAAAGACTGGCTCAATCAGGAGGTCTGAGAGTGTGCGTGTGGTGGAGGGGGTGTTCAGGGGAGCCCACACGGCTACCTTCCTGGTGCCTGAGCGATGGCAGCTCCCGGTGGGGGAAGGTGGGGCTATCCTTCCCGTGGTGGATCAGGGCCCAGGCAGCCCTCCTGGTGCCTGAGCAATGGCCTGTGGAGCTCATTAAGAAAAAAATCTTTTCTAAGAACATTAATTCTATGACCATATGCAGGTCATTTTTCCTTCTCTGGCTGTCAGTGTTCTTATTTGTATAATGAGAAGGTTGAACTAGATTAACTTTATTTATTTTTGACATACATTATTAAGGTGACGATGATGACTTTTGTTTTACAAATCAAGAAATTATGGGGGCCAGGGATTTAGCTCAGCAGTTCGGTGGCCTGCCTCACAAGCACAAGGACCTGAGTTCGATCCCTGGTACCACACACACACACACAAAAAGATAATATGTTTAAATAGCTAGTAGTTAGCAGTAACTGCCAAGGTAACCAGAGTAGTAGGCCCTTTAATGCAATGAGTAAAAACAAAAGCATTGATACCATTTGTATTACTTACTTTTCTCTTGTTGCTGATTCAAAATACCCAGCACCCAAAGTTGGAGGGGAAGGGGTTTATTTGGCTTACATTTTGTAGAGGTTTCAGTCTATAATTGGCTGCCTCCAAGGCTGGGATGACAAACAGGCATCGCAGAGGAGAAACAACATGGCACACCCAAGGCAGCGAAGGCAACAAGGGGGTTTAACAGCAACTTTCTGCCCCTTTTATTTTATTCAGACTACCAGGATTATGGCGGTGCCCAACTAATCACTCACGTATAGTGGTTTAGTAATCACAGGCCCTGAACCTCAGCATTACACATTCCACATTCAGCTACCTCTGAAAAAGAAAGTCCCACCGTGCCCACATGAGGCTTTGGGGAGACATCTAAACAGAAACCATACCAACACTGGATGAGCTCTGTGGTCCACTCAGGTCAGGAGTTTCACAAGTGGTTAGCATGGTTGTGCCTAACATGTTTGGCAAATCTTAGGTCATTTTTCCTAAAAACATAAAGGATCGATTGCTTGTATAATGACAATGGATATATTACCTAAAACAGAGTCTATTTGAATTTAGTACTTGTAAATTTGGAAATTGAATTTAACTTTTGATTTTTATTTCATCAAAAGAGTACATATACATACTTTTAATACTCAGAGTATTATAGAGCTTGCTGTGGTTCGGATCTTAGGTGTCCTCTGGAGTACATGTGGTAAAGGCTTATTCCCCATGTGGCACCTTGGGAGGGAGGGGTGGAAACCATTTAAGAGGTCAGACCTAGTAGGAGATCTTTAGGTCATAGGACATATGCCCTCAAAATG
>NW_022900951.1:95755330-95774428 GCF_012274545.1 Fukomys damarensis
TTCCTCTTCATCTCTCTTGCTACTTGGCTGTGCTTTGCCATTATGATGTGCCATCAAAGGTGCAAAGCAACAGGAATAACCAGACATAGATTAAAACTTCTTATACTCTGAACCAAAATAAGTTTTTTTCTCTTTATAAATTGATCATCTCAGGTATTTGATACAAAAATGGAAATGTGACTAACACAGAGTGCATCATAAAGGAACAGCTGTCTCCTACTCCACCCCTCCTTATCCCTGATTCCTGCTCTTAGAAAAAATATTCCATGCTCTACTTCCTGGAAACTGTGAATATGGAAGTTTACACAGAAAATGAGACTTTGAAGATGTAATTAAGATTATAGACCTTAAAATAGGATGGGTTTCCTAGATTTTCTGCCTGGATCCAACCTTGAACCTTTAAAAGTAGAGAAATCTCCTGGAAGAGGAATTTGAAGCATGAAAAGGGATCAAATGCTCTTACTGGCTTGAGGATGCAAGAGAAGATGTAGAAAGTGTGAGAAGGATCTGAATACTGACAATTACTTGAAAGCCTGAAAACTGTCTCTTCCCCAGAGCCTCCATATAGAAAGAGTGGCAGGCACCATGGTTTTGGTATTATGGAACCCTGAGCAGATAACTTAGCCACATAGTGTTGGACTTCTGACCCATAAACATGTGAAATAAAAGTTTGGTTGTTTTAAATGACTTTTTAACATTTTTTAGAAATTTATTTTGTTATACTTCTGAATATCACTTTAATACTTAATTCTGTTTCTTATTTCTATGTAGTTTCAGAGATGATCTATTCCTAATTTCTGCTTATTAAGATGAGGAATTAGCTATGTTTTCTTTCCTTCTTCCCTCCTTCCTTCCTTTTTTGGGGAAATGATGCTAGAGATTGAACTGGAGGCCTTTTGATAGCTTTATGATAACTTTCTTTATAGCTTTCTTTATGGTGCTAGAGATTGAACTGAGGGCCTTGATGATAGTTTTACACAGACATACCCGCACACATTTTTATTCTATAAATACAAAAAATTGATTAAAATATTCAGTACTTGAATTATACCTTGTAAATATTGCTCATATTCGATGCATATAGAATATCATTATTATATTTTTTATTTCTCCAAATTTTCTTTGATCTTCCTACATAGTTATTGAGTTCAGCACTGAACTTTCTGACAGACTCATAAAATTCCACTTGATATAGTCAAACATATTAGGTAATAACTTCTATTTATTTGTCTTAGAGACTACCCTCTTGGAATGTGTGCCCTCCTGATCATTCTGGAATGGTTATTTTTTTAGATTTTCCATGTAGCTTTCATCCAGTGAATTCCCTTTGCCTTTCTTCTAAGTTAGCTTTGTTTCTTTCTCTTATTTTTTTAGTTTTAGTTTTTAAGCTTTTTTGAATTCATGAAGTTTACTGGTACATTTTATGTATACAATATGATGACATTCATTATTGGGAATGTGTACCTTTAAATGATATAGCTTTTTTTTTTTTTTTTTTTTAGATACTAAGTTGTTTTATCTGTGGCTTTACACTGCAGTTTTCCTGGATCGTACTCTTTACTGACTTCCTTAGAAAGACTGTACTGGAATTGATTTTAACAAAATCCTTTTCTGAATATATCTTCACACATGATTAAAGTTTTCACTAGGTGAAGTATTCCCCTTTGGAAATAACTTCCTCTCAGAACATTAAAAGTACTATATTACTGTGCTGTTATTTCTAGTGTTGCTTTGGAAAAGTCTGGTTCTCTAATGTATTCCAATTTTCTACATGTAAAGTTCTTTTTTCTTCAAAATTTTCTTTTGACCCCTAGTGTTTGAAAAGACATGCTTTATTGTGGATCTTCTTTTATTTATTGGGCTGGGCTTTTATGAGCCCTCTCTTTACAGTTTATTAGTGTATGTTAATATTGCACAGTGATGAGGACTCTTTTGAGGGGTGGTACATGCATTTAATAAATTTTAATCCCCTTAGCCTCATTTTCCTCTCTTCCTCCTCCTCCTTCATTGCCCCCTTCTCTATCTCTAGAAATCTACCTCCTGGTATTCTGTTCTTTACACTTTATTCTATTTATTTTTTTAGGTTTCTCATACAAGAGACATCATGTAACTTTCTAAGCCTGGCTAATTTCACTTAATATGACAGTTTCTAGTTTCGTACATTTTCCTGCAGATGATATGATTTTGTTATACTTTATGGCTGAGCAATATTCCATTTGTAAAATAGCATTTGTGGGCTGTTTCAATCTGAAAATTCATTTTTCCTTTTTTGTGGTACTGAGGAGTGAACTCAGGGGCTTTACACTGAGCTACATCACCACCACCACCACCACCCATTTTAATTAGAAACAGGGTCTCACTAAGGCCATCATTTTCCCAGATTAGACTTGAATTTTCAGTCTTCCTGCTTCAGCCTCCCAGACTGCTGGGATTACAGATGTGCAACACCATGACTTGCTTCACCCTTTATTTTTGAGGCATTTGCTTAGACTATTTCTCAAACAATATCTTTTCTATTTTCTCTATTTCTAGAATTCCAATCGGTTAGATATTGGATTTACAAATGGATTATCTAACTTTCATATCTTTTTTTTTCCATGTTCCATTTATTTTAACCTTTGGTTGCACTTTTTGGAATATTTCCTCAACCTGACCTGAGCCTCAGCTCTCATCTGTAAACTTGACAAAGGCTCTGCCTCAAAGGGTCTTTAGGAGATGTTGAAATAAAACATGAGAAGTGATTTGCACAATGAACCTTAATAAATGGTAGTAGTAATTACACATACTGTTATTCTGGAACCAGTTCTTTTCCCCTTCTTATATGAAAATGACGATCCTGGTGGAAGCAATATATCTTGTTTTTATATCATATTAGACTTTAATATTTGTCTTCATTGAACTGCATTTATAATAAGATGACCTTTTTCAATCACACTATTTTTAGAAGAAAATTACACAGTACAAATCCAGTTGACAATATTAACTCTTTTATGCTCCTGAAAACACTTAAAATCAGAAAGTTTTTTCTTTATCCTTTTCATTCTTTCCACCCTCCCCTCATCTCTGGAAAATGCTGCTGGATAACTGCTCCTTGACAAATTAGCTAAGTTTAGAGCCAGTATTAACTGTTTTCTCAGGATGGGAGTGCACAGCACACATGCAATGTATGATGGTTGCCAGAAAACCTACGATGCACCCTAAAATAAGACAGGCCAGTACATGGGGGAATTGAAGAGGCTAATGGACAACTAACAAGGCTCAAGTCCCAGAGATGACCTGGATTAGGTGTGAAATTCACAGGCAAGTGTGGTTCTGTCTTCCCTTGGGGGGCCCATAGAGAGTAGAATTAAAATTACAGAAAAAGAAGATCTATAGATTGGGAACAGTCTAGTTTTGCTACTTATTCATTTGTTCAAACAGGGGTGATATTAAAACTATATGACATGGGCACAAACCAATCAGCTGAAATGGTAGCTCCACTTTCTTGGTAGGCAGGTATGTATCAGTCTGAATAAGGCAGATACTTATTGTGTGATACTGAGTACTATGTACCAGTATTGTTCTAGGCACTGTGTGATGCAAGTCATTTCCTTTTTCTGAGCTTCAGTTTTCTAACCTGCAGGGGAGAAAAAGAGTAAGTGATCAACAAGGGCTTCTTTGGTTCTGAAACTCACAATCAGTGAAATGGTACCTTTGATTAAGTTGTGGAAATGATAGAAACAGATACAGAAAAAGAGCAGCCCAAGACTTAAAGATTTCAAAATGTAGAAAAAACTCAAAATGATTCTATGAGTAGTTTGATAAGAATTGAACTATGAATTACTTCTACATGTCTTATCTCTATTATGTTTCCAAAGGTACTACAGAAGAGACAAAGATAGCTCTAATCAAACCATGAGTTTGTTTTATAGCCTTGACCTTGACGTTACATCCCACTACTCCCCAGCAGTGTCTCAACATAAGACATACGCATACCCCCTTCAGGTTCCATACCCAGCACCAAAAAAACAACTGCTCCAGTGAGTGACCACACATACACACAAATGGCAACTTCTAATATGTCTAGGGAATGCTTTTGCAAATAGTACTACAGAGCACATTTGTCTTGTGTCATTTTCCTCCCACAGAATAACAACCAATATAAGCATGTTGGAAATGTGCTCCTTAAAGTGAGTGAGCAAATCAACATGGATTAAGTCTGAAATGGCCCAACCCTTTTTGATATGTTTAAATGCTCTGAAAATTTGAAATCAAGGTGGAAAAACAGGACTACCAATCTGAATGTTAGGTTGAGAAAAGTATGTAAGGTTAAGTGTGTGCTCCTTAAATCTGCTGCATCTACACTTGATCATGAACTTTAAATTCCATTAGGAAATACTGATACAAACCATGTGGCTAACACAGATAAGATATATAGACAAATGGGAATGCAAAAGCTGATTAAATTGAACCGTGGAGCTAGAAGTAGTACTCCTGCTGTCAGAGGCTGCTACATTGTACTTTACTTTTTTATTAATTAATTAAAGAAACTTATTTTTTTCATTAAATTTATTGGTACTTTTGAGGTATGCAATAGTTACATTTATTATTGGGATCTTGTACCTTTACATGATGTATATTGGTTCTTATTTTTCCCCATTCCCCTGCCCTCCCTTCACCCCCTCCACCCTTCCCTATTTACAAACACTTTGTTTCCATTTTTTCCTTTTCTCCTATTTTTCTTTTCCCTTCTTTCCTTTCCGCAATCCTTCCCACTTGCCCTACTCCTTTAGCCCTTTTCTTCCTATTTCATGTTATCAATTATACCATTTGAACCTTATTTACGTTTAGTTTTTCACACCAGAGAGACTATTTGTTATTTACATGTGTATCCTATTTAGTTCACTTAAGAGTATGACCTTGGGCTGGGGATTTGGCTCAGTGGTTCAACTGCCTCCCTAACAGGTGCAAGGGCCTGAGTTTGATCTCTAGTACCCCACCCCCAAAAAAAGAGTATGGCCTCAAGGTGCATCCATTTAGCTATAAATGTCTTTAGTTTCTCATTTGTTATGGCTGAGTAGAAAAACTCCATTTTATAGAAAAACATCTTTATGCAGTCTCCAGTCGATGGGCAATTGGGCTGTTTCCAATTTTTAGCTATTACAAAATTTCCCACTATAAACACGGGTGTGCATATATCGGCCTAGTATGATTCTTTTAGTTCTTTTGGAAAGATACCCAACAGAGGGATGGCTGGGTCGAATGGGACCGCTAATCCGTTTGTTGAGGTATCTCCATATTGATTTCCACAGCGGTTGCACCAGTCTGCACTCCCACCAACAATAAAGAAGGGTTCCTTTCTCCCCACAACCCAACCAGCATTTGTTATTGGTTGATTTCTTGATAACAGCCATTCTTTCTGGGGTGAAGTGGAATCTCAGTGTTGTTTTCATCTGCATCTCTTCAATGACTGGTGATGTTGAACATTTTTTCATAAGTTTACTTGCCACTTTTACTTCTTTGTCTGAGAAATGTCTGTTCATGTCAGATGCCCACTTTTGAATTGGGTCTTTATATCTGGGGTTCAATTTTTTTGAATTCTTTATATATTCTAGATAGTACACCTTTGAGGAACAGCTGGTAAAACTTTTTTTCCACATTGTAGGTTGTCTCTTAGCTCTGTTGATTTCTTTTGCAGTGCCTAACCCTTTTAATAAGATGAGATCCCAGTTGCCGATTGTTTGTGCTAGTTCCTATGCTATTGAAGATTTGTTCATAAAGTCTTTTCCTATGCCAATGTCTTTGAGATTTCTACCTAACTTATCTTCCAGCAAATTTAGTGTTTCTGTTTTAATATTTAGATCTTTAATCTACTTGGGTTTTAGTTTAGTGCATGGTGAAAGATAGGGCTGTAGTTTTAATCTTTGGCAAGTTGAAATCCAGTTTTTTCAATATCATTTACTAAAGAGGATATCTTTCCTCCACTCAGGATAGTTGGCTCCTTTTTCAAAATGAGGTACCTGAGTGTGTCTGGAGTTATTTCTGTATCTTTTAATCTATTACACCAATCCTCAGGTCTGTTTCTTTGCCAGTACCATGCTGTTTTATCACAGTGGATTTGTAGTATAGTTTCAAGTTGGGGATGCTGGATACCCCCTGTCATGTCTCTGTTGCCAAGAATGGCTTTTGCTATTCTAGGTTTCTTCTGGTTCCAAATGAATTTTTGGTTTTCTCTAGTTCTGTGAAATATACTATTGGGTGTGAATAAACTATAATAGTATATAAGATCCTAATGAGATAATTGACAGTGTGAAATAGGAAGGGCTAAAGGTGTAGGAAAAGTGGGAAGGGTGGGGGAAAGGTAATAAGGGAAAAGAAAAAAATAGGAGAAAATGAAAAAATGGAAATAAAGTGTTTGTAAAGGGGGAGGGGAGGAGGGGTGAAGGCAGGGCAGGGACAAGGGAAAAAAAATAAGAACCAAGACCTGTCATGTAAAGGTACAAGATCCCAATAATGAATGCATCTGTACTGTATACCTAAAATGTACCAATAAACTCAATGAAGGAAAACAAAAAGAAATATACTGTTAGGATTTCAATTGGGATTGCATTGACTCTGTATAGCAGTTTTGGAAGAATGGCCATTTTCACTGTGTTGGTTCTTCCTACCCATGAGCAAGGGATGTCTTTCCATTTTCTTCTATCCTCTTCTAACTCTTTTTTCAGGGTGCTATAGTTTTCAGTGTAGTTTTGCTTCCTTAGTTAGATTGATTCCTAGATTTTTTTTGGATGCTATTGTGAAAGGAATTGTTTCCCTAACTTCTCTCTCAGTGAGTCTGTTATTTGTGTACAAGAAGGCTATCGATTTTTGAATGTTTACCTTGCATCCAGCTATTCTACTGAATCTGTCAATTAAGGCTAGAATTTTCTTGGCAGAGTGCTTTGGGTCTTCTTTGTAGATTATCATATCATCAGCAAATAATGACAGTTTAACTTCTTCCTTTCCTATCTTTATTGCTTTTATTTCTTTCTCTTGTCTAATTGCTGTAGCTAATGTTTCCAGATCTATTTTGAATGGGAGTGGTGATCGTGTGCATCATTTTCTTGTTCCTGATTTTAGGGTGAAGGATTTCAGTTTTTGACCATTTAGTATGATGTTGGCTTTTGGTTTTTCATAGATAGCTTTTATCATGTTGAGATAAAGACCTTCTTTTCCAATTTTCTGAATGTTTTTTTTATCATGAATAGGTGTTGAATTTTGTCATATGCTAGAAGATTTAATTTTTTAAATTTAATGTATGTGTGTGTGTGTGTGTGTGTGTGTGTGTGTGTGTGTATGTGATACTAGGGATTAAATTTGCCCATTCCAGTAAGTTACAACCCCTGACCTTTTTAACTTTTGATTTTGATACGGGGTCAGACTAAGTCATAAAGTTGCCCAGACTGGGCTCAAATTTGTGATTCTCCTGCTTCAGCCTCCCAGGGTGTTGGGATTACAAAAAAGCCCTTTTAGTGAGTATAGAATATGTGCAAGATATTATGGTGGATTAAAAAAGAATATGGCATACTTTCTATTCTATTGTTGACTGGAGTCCTGGTCAGGGATGGTGGATTTCTAGTGGTCTGTGTCTACTTGCTCATGGGTAGGAAGGACCAACATAGTGAAAATGGCCATTCTTCCAAAACTGCTATACAGAGTCAATGCAATCCCAACAGTATATTTCTTTTTTTTTCCCCTCACTGAGTTTATTGGTACATTTTAGGTATACAGTACAGATGCATTCATTATGTGTCTAGTGTTTTGAAGATTTGGAGATTAGATTTAGCCCCAGTGGCAAGACAGCCAAAATCTGTTAGTAATGTGTCTCAGTGGGTACTGGTGAAAGGGGGTGGGCTGAGGCATTTGGGCCACCTAATAACGCACTGGACTAATGGTTCAATGGAGTGTTGTGGAGAGACAATAGAATGAATGATGGGGATGTGGGGACCAGAAGGAGACCTAGGAAATCTTCTTGAAGGAGGGAGTAGTTGATATATGAGAGGATCTGAATAGATTAACAAAAGAAGGACATTCCTGACTTCAGAAGAAGTTTAAGTACAGACACAAATCATGATGGCAGGATGGATTGTGAGGCGAGATGATGGAGATAAGCAGATGAGCTAGGAAATTAGGTAAAAAATAATGAGGATATGCCTTGTGCCTGTAAACCCAGAGAGGAAGGTGCAGATCTAAAAGAGCGTAGAGGTGGATTCAACAGGACTTGGTAAGAGGGAGGGAGATGTCAAAATGAGAGAGGAGCAGGCTTGGGTGAGGAGGAGGTAGAAGAAAAATGTGAAATTATTTTGGACATGTTGACTATGGAGTGCTGGAGGGAGCCATTTGTTCATGACCTCCAACAAGGATGGGGGCACTCTGAGCAGGCAATCAGAGGAGAGCAACTTGAAGCATCAGGGTCCTGAGAACCAGGCACCACAGAAAGACCAATGGGACCCCTTCCAGAAGATGTAGTACAAGTCTTCTCAGCATAGGGTGAGGAAACCCCAGATCTAAGCTTGCTGTGGGGGTCAGTCATGGGATGGCACATCAGATGTTTTCAGAGTACTTTTCAGGCACGTGCAAGAGTAACACACTACTGCCACCTGGGGGTCACATGTAGAAACGGTAATGGTAGCTTTGGGAAAGCCACTTAGTGAAAGGGGACAGGACATTATTTCAGAGCCAGCAAGACAACTCCTCCAAACCCCTTTCATAGCTCTTTCTTGAGCTCTTCTAATCCTAGCTCTATTTGTCAATGAAGAAAACCATGGAAGCACTTGTTCTTCAGCATTCTTCCTTTCCGCCATGGCTTAATAGTGAAAGCCGACTACTCCAGTTAACTGACATCCAAGCACAAATGGAGATGCTTCATGCTGTGCCTGCCTGCTGCCCTGTGGCTGTTAACCAAAGTTCTGCCCTGGACCACAACTCCTTGATGGATCTGCC
The DNA here is from genome assembly GCF_012274545.1 of Fukomys damarensis. Lineage (NCBI taxonomy): Eukaryota > Metazoa > Chordata > Mammalia > Rodentia > Bathyergidae > Fukomys > Fukomys damarensis. Next base: position 95,764,292 of record NW_022900951.1, read on the forward strand.
AAATCCCTCATTTTTACCGAGTCACTGTCTGACTCTAACATTGGATGCTAAAATGCTGAATTTTTTCCGTATTTATGTTTGCGTGTATATATTAAACTTACTAAATATTAGGTTTTACTGTGCCATTTTCTTTTTTAATTTTTAAAATTTTTATTAGTGCATGTTTGGAGTGCATAATGATTACATTCATCACGAGGGGTTGATACATGTACATAACACATCTCAAGTTTTTTTACTTCCCCCCCTTCTCTCCTCCCATCTTCCAACCTCCCTTTCTTGGTCCCCTTCCCATTTGCAAAGGATCTATCTCCCTGTGTCCTATTATCTAGCTTTTCTTCTGCTCTTTAAATTATTTATACTTTGGGTTTCTCATATAAGAGAAACCACGCAATATTTAAACGTGTATGTCTGACTTATTTCACTTAACATAATTATCTCAAGGTGCATTCAGTATCCTACACACGACTGAAATTTACTCTTCTTTGTGGAAGAGTAGCTCATTGTGTACAAATTTCCTTTATCTATTCATCTGTTAATGGGTGTGTAGGCTACTTCCAAGGTGTAGCTGTTATGAATTGTGCTGCTATAAACATTGGAGTAACAGGCAAAACTTTCTTCCTATTGTGTAGGTTGTCTCTTGACTCTCTTGGATGTTGGTTAGTTAAAGCAGGTAATAGGGGAATTATACCTAGTCTTGGAGATTAGCAAAAAAGTTTCTGAGGATGTGATATTTAAGCTGAAATTTAATGATTTGTTAGAAATTAGACAGACGTTGACTGTTCGGAAAACTAGGATACTCACAAGGCCAAGGAAAGAAGAGGCCATCTTTCTGGTTCCTCTGTCTTCTAAGAAGATAATGTAGTAGGGAGTTTCATTGGCTACACACAGGACAGTCCCTAAGAGAGTCTTCAATCTTGAGTTGGCACTTTAGCTAAGGTGAAAAGCATATGCTTAAAATAAAAATAATAATAGTTACAACAGTAACCACAAAATAGGAAACAAAGAAATACAGGAGCCATCTTCCTCTCAAAAGCCTCTGTTTGAAAAAAGAATAGTTGTAAAGAGAGAAAGAAATGTTAATGCATTTAAGGTCTTTACGTATTATGATTTAGTTTCTTTATTGTATTTTAATTTTGAGAATTGAACCATTGTTTAATAATATCTGTATGTAATCACTTGAACAACTCAAGCATAATGCCTGGACCATATAACAGTAACAAAATCTGCCTGAGCTTTAGATTCCTCATCAATAAAATAGGGATAAAAATAATTGAAGCAAACTAAGGTTGTTTGGGAGACTCAATGAGTTAATATTTGTGAATCACTCAAGTCAGTGCCTAGCTCAAAATATGCACATGATACATGTTTATTTCGTCAGGGATGGCCTCCTTATAGAATATGTGAGGGGACATACTCTTGCACTGATTGAACAGTAAGGTTGCTTCAACACTGGGTCATGGAAGAGGCTGGCTACTCCAGCTGCATAAAGGCCAGCGTCGACACTAGAAATGATAAGAAAAAGAAGTATCAATTCCAGTTCTTTCTTTCTTTTCTTTCTTTCTTTTTCTTTCTTTCTTTCTTTCTTTCTTTCTTTCTTTCTTTCTTTCTTTCTTTCTTTCTTTCTCTTTCTTTCTTTCTTTCTTTCTTTCCTTCCTTCCTTCCTTCCTTCCTTCCTTTCCTTCCTTCCTTCCTTCCTTCCTTCCTTCCTTCCTTCCTTCCTTCCTTCTTTCTTTCTTTCTTTCTTTCTTTCTTTCTTTCTTTCTTTCTTTCTTTCTTTCTTTCTTTCTTTCTTTCTTTCTGTCTTTCTCTTTCTTGTTCTAGGGAATCAAACCCAGGACTTCATATCCATCACATATAAGCCATCTGATCTGCAGACTATACACAGAAAGGAACTTATTCTCTAGCTCATGTTTATAAGGGATCTTTCCTCCCTAATTTCTTATGAGAAATCATCTAGTCTCTGCCTAAATACCTCCAGAAACAAGGAGTTTCCTGGTTTTTGGAGAAAGGCTATTGCATTAACTGATAGCACTCATATCATCATCACTTTCTGTAGTCAGAAATTATATTCTTCATATGGCCACCCATTAATGTTCCTTCTTATCTGGACAGCCAAATGTCACACAAAAGTTATCCCTGAAATTGGAGTAAAGACCATAGATTACAATAATGAGTCTTTAAATTTCCTGGATTTGATGATGGTTCTGTGGTTATTTATGAGAATATCATTTTCCCTGGAAAATATACACTGAAATGTTAAACAATAAAATGGCATGATGCATGCAAACTTCTTACAAATAGTTCAGAAAAATATAAATAGATAGGTAGATAGATAGATAAATAGATAGATACAAATGTCAAAAATACAATTGGTGATATGGTGATTTCTGGCTGACGGTATATGGGAATTCTTTGTTTTATTCTTGCAAAGCTTCTGTAAGCTTGAGATTATTTCAAAATTAAAAGTGAATAAAAATCTTCCTCTTCCATGTGATAGCTCTTCAAAGACTGAGAACAATTTGCCTGTTATTCTATCCTATCTTTCTGTCACTCACTTGTTCATTCCTCACTCATTCATTCATTTTTAGCAAATATTGCTTGAATACCTGCTCTAAGCCTGTCCCAGAGCTGGGCACTGTGCATACAGCAGAAAAGGAAGTTGATTCCACTGGCCCTCATGGACTTAGAGCAACTTGTCGATGATCAAAGGGAATTAAATTATTCAAAAAATAGTTCTGTGATATGATAATGAAGGTAGAATCAGGATGGAGGAAGAAAGCTACCAGAAGGTTCTGAACCTGGCCAATAGCCCTGGCATCTAAAGTTGCAGGGATGCAAAGGGCAGTGAGCCAGAGAGATTAGCACTCCTTCATGAAAAATTTGTTGGCTAAGAGAAAGCATTTGTGAGCTCAGGTGAGCAGCTTTGGACAAGCATTTGACAAGTTCTATCTGCTCCCTTAGAGAGTATGGGAAAAATATGTGCTGAATTTGAATGGCACACAGTGTGTCCTGATGATATAATAGTGAAAGAGGGTAGAATAGTTTTGATGCATTGGCACAGCTAGAAGAATCAACAGTAGAAGTCTAGTCAACTTCCTGAAAGCTGTGCTTTAACTCAGAAACCAGGGCCCCTGCTCTTGCCCTGTCCCTGCCCTTATGCCCTACGACTCACTGCTGTGCTTTAATGGTATAACTCAAGCAGTTGAGCCCCTTACTACACAATTTCAAACTTGAACATGAGTTGGGCTGAGAAGAATCCTGAGAACAGAAATGCCAATAGATATTATGACAGTTTCAATAGTAGATTTGCCTTGCAGCCTAAGTCAGAAAACTTGAATTGTAGAGCAACTGAAATATTTTTCGTAAGAAAAATAGCCATTAAATGTGAAGATGGATTTGAAGACCAGCTGAGGATGTGCTTGTGAAGCCTGGTACCTAGAACCTAATAAGCCTTCAGGGAATGGCAGCTGTTCCTGTCATTGATAACAAGTAGACTGGGTGAGGAAAAATGTGGTAGCATGAGGACACCAGATATTTAATATACCTCCAGGGCACTGTCAAGGGACAATGAACAGGGCTCTAAATGGAGGGGGTGCAAGAACTTACTTTTCCTATCTCATAGTTTGCTTATCACAACCACCTAGTATTCTAGTTCATACTGAAAATCTAGTACATATACTATTCATTCATTTATTCATAAATTCAACTGGTGTTTATCAAACTTGCTATATGCCTCACACTGTACCATGCTCTAAGGATACATAAGAAAATAAAGCAAATGAACACATAATCTTTATAGCTGTATAAATCATGAGAGTTTTTCCAGTGCTTTCATCTCCATGATTTCATTTGATTCTCATGACAATCCAATGTGATGGTGTAAGACTTGAATAGGCTAAAGTGACTCCATGCTAATAGGCCAGACTGTGCTTCTTCATATGCTAATTGCTACCTTGGTTAACAGCCTGCCCAGGGGCAAATGGTTTGACAAAAGGTGACCCTAGAACATTTCCTGCATAAGATAAGCAATGTGTTTGCAGTCTTGTTCTGTGAATTCCCTGACTCTTTGTTTAGTAAAACCTTATAAAAAGTACCTCAGCCCCTGAGCAGTTGCCTCTCTGAGCCACCTGGCTCCGGGAGTGCCGTCTGGCCAGACTAATAAAGGTCTCTTTACCATCTAGCCTGGTATGTTCCTTCCTGGGTTTCTCGGTTCTCTGTCGTGTTCGCGGAGCCTCGCTGGGTGTTAGGGCCCAGCATCGTGGAGGCCTTTCGGCTGTTCACGCTCCGTGGAGTGGAAGTGAGACTTTAGGTCTTACAATGGGTGTAATGTTGTCATCTCCATTTATTGATGAGGGAACTAACATCCAGAGATTTATTAATTTGCCTATGAGTAACAGAGCTGGTATTTGAACCCAGACCTTCAGGTCTTAGCTTAACACTCTCATCATTGCAAATATTCGGAATGGCTTCCAGTCTAATCTACTTTTCTCCAGCCGCCCTTGCAACTGCGGATACCAAAGGTATTCCAGCCTGCCTTCTACCTCTAGGCTCCTACCTTCTTTCTCACTTGTTCTAGCAGATCAATCTACCTGTCAGTGGGAGTTTTTAAATGCCTAGCTTTGTGATTTCACAGGAAGTAAGTCCTAAAGGGCCACTTGGGCCTCAGTTGTCTCAGTCAATCCAGAGCAGCAGCAAGAGGACTGGTCTACATTTTCTGAAGTGCCAATCATGCAGATTTGGTTAGACTTTAAACTGGGCCATTTTAGGGTGCAGCTCTGGGCAAGTACACTCCTGTGTTTAGAGAACTGAAAAAGGAAAGCACCTGGTGAAATAATAGTTTTGGAAGCCAGGTTCTCCATCAAGAGTTTGACACTAGGCTCCCTTGGACTGGGCTCTCAGACTTGGGCTCTCTTTTTGGTTCTACACTCTAACTTGGGAAACCTACCACTGTATTGTTGTAGGGAGAAAGGAACCCTTCTCCATTGTTGGTGGGAGTGCAGGCTGGTGCAACCACTATGGAAGCCAATATGGAGATACCTCAAAGAACTAGGATTAGAAGCTCCATTTGACCCAGCTATCCCTCTCTGGGTATCTTTCCAAAAGAATTAAAATAATCATACCACAGTGATATATGTGCACCCATGTTTATAGCAGCACAGTTTGTCATAGCTAAAACTTGGAAACAGCCCATTTGCCCATCAGTTGGAGACTGGATAAAGATGTGTTTTTTCTATAAAATGGAGTACTGCTCAGCCATAAAGAATGAGAAATTAGAGTCATTCATAGGAACATGGATGCACTTGAGAGCATACGCTTAAGTGAAATAAATAAGTAACACATGTGTAAATACCAAATGGTTTCTCTGGTATGAAAAACTGAAAGTGTAAATAAGATCCAAATGGCATAATTGACAATGTGAAATAGGAAGAAAAGGGCTAAGCGTGTAGGGGAAGTGGGAGGGTAGGGGAAAGGAAATAAGGGAAAAGAAAAAAATATGAGAAAAGGAAAAAATGGGAACAAAGTCTTTGTAAATAGGGGAGGGAAGAGGGGGTGAAGGGAGGGCAGGGATAAGGAGAAAAAATGAGAACCAAGACCTGTCAAGTAAGGGTACAACATCCCAATGATGAATGTAACTATACTGTATACCTAAAAAGCACCAATAAACTCAATGAGAAAAATAAAATAAATGGAATATAGGACAATAGTAATCATGAATCAGGGACTCAGAATTAACTAAATGAATCTTTCTAAAGAGTTTCAAGAAGAAATAACAGGTGCCAGTTAGAGAGCATACATGTGTAAGAAAAACTTTCTCAAGGACTTAAAAGATTAATCATATTAATCCTCACATAACAATAGAGATGGATGTGATAATAATCTCCATTTATAAATGTGGAAACTGAGGCACAGAAGGATCATAAAGCTAAAACCTAAGTGGTTAATGCAGAAATCTCACCTGGTTTATTTGGCTGTAGAGCCTGCACGCTGTCTGATTTGTTTTTTCAGGAACCAAAGAAGTACTTCTTTAAACCTTTCTTCTCTTCTACCTAAATCTCCTTCTACCTCTACTCCATTTTTTAATATTAGGGACATTTAGTTTAGCAACCCTTTTCTGTAAATAGCCTGCCTTAGTTCACCTATGTTTTTCGGTGCTTGGAATGGAACTCAGGGCCTTGCACATGTTAGGCAGGTGCTTTCCAGTAAGCTTCATGCCCAGGCCCACTACCCCATTTTTATGGTGAGAGTTTTGGCTTTCTTTAAGTGTTGTCATCTCTACTTACATGTCTAAGCAACACAGTTTAGTTTTATCTGTTTGAACTTTATATAAATGGGTCCATACCATAAGTCTTCTTTTTAACAATAGCTTTATTGTGATATAAATCAATTAAGTTATATAATTCAGTGGTTTTATATATATTCAGAGTTGTATGATCATCACACAATTTTAGAATAGTTGCATCACCCATTAGCAGTTGCTCTCTTTTCCTTCTCCCCAAGCCCTAGGAAACACTGGTCTACTTTCTGTCTCTAGATTTGCTTCTTCTGAACATTCCATGCAAACAGAATCATACAATGTGTAGCTTTTTGTGTCTGTCCTCTTATTTAGCATAGTTTCAAGGTTTATCTATGTGGCGGGATGAATCAGCACTTCTTTCCTCTAATCCATTCATCGATTTGATAATTGAGTTGTTTTACTTTAGGCTATTATGATTATTATTATTAATATGCTGTCATGAATGATAGTATGCAAGTTATTGTAGAAATATGTTTTCATTTCTCTTGGATATTCACCTTAGGGTGGAATTACTGGATCATACGGTAGTTCTATACTGAACCTGATATTCCAGACTGTCTCCCAAAGCACCTATACATTTTGCTTTTCTATCAGCAATGTTTGAGGATTCTGATTTCTCCATGTCCTTTCAAATTCTTGACAATATATTTCATTATAGCCATTCTAGTAGGTATAAAATGCTGTCTCATGGTGGTATTCATTTGCATTTCCCTGATGGCTACTGATGTGGAGCATCCTTTCATGTGCTTATTGAGCATTTATATATCTTTGCAGAGGAAATGTCTGTAGCCCTACACTGGGGTGCCACTTGTAGCCGACCCACCCAGCAGGCCTTGTTCTGGGACCTAGACCTGCAACTTTGTTCTCCCTGACCTGGTGGAGAATGAGGGTGAATGACAGAGACACAGAGTCTGTTTTAACAGGTGGGGAGCCAGGGGGCTCTTGCCTCTTAGTTGGCAGAGGAACACACACACACACACACACACACACACACACACACACACACACGTTTGTGCTTTTGTGCTTGTGTCTGGCTCATCTTGTCTTTATTCACCCAAACCCGGTGGTACAAGCAATCAAAGTAACACAAGATTCATCTGCTTTCCAAAATCCATTAGTATGTTCTCTGGTAAACAACTTAATCTCAGCTGTCTTAAATTTTCCCTAGAACCTGCAATATGCCATCACCCCTGAGTGCAGCCTTTCTCCTTTGGGCTCACAGAGGAGGCCAATTAGGCCTCAATTCTCCTCTGGTTTCCAACAAATGTCTGTTCAGATCCTTTGCCCATCTTTTAATTAGTTTATCTGTCTTTTTATTATTATTTGACTTATTGTTATTATTTATTATTTGAGTTGTAAAAATAAATAACCTTTATATATTTTAGATGAAATTCTCTTACATACAATATGCATACATTTTCTCTCATTCTGTGAATTGTCTTACTTTTCTTGGTGTCTTTTGATACACAAAAGCTTTAAATATTGAAGAAGTCCAATTTATCTGTGCTTTCTTTTGTTGCTTATGCTTTGGTGTCATACCTAGAAACATCTTGCCTGACTCAAGAACACAAAGATTTACTTCTATGATTTCATCTTAGAATTTTAGGTCTTATATTTAGGTCTATGATCCATTCTGAGTTAATATTTGTACATGGTATGACATAGTGGTCCAAATTCATTTTTTTGCATGTAAGTATTCAATTGTCCCTGCATTATTTGTTGAATAGATTAGTTCTCTGTTGAATGGTCTTGTTACTGTTGTTAAAAACCAACTGCCCATAAATGTTGTGTTAAGTTTTGGTATTGGGAAGTGTGGGTCCTCCAACTTTACTTTTCCTTTTCAAGACTGTTTTGGCTACTCCAGCTCCCCTATATTTCCATACGAATTTTAGGATCATCTTGTCAATTTATATAAAGAGGTCAACTGACATTATGCTAGGAATTACACCGAATCTATAGATAAATCTCTAGATTCTTCGTCTTAGCAATATTAAACCTTCCACCCCATGAATGTGAAATGTCTTTCCATTTACTTCGACCTTTAATTTCTTTCAGTAATGATTTGAGATTTTCAGTTTAAGACTTTTAAAATTTCTTTTGTTGGATTTGTTCATTATTTAATTTTTATACTATTAGAATTATTTTCTTAATTTTATGTGTGAATTGTACATTGCTAGTTTATATAGAAATACATTGATTTTTCTACGTTGATCTTGTATCTTATAATTTTGCTGAACTCATTTACTAGTTCTAGTAGTTTTGTTTTTCGTAATTGCCTTAAGAGTTTTATATACGATCCCAGTACTCGGGAGGCTGAGGCAAGAGGATCACTGTGAGTTGAAGACCAGCCTGGGCTACACAGTGAGTTCCAGGTCAGTCTCACTACACAATGAGACCCTATTTCAAAACAAACAAACAAAAAACAAAAACAAAAACAAAAAAAGAGCTCTACATACGAAATCTTATCATCTAAAACTAGAATTTTACTTCTTATGTTCCAATCTGTACGCCATTTATTTTCTTTTCTTGCCTAATTGCCCTGGCTAGAATCTCCAGTAAAATACTGAACAGAAGTGGCAAGAAAGGACTTTAATTTTCTACTGGTTATTTTCATTGCTTTCTATTTCCATAATTTCTGACTTTATCTTAATCATACCATTTTTAAAAGTTTTGTTGGGCTTTTTTTTTTTTTTTTTTTTTTTTTTTTTTTTGCTTTCTTTCATTTTTTTCCCCTTACATCTCAAGATGAATGCTTAACTGATTAACTTTTGGCCTTTCATCCCTGGTACTAGAGTTTTTCTTCTAAGCTCTACTTTAACTGCATCCCACAGGTTTTGGTAAGTGTCTTCTCATTATCATTTCCCTAATTTTTTAAAATGTGGAGTCTCCCGATATTGCACAGGATGGCTCTAAATTCCTGGGCTCAAATGATCCTCCTATCTTAGTCTCCTGAGTAGCTGAGAATACAGGCATGTGCCCCTGCAGCCAGCTCAGCTAAAAACATATTTAAATTCTACAATCACCCTTATTTGACCCATCACTTATTTCTGAATATGTGTCTTGGTTGCTAAACATGCTTAGATTTTCCACTTATATATATGCTTCTGATTTGTAATTTATTTACATTGTGATCAGGCTTTACTTCTTCAAAATATATTGAACTTCCCTTGTGGCCTAGCATATGGTCACATTTTTTACCTGTTCTATACATGTAGACTGTAGTTGTTGGTTGCAGTGTTCTTTACATTAGGTATTAGCTCAAGATAATCATATTCTTTTAAAAATTCTATATTCTTAGACATGTTCTGTTTCCTTGATCAAGCACTGATAAAAGTGTGGTACAAACTCCCACTCTATTAGTATATTTGCCTATTTCTCCTTTTAGTAAGTTAATTCTGTCTTTGTGTGAGGCTTTGCTATAAGCACATAATCGTATGCATTTGTTAAAGTTCCTAGAGAATTGAAATTGTAATCATTATAAAATAACCTTCTATATTTCTAATAATGCTCTTTGTTTTAAAATGTATTATTTGATATGAATACAGTTATACAGGATTTTTATCCTTTATACATTAATTGCATGATTTCCTTCATCTTTTTACTGTCAGCCTATCTTTTGGATTTGTCTCTTAAACTGTCTGCAGTTATATTTGATGGTACTTGTTATTTGTTGTTCTGATTTGTTTGCTTTTGGAGACAGGGTCTCAGTATGTAGTTCAGACTGACCACGAACTCACTATGTAGCCCAGATTGGCCTTAAACTCATGGTGATCGCCTGCTTAGCCTCCCAAGCACTGCAATTAAAGGTGTGCGTCACCCAGCTTTCTTCGTCCTCCTCCTCC
>NW_022900951.1:95775478-95790119 GCF_012274545.1 Fukomys damarensis
TTCCCCTTCTTCATGAGCACTGGCAGGTTCTGTTAATGACAAATTCTGCGTGGTTTATTTTTCACCAGTCTGTTCGAGCATGCTTCTAAAGGCCTCAGAATTGCCTGGATCGGTGATTTTTGCCTGTGTGCATACTCTGTAGTATTTTCTATATGCTGTGCCCAGTTCAATATCACTGTCACTGTAGTGATGGGCATCAGTTTTGGCCAACATGGCATAATACTCTATTTCAGATTTCCTCAAAACTGGGCAGTGTTGTTGGTGAAGATGACCAATTTCACTTCACACTGTCTTATCATTTTCCAAGTCCACTTGTACCCCTGCCTGTACTTTCCACTTTTCATAACAAGTTGGAGCCTAGAGTTGATGAACTTGAGAGTTTTTCATCTTTGCCACCGTCTTTCTGCCTTAGGTGTGAAGAGCAGCAGCAAGATAGCCAGGAAGTAAGAAATGCATACTTGTTTGTTCATTTGAATATTTTTCTCAAAACATTTAATAAAATTGCTGCTATATTTGGGTTTAAGGCCATCATTTTATCTTGTTCTTTTGTCACAGCTATGGCTCTTTAACCTCTTCTTTCCTGACATACAAAAAATTGAGCTGGGGAACCATAGTTCAGTGGTAGAGTGAGTGCTTAGCAGGCATAAAAACTTGGGTTCAATCTTCAGTAAATAAATAAATAAAATGGAGTTTTTTGTCAATTATTCAATTTTCTTCCTCTCTGGTAGTTTGAGATTTTATATCCTGTTGCTATTATTAGTTATGTCCTATGAATTACTACAATACAATTACCTTTACAAAGTATAAATACCTAAATCACTTCTGATGTGATACAACATCCTTAGAAAAGTTGAATTCTGTTTATACCTCTCTTGCTGTCTTTCTTATTGTATAATACTTTATTTTTGTAAATCAAGCATGGATGTTTGTATGATTTTCTTCCATCAATGTTCACTTACGTTGCCCATGTCCTCCCACCTTCTGTGCTCTTCATTCCTTCCTGTATTTAGTTCTTCTGACATCATTTTCCTTCTGACATACATTCTTAATTTGCACTAGTTTGGTCTGCTGGTGATCAGGTTTTGTCTGTTTACAAATATCTTCACTTTCCTATTGAATATTTCCATGCACAGCGCTGCCCTTGGCATATCAAATACCACAGGCGAGGTGGGGGCCACGCATATCCCCATTCAGACTCTGAGTTCAGAAGAGTCAAAATCCTAGTGTGAGATGCCAGTGTGCATTCAGCTCCTTTGCTGGGATAACAGTGCCTATCTCAATAGAATTGCTGAGATCCTTGCATAAGATAAGGGATGGAAAACTCCTGGCAGAGAGGAGGAAGGCAGCCCAACACAGTTACTCTTTCAACTGAAATCTCTGGCTCTTTATTTTAAGGCTTTTAAGATTTAATTTTTATAATTGGAAAATAAAATGTGGCCTCTTTACCAGAGCAAAAATTCTTACAATTGGGAAGCTTCTCACTTCAAACCCTTCTCCTGCAACAGGAAGAAGGCAGACTCTGTATCCTGTTCAAGCCAGTTTAGCAAATGCTGCTCCAAACCCTACATGAAGAGGCCCTGACTTTGTTCTGAGGAAACCAACCCAGGCACGGTCACACAGTCTGCACGTGTTGTCAGACTTCTGAGACCTACTCTCTTTGTAATGCCATCAGGTCCCACTGCAGAGAACAAAATTCAACTTAGAAACCAGGGACTGGATTTACAGCTCATCTGAATGAATCATTTCCTCATGTCAACAGCCTTTATTTAATCACATCTATGAAGACCCTTTCATTTTATAAGGTGACATTTACAAGTTGCAGTGACAAGAACTTGAATGTATTGAGGTGGCCATTGTTCAGCCTGCTACAGAGTCCAAAATCTTAGCACACAATTTCAGCAAGATTATGGCCCCAGCTAAGAACAACCCCTCGGTGCTGCATTTCACTATAGATATGCACAGATACAATGGAGACAGGCTCATTTATTTCTTCACTAATCTCTCTACACTTCAGAGAAAATTTCTTAGAGATGGGCCCAGGAATCTGAATGTCTAACTAGCTCTCCCAAAGAACCTAATGTAACCAGTTTTGCACTTTTACTTAAGTGAGTATTGGATAAGTCACGGTGATCTAAATCTCTTCTCTGTTAATCGGACACGTTACCCCCTCCACAATAAGAGTTGTCCATGGAAACCCATTTGCACAGCTTGTGCTAAGGCTCTCTCTTTCCTCCTATACAAGGGTGAGGAACTTGCCCTGTTTGACTTCAGATTTTGGTCCCAATTCATGATTAATGCATCGGGCCTCCAGACACTGAGTTGAACCAAAGAGAAAAAGGAGAAAAGGAGAGAGGAAGGGAGAAGGAAAGAATGGAGGGAAAGAGAAACAGTCGCAAATTTTATGGTGAATTGCAAATCAGTTCCCTCCTCCAGACAGAGCTGCTCTCCAGGCCCCATCTGCCAGCTGCACGTCAGGCTCCTCTGGTTTCTGCTGGCCCCTGGGCTGCGATGGGTGCCCTCCCCCCGACCCCGCTGATTGGCCGTCTCGGCCGCTCATCAGGCTCTTTAGTCTCAGAGGGCGGAGGATAAAAGCAGCTTCGACTGCCTAGAAAACCGTGCTGCGTCGTCTGGGCTACCCAAAACTGAGCGGCTTTGCGAAGCGTTTCCACCTGGCAACCTCGGGTCGCTTAGCGGTCGAGTCGACCCCCGTTGTTTTTCCTGTATAGGGGCTGCGGAGACCAGGAGGAGGAATCCATAGCTGTCGGCGCCAGAGCATCCGCTGTCCACCAGCGGAGCCTAGGTAAAGAAAGGGAAACAGTTCCTTGCGCAGAGAGGGGAGGCTTCAAGCCCCGTAATCTAAGATTTCGAGGCTGGAAAAGGAGAATTTTCCATGGCCCCACTGCGCTGAAGAGGTGGGGTTCACCTGGGCTGTTGGGTAGGATTTGCCTGGGTTGGAGAGGGGGAAGGGGATACGTGGGGGGTGACATGTTTGGCTTGAACACCTTCGCTGTGGATGGGTGTGCCCAATGCTCTTCCCTTTCTCCGTGGCAGCCCCTCAAAGCCGAACCTGAACTTGAATTCCATGCAGCTGATTGTAGAGCTGGGTAGGCTGATGGTCTGCGGGGGAGAACTGAGCGCGTGGGGTTGGGGGTCGTTTTGGCTTTTATTTACAAGGTGGGAGAGGGAATTTTCCGCTCAGTGACAGGAGAGATGGTGGGAGGAAGAGGAGTATCGGGATTAAGGCTGAGGCTGCTTTAGAACCTTCCTTCCCTGCCCTCTTCTCCTGTGGCGCAGTCTTGATGCCCTGAGCACCCGGATCTGCGACTCTCTGTGGACCCAGCCCGACCATAGGAGGAGGCGAGCTTTCTCTCCGAGGGCACCAGTTGCAGAGACTGGAAGTAAAATAAAGGCGCACTCGTATTTCTGAACTTGTGTAAGAATCGGAGAAATAACGGGGGAAGGGGATGGCGGGGGTGGGGTGAGAAGGGGGTGTGGTTGAGACCAGAGATCATAAAGTTAATGAGATCTTATTTTCTGTTCACAAATCTGTGACCATTGTGCTCTATTTTGACAGCCCAATTATCAACTTCACACACTGTTAAACCCAGAATTTGAAGCAACAGTTGCTGTCCCTCCTGGAGGACTAGCTGCAAAAAGCACCCTGCTAGCACAAGGACCCTGGCTAGCTCCAGGATGCCTTAATTGCCAGTCTCCTGCAGAGAATTTTTAGGGCAGTGGGCAGGTAGAAAATCTAAGGAAGGCTGTGGAGGTAGGGAGAGAATGTGGCTGCAGCCTGCTTCCTTATTAATAACCCCCCTTTCCTCTTTATTACAATCTCTAATGAAATAGGAGGAAGATTGAGCCTGCTGCTGCACACCTGCTGATTACGCCTTTGTTTTTCCTGAAAAGCCTGAGCACCTTGTTGTATTCAGATACTCAGATACCCTATCGACAGCAGGTGGCATGGCTGGCATCCTTGCCTGTGTGCGTAATAGCCGGAGGCAAAATACAGCCTTGCCGCCTTGGGCCCATTCCATGCTGAGGTCCCTGAGGAGGAGTCTTGGTCCTTTGATGGCCAACTTGCTAGAGAGAAACTTGAAACTGTTCTCTGGGAGGTCAGTGCCAGCCTACGGGGAAGAAACCTTTGAAAATTGGCTGATCCAAGTCAATGGGATCCTGCCAGATTGGAATATATCTGAGGAGGAAAAGCTCAAACGCTTGATGAAAACCCTTAGGGGCCCTGCCCGGGAGGTCATGCGTTTGCTGCAGGCTGCCAACCCCAACCTAAGTGTGGCTGAATTTTTGCGGACAATGAAACTGGTGTTTGGGGAGTCTGAGAGCAGTGTGACTGCCCACAGCAAATTTTTTAACACCCTGCAGGCACAAGGGGAGAAAGCCTCCCTTTACGTGATCCGTTTAGAGGTGCAGCTCCAGAATGCTATTCAGGCAGGCATCCTAGCTGAGAAGGATGCAAACCAGACTCGCCTGCACCAGCTCCTGGTAGGGGCTGAGCTGAATAGGGGCCTGCACTTCAAGCTTCAGCAGCTTCTCAGGTTATATGCAAATGAGCAGGATCAGCTTCCCAATTTCCTGGAATTAATCAGGATGGTAAGGGAGGAAGACGATTCGGATGACAGTTTCATTAAGCGGAAGCGGCCCAAAAGATCTGAGTCAATGTTGGAGAGAGCAACAGGCTCTGTGGCATTTCAAGGCTCCCTACCAATGGCTACTGGCAGTGCTGACTGCAACGTGATAGAAATAGATGATACCCTCGATGACTCAGATGAGGATGTGATCCTGGTGGAGTCTGAGGACCCTCCACTGTCATCCTCTGATGCCCCACTACTGAGTGAAAGGGCCAGATCTGGGGACCATGTGCTGGTCGTTGATTCTCCCAACAGTGCCAGGGTTCAGTCTCTTTCAGCCAGTGCTGGTTCTGGGCATATGAATAATGGTCCTGGGGATATGTGTAGAGCTAGGAAACGAAAACATACAATGTACTGTTCCTGTTGTGGGGAGGAGGGCCATTCAAAAGAAATCTGTGACAGTGAGAATAACAAGGCCCAGGTGTTTGAGAATCTGATCATCACCCTGCAGGAGCTGACACATACAGAGGAGGAGGGGTCCAGAGCAGCCCCTCATGAATCAAGTGACCCCTCTGAGCCACAGTAAGGTACTAACCCTCAGCCTTCAATGAACCCCTTCCCTATATTCAGAGTTCAGTGATGGTAAACTGGGACAGGGGGATTTCTAATTGCATGAATTAATCTGCAAAACAGCTTTCTTTTGGGGTAGAGGAGAAAGGGTCTGGAGAAGAACGAATCTGGCATACTGGTATGGTGGAAGGAAAAGGACTCACCCATGTCCTTTGTCTCTCTCCCCACTGCCTAGCAGTCTATTTTCTGTGTGTGTGCCCATTTCCTTGATGACTTTATTGTTTTTGTGAAGGTGTTATATAATTCACTGTTAAATCTTCAAATATGAAAGAAAAGTACAAAAAGTAAAGTACAAATTACCCAAAACTCTCCATGCTCATGTAACTATTGTCAGCCCTTTGGTGAATATTCTAGATTTTTCCCTTTATCTGTGTACCCTATAGATAAAAATGATCAAGTGATGTTGTATGTGCTGTATTTTTTCACTAAACAAAATATGTTGTGGGATTCTATGTCAATAAATATATATCTATATATCAGCATCTACTTTAATATCTCATGGTATTATTTTAGAAAGAAGTAAGAAATAAGAAAAATATAATGAAAAACTATAAAAGGGAGATACTTTGAGATGGGGTTTTTTTTAAAAAATCAAGCTTGTTTTGCAGATGAGGTAAAGGATAAAGAAATAGACTGAAATATTCCCCAGAGGTAAAGGGTCTTTTTCCCTTAAGTGACTTGCCCCTACCTTACTGAGCCAAATTATGGCCTGTACTAATTGATGCTAACCCTTGCTTTCTTCTCTAAGTATCCAGAGGAGTCTGAAGGAGAAGTCTGGTGCTGGGCTAATAGCCCAATATAGGGATTCCAGGGTCCCCATTCCTGTACAGTCTGGGGAGGGGCAGTTGTCCCTCTTCTGGGTGGATTCCTTAGATTGGTACTGTTCCTTCTGGACAACATCCTGGCCACAACAAGGATTGTCTTTTGTGAGCTGACACCACCCTCTGCCTGTTGGAAAGAGGAGAAAGCTGCTACTCTGGCACTCAGCACTAGTAGGCCTAGGTCCTGACAGTGCCCAAGCCTCATCCTATAAGTTCTGATATGACATCTACAGGACATGGTGTTATGCCCAAGTCGTGAAGTCCCCAAAGACCACCAAGGAGTCAGGTCCGATGCAATTGCAAGAGCAGTTTATTGCAAGCTCGAGCCTGGACTCTCAGGTGTCACCGTCACAGTGGCTTCAGCCTGAGAGCCCAGATCCATTTTTGAAGCGGGTTTATATAGGATTAAGGAAACTTTTTGCTTATATAGTTTCTATGTTTAGCTCTCACTTATTATTGGATAATTAAGGGGTACTGGGAGGGCTTTTACGTATCATTGGATATTCAAGGGGCACCGGGAGGGCACATGTTGGAACATTACCTAATGCTTACATTTGCAAAATCATCACGGGGTGCTGGGAAGGTACATATTGGAAAATTACCTAATACCTACATTCGCAGAATCATTAGATCATCTGATCTTTGCTAACTAAGATATATAACTATCTGTGTCAACTATAATTAATTCCTATGTCAGCTATAACTAATTCCTATATTAATTAAATCACACAAAAAGAAGCTTAACATCTTAAAAAGAGGAACAGAAGCAGGGTGCAGATGCCCTAGGGCAGCTTGCCCTAAAAGAGGAACAGAAGCACAGAGAAACTGCCACATAGAATGGAATTCTTCAGAAAGGAACTTTTGCATTTACTCTATTCTGGATAAGGGGCATGGAGCCCACTGTGACCTGCAAACTTGGTCCTCACAATGGGTAGCCTGAGGATTCCAAACTAACCCCATCCCAACCCAATCTCACCTTTACTCCAATCACATCATACAGAGGGAGGAACATTAATCTAGTTTCCAGGACACAGGAAAGAACATGGGAATCAGAAAGCCAGGAAGCCCTATGAAGCTTGATCAAAGTATGTATTATATGGTGAATATTTTTTAAAAAGTTATTACAGTAAAAAACACATTGCCATTAATCCTCAAAATATGTTCCCTCACTTTGAACACACTTATTCCATCATTCTTGCCCCTTTCTGAAGCAGTTCTGGAAGTCTTCTTTTGTGTCTTTAATTGTACTGTCTTGGCTGCCTTGATATCCTGAATTAATTAGAAATGTTTATCTTTCATGATCATTTTGACTTTGAGGAAGAGACAGAAGTTGCACAGTGCCAGATCCAGTGAATAAGGTGATTTAGAATGCACTAGAATATCTTCACAAGCCTGCCTTTCTGTTGGATGACAATTGGCAGCAGTATTCACCGTATTTTTAAATCATGGCTTGTAAAGACACTCACAAAAGAGAACTGTCAGAACTATTTCAAAAAGTGGCAAAAATGATGGGATAAGTGTATTCAAATCAAGGCAATGTGTTTTGAGGGAGATTAATGGCAATGTATATTTTCCTATGATAATTTTAAAAAATTTAAACATTCAACTTAGTTTTTGATCCCACCACAAACACACCATTTTTGCAGAGTGGAAAGCCCTCCTGGAGGAGGGAAGGAAAAGAGGGATCTGCCCAGGAATCTGCCCCTTAGGAACCCACCTTGTTCCATCCTCTGGTCTCAAATTGAAGTGTGATAAAAGACTCATGTGACTTCACATCCTTGGGGCCCTCATGTTTCCTATAGGTGCATAAGGTCCCAATTTTGCAAATAGGACAAGGCAGAAGGGTGGAGAGTGAGATGAATGCATACATCTGAGTTTGTCATGCAGAAGATAAGGGCTCCACAGAGGTACCAGGACAGAGTATGCAGCAGTGGGAGCTGTATGTTAGAGAGAAGCATAGCATTAGAGTGCTCTATGGTCAGGGGTCAGGGGTGAGGGCACTATGACCAGGGGGAGTTACATGAAGATTGTCTGGGAGAGGAGGCCTGGTAGGAATCACAAATGCTGGGGTTTTACAGACAACCCTGGGCTGTGTTATACCAAGAATGGCACAGACTGAGGGCCCCAGAGAAGACTGTTAGAGTTCTAGTTATACTAATAGTTGATGACCCACTTAGTAGGGATAAAGGGAGCACAGGCTGGCTGTGGCCTTGAGGGAAAGGTGGTAACCAAGTGCTACATGAAGCCCTGCAGGGAGCAAGTAGCCCAGTGAGCCCAGAACCCGGTTTGAAGTGCTTCTCTTTCCCAAAGTACCCCTGCAGCTCCTCCTTGATTTCATACTCCTGTTCCATTCATGACTCCACAATCACTCTCTATAACCCCCTGGAGCTGCACTGTCTTAGTGGCAAATGTGGAGGCTCAGCCTGCAGTACTCTGCCCTCATCTCTTTGCTCCTCCAGCTCTAAGCCTCAGCCTCCTTAACTCTCATAACTCTTCACCAAAAGTATGCCCCCTCTGCCTCTGGCCCTATACCCAAGAATTGGGTCAGTAAAAAGAGTCATAAGAGCACCTCTGTGTCTCCTGGCAGCTCCCTCAATCTCTTCAGAGCTAAAGGGGATGCCTCTTGGCACCCGCAGGAAGGAGGCAGCTCAAGTCAGTCCCCCAAAGTGACAGCAGCCTCTAACATCACCCATTGCATTGATTTTGACCCTTAATTCATCCCTACTCCTCCCTAAATCTGTATGCAGGGAGTGTCTAACCCTAACATCTAGTCCAATTGGAAAAACTGGTTTTACTTGGAGCTGTTTTACTCTGTAAACACATGCTGAATGATTTGCCCAAAGACACAGAATATGCTGCCATCATTCCTTTCTGGTATGAGGCAGAGTAGAAAAATAAATACATCTGTCCACACCCTCACTCTCTTTTCCACTGGAGTTAGTGGGGTCATTCAGTGTAGACCACTGCTTGGAAACCCTGTTTTTAAATCATCCCCCTTTTCTTCCCTTGCCCTGTTGTGTGTATTTGAAATAGTTGGAAATTATATTTCCCTAACCTGGTGTAACAGTTCTTTTTACATCATTTTGTGTAACATTTGCTTTTCCTTTACTCAAGAAATAAATATGTTTTTCTAATTGGATGTTTATGTGTTCAGATCACACTAGTGGGATTAGCCAAAAGGAGACTTTTAGAGAATTTTGCAACTGATACCCTTCATTTCAAACTATGGGCATATTTTCCTCCTTCTGCCTTTAGTCTCATTGTTCATTTATTGATGAAATTCACTCTTTTGTCACAAAGAAAAACTGGTCTCTGAGTGCCCTTTTGCATTATCTCCCTCCTTTCTGGAATCTTTTCCCTCGGTTTCCATGACACCCTTCTCTTAGTTCCCTCCTCCCTGGCCTTTTTGGTGTCTACTTCTGTCTCCATTGCTGAATCTTCATCAACATTCTGATCTTTGTATGAGAGTAATAAAATGAAAATTATTACAAATTTTTATGACATTGGGTGCCAGTCACCCTGTACCAAGCCTGTTAAATGCATTAGCACCTTTGCTCCTCATCTCAACTTCATAAAATAAGCATTACTATTACCACATATTTCAGATGAAGAAACCGGCTGAAAAATTATGCAGTTTAGCTGGGTTGTACAGCTAGTTAGTGGTAGAGCCAGAGGTCAGACTCTGGTGAGTGACTCCAAAGCCTTTATGCCTTCCATCACTTAGCTCTAGCATGTGTTCAGGGCATCTTTCATGTAGTATTGCTCACCGCATGAGGCTTGTAATCCAGGGTTAGGCCAGCCTTTTGCAAGCATACCCTGTGTATGAGTGATTCACCAGAACTAGTCTGTCACAGGCTCTAGAGAAAGGGGAGCTATGAGGCTGCGTGAGGAAGGATGGGAGAAAGTAAATGGCGTCTTGCCGTACAAACAGTGCTTATTTAGTGTTAATCTGAGGCTGTAACAGTCTTCTTGAACTACACATGGATCCTGGCCCCGGAGAGGCACAACAATAGATTCAGAAATGCCAGAGAATTTAATGCTGATGACAGTGGGATGATGAAGGAGCAGTTACTGAATGCTGAAGTGGACCCCTTCAGCAGGACTGACCCTAACCCATCCTCCACCCCATGCATGGTTTGTGTGTTCCCAGGGAATTTCTTTTTCCCGTCCACGTTAATGCCACCTTTACCTCCTCAGATAGCTCAAAATCAGCCAAATTATTCCCCTCAGCAACAGACAAAAGTGACGTGTGAGGGAAGCTGAGGGCAGCGTGATACAGAGC
Source organism: Fukomys damarensis (assembly GCF_012274545.1). Taxonomy (NCBI): domain Eukaryota; kingdom Metazoa; phylum Chordata; class Mammalia; order Rodentia; family Bathyergidae; genus Fukomys; species Fukomys damarensis. The sequence continues at coordinate 95,785,798 of NW_022900951.1, forward strand.
CTCCCCTGTGCATGTTGGGAAGGAGACATGACTGCAGTCTGTGGAGCACTTTACAATCTAGGTAATCGTGTGGTCCTGCCATTGCCAATGGTTTCAGGGATGTGCTAAAAGGGTACACAGTCCTAGCTAGCATTGGCACAACACAACTAAAATATTTTGGAGGTTGTCATGGCTTGATGCCGTACAGAAAAGGCTCTCCATGTTTAAGCTTTAACTATGAAGCAAGAAGGAATAAAAGTAAGAAAGTAATTTCCCAAGCATCATGAAAGTTATGCGTGCACCTGAATCAATAAACTTGTGCCTAAAGCCAATCTGGGAAAGATGATGTCACTTAAAATGCCATTGTCAGTCAAAATATACAAGGTGCTTATGGTATGTTATGGTTCTTACTTTCTATTTTGGTGAACACTTGTATAATTTTTACACTGCTACTGAACAAATAAAACTAATTTATATGCCATCAAAAATGGGGAGGCACAGAGAGAATAGTGCTCTTGTGGCCTCATGGTGATGGGGTATAGGGATCCCCAGCTGCAGCAGTACAGCTCAGAAAGAGCTAAACCCTTAGAGTGGCTTCTCACAGCTGCTCCCTCATTCATGTTCCACGTTTACCTTTCTATTTTATAGAGGAAGGCATTAAGGCACACACAGAGTCACTTCTCTAAGATCACACAGCTAAGCTAGTATGGGCTGGGGCTGGAATTGAACTTCAAATGCCTCTCCCCAGAGCCAGAAGTTGTTGCTGTTATGCTGGATAATTGTTCCTAAGGTAATGGGTACAAATATATGTCATTCTCTTGGCTGCACCCTGGTTTCGGATTGCCAAGGCCGCACAGGAACATGGCCTTTATCTCATTTCTTATATTAAGACAGAAAAGATGAGAAGTTTAGGAAAGGTCCTTCTCAGAGTTTGAAAATATCTATTCCTCAATTTCATTTTTATATCGTTTCTGAGATAAAATAAGCAACATGACGAACTATTGGTGGGAATGTTGGCCAATAGTCTCTCTCCCATGCTGCTGTTAAGACTGAGGATGGGCATACTTTCTGGTAGGCTGGCAGGAAAATCATCAAAAATCGAAATATGAAAATCCGTAGATCCAGCAGTTTCACTTCTGAAACTGACACTGAGAAAATGGCTGGACAAACATAAAAGATTTTATAAACAAAGATATTCACTCTAGGATTTTTTTGTAATAATGGGAAAGTGGAAAATAACTTAAAAACCATGAGTAAGATTTGTCTGAATAAATTGGGCTCTGTACTTGCAAGGAAATGCTACACATTTATAACTCTGATGGGTGTGCCATGAAATCAATGGTCTAACTGGAAAAATTATGGGTTCTCTCTTAAAAAACAGTAAGAAGGCCATTGCTCAGCCAGGCCATCTGTTATCTTTACCCCCAACATGCTGCTCTATCAGGTTGGATCTGTCCCCTTCACCTGGCAAGATCCTTATGGAACTTCAAGTATCCTCTCACTGGTTCTTCCTCAGGCCAGCTTTCCTTGACCCCGCTGAAGTTTATTCCCTAAGTGATGTTAATTAATTTGTTATAATTTCTTCTATAATAATCTGTTCCACGCTTGTCTTATAGCCCTGCTATAGCACAGTGTTGCTGGAGTATCTAGACACATATATTCCAGGCACACTTTCATGTCATATGTTGGTATTGGCTGTTCCCATTATTCCTTCAGATAGCCCTGTGACTTGATTCCTTATGATGTTATAATGTTCACTTGTACCACTTTCTTAATCAGACTCACCCCAAATGGTCCATTTAAAATGGCATATCTGGCCATCAGCCCTCTCATTCCCCTTTCATTGATTTATTTACCTATCACATGCCTTTCATCTTTTGTATTGTTCCACATAACATACTCACTTATTATACTGTATATTGCTGTCTCTTCCTATTAGACTATAAACTCTGTAAGAGCTGACATCTCAGTCTGCTCAGTTCAGGCACATCTTCAGCTTTTAGAACACTGCCTAGAACATAGCTGGTCCATAAATGTTTGGGGCTGGCATGAATGAGGTGCCTGAAACACAGTAGGAAGCCTTTGTTACTGCTGCCCACCTGGAAAAGGCGAAGCTGGAGAGGAGATGGCCAGTGAGAGAATAGTGCACATGACTGAATGCCATCAACCTAGTTTATGAGATCAGAAACCTGGAAGACATTCTAGATCAATTGCTTGGTTCTCTCCCAGGGTGTCACTTATTAGTTGAACTATTCACTCTTGGTATGGTAAAAAGTGGGAGATGGGCTTCCGTTATGGTTTATATCTCAAATGTCTCCCTAAAGTCTCTTCTGTCCAGAGGTGGGGCTTTCGGAAAGTGATTGGCTCGTGGGAGTGCTATACTCATCAGTGGATATTGATGAGTTTATAGATGAATGTGCGATGGGGGGGGGAGCTGTTGGCTACTGGTAGTGTGACCTGGAAGGGTACATTTTGTCCATAGATCCTCCCTTTTCTTTCTGCTTCCTGGATGTCATGGGTTAAGAGATTTTTCTCTACCAGGCCCTTTTACCATGATGTTTCTGTCTTGGAGCCAGCCAATCACAGACAATTTACGTCGCAGATATTGGGTATTTTTTCCTAGCAATGGGAAAGTGACTAATACAGTTTCTTTGTACATACATCTATGTTATATCATCACAATTTAGAATTAAGGGTTTCTATTCCTAATTATCCCCTGTGCATTTGTAAATATTAAAAATAAGTGCCCTGCAAAATATGGGTTTTTGAGTACTCTGCTACTTTTTTTTAAACTAAAGAATAATTAATAATATGACTTTTAACCAGTACAATAAGTAACATGTCAACAATATATTCAAAATTCTTTTTTTTTTCTTTTGGTACTGGGGATCAAATTCAGGACCTCGGATTTGCAAGGCAGGTGCAGTGCCACTGAGCTAAATCCCTAGCCCTACTCAGGGTTCTTAACCTCGTTTTGGAGGACAAAAATGAGTCTCAGCAACAATAGTACCAATCCCTGGTACAAAAAAAAAAGTAACAAAACTAAGGTTATATAGCCAAGAAGCAGATGTTAACTTGGGATCCAGAGTTTGTGAACATGTTTTTGACTTTTTTTAGTATGTTTGCAGTAAATAATGATTATATTCACTGTAATTTGGTGCATGTACATAATACATTTCAATTTCTTTCCTTTTCCACCTCCCTCCATCCATTTTATTTTTCAAGAATCAGACTCATTTATTTATCTTATAAGTCCTTATAAAGTTAATTATCATCTATACAGATTAAAAACCAGACTAATAGGCTAAGGAACACGTAAAACATGTAAGACAGTTGTACTAAGTCAAGATATACTTTTTAGATACATTGTCTGTGCTGCATTAAAATACCTTTTTTTCTCTTTTTTCTTATTTTGTTTTGTGTTTCATACTTTATGGATTATGAACCTTATATATTTCAAGCAAAAATATTGACATAGTTGAGAAAAACTCAATCACAGTTGTTATGGCTTATATCTAGATGTTTTCCAAAAGTCTTCTATGCTCATAGGTTAGGTTTTTGAGAGGTGGCTGGATAATGGGTATATGATGCTGGTTTTGGATTTGTGATACTGGGGTTAAGGTAAAGATGTGTGATAACTAAATAAGTCCACTGATTGGCTTAACATAGTTTTGAGTGTGGATAATGGGAAGGCCCACCCTGGATGTAGGTGGCACCATCCAATGGGTTTGCAACCTGAATGGGATAAAAAGGAAAGGAATGCTCACTGCTTGCTGCTTCCTGTCCACCCTACCATGGACTGTTTCTTCTCTGCCATGCCACCCAACCTTGTAGCCAGATGATTATGGACTGAAACCTCTACAAACTGTGAGCTACAAATAAACCCTTTATCCTTAATTTGTGGGTGTTGGGTATTTCCTCTCAGCAATGAGAAAAGTAACTAAGACAACAGTGGAAGATCAATGATTGATTGGGGCTGGGGTAATAAGTATAAGTTAGATATATATACTTAGTGTCCTGATCATCAAGGACAGAGTAAAGCTGTTTCAGAACTTAAATTTTACAAGTAGGAACATGACGTAGGCTGATTTAAAATATCTTAGACAAACCAAAATCTAATTTTACCTCAGGAAAACATAATTGAAACTCAACTAAACTCAGTTTAGTCTCATTAATACCTGAAACTCAAAGATGACACATAAACTTTTCCCTTACCTGTATACTAGAATATTTTGTAAAACTATTTTACATATTAAATAATTTTAGAGTTGTTACACAAGTAGTATATACAGAATAAATTATTAATATTTAAATATAAAGAAACAGAAAAAATAAACCAGAGG
>NW_022900951.1:95790297-95793740 GCF_012274545.1 Fukomys damarensis
CCTCCTCCTCCTCCTCCTTTTTCTTCTTCTTTCTTCCTCCTTCTCCTCCTTCTCCTTCTTCTTTGTACCAGGAATCAAACTCAGGGCCTCATGCTTGCCAGGCTGTACCACTGAGCTATATACCCAGCCCTTTAGCATACTTCTTTTAAACCTCTTTTCTAACTCTGTGGCTGTCCATCATTTAGATCAAAACTGTGTCCCAATTTACTTTGTTGAAATTGTATGCTCCATAGAGTTTTACAAATAAAAACATAAAGTTTTGGTTCTCTTTCTAATGATAAGTATAATAATGTCACGAGCAAAAATTAAAGATTATTTGGCAAAAAGAGGAGTAGGGTGGTAAAGCCTGAACAAATATAAAAACATAACAATAAAAGCTACAAGAAATAAGTACTGTGTTGTTATTAACTGACAAATATCAATCGTGAGTGTGTGATTATTTTCTTAGCAAAAGAAAGGCAATACATAAGTCAATAAATATAATACATCAGATAAACAGAAGCAAGGTCAAAAACCACATGATCATATAAATGAAAAGGCTTTTGACAAAATCTAACAGCTCTCCATGATAAAAACTCTGAAGAAAACGTATAGAAGAACCATATATGAATATGATAAAAGCTATACATGACAAACCAATACTTCATGGGGAAAAAAACTATAAGAATTCCCCATAAAATCAGGAATAAGACAAAGATACTCACTATCACCGTTTTTTTCTTTTTCCTCTTTTTCTTTTTTTCTCTCATTGAGTTTATTGGTGCATTTTAGGTATACAGTACAGTTACAATCATCATTAGGATCTTGTACCTCTACATGACAGGTCTTGGTTCTCACTTTTTGCCTTGTCCCTGCCCTACCTTCAACCCCTCCTCCCCTCTCCATTTACAAACACTTTATTTTTGTTTTTTCATTTTCTCTTATCACCTCTTTTTGTCAACATAGCACTTGACACATTAGCCAGAGCAATTAGGCAAGAGAAAGAAATAAAAGGGATACATATAGGAAAAGACCCAAAGTACTCCACCAAAAATTCTTAGAATTAATGACATACTTCAGCATTGCAACAAGATACAAAATCACCACGCAAAACTCATGAGCATTGTGTGTAACAACAATGAACAGGATAAGAAGGAAATTATGAAAATAATACCATTCACAGTATCTTCAAGAAAAATGAAATACCTAGGAGTTAACCTAGAAAGTGAAAGACTTCTACAAAGAAAACTATAGGACTCTGAAAAAGGAGATTGAAAAAGACCTCAGAAAATGAAAAGATGTTCTCTGTTCCTGGATAGGCAGAATCAATATTGTCAAAATGGCCATACTCCCAAAACTATTACACAGATTCAATGCAGTCCCAATCAAAATACCAACAGCATACTTTATTGATCTTGAAAAAAACAATCCTAAAATTCATAGAGAATTAGAAGCCCCAAAATAGCAAAAGCACTTTTGAGCAATAAGAGCAAAGCCAGAAGCATAGCAATACCTGACTTTAAACTATGCTACAAAGCAGTAGTGATAAAAATGGCATGGTACTAGAACAAAAACAGATAGGTGGATCAATGGAACAGAATTTAGGATACAGAAACCTCTCCTGACACATTCAGCTATTTGATCTTCAACAAAGGGGCCAAAAGCATATGTTGGAGGAAAGATCCTATTCAGTAAGTGGTGCTGGGCAAACTGGTTATCTCTGTGCAGAAGATTGAAACTGGACCCTCATCTCTCATCGTATACTAAATTAAAATTAAAATGCATCACAGCTTTACACATTAAAATAGAAACATTAAACCAATTGGAACATAAAATACGCAAAACACTTGAAGACATAGGCATAGGAAAGGATTTTCTAAACAGAACCTCAATTGCATAAGAAATAACAGCAAGAATGAATAAATAAATGGGATTATATCAGGTTAAAAAGCTTTTGTACGCAAAAGAATCAATCATTAGAGTGAAGAGACAGCCTATAGAATTGGGAAAAATATTTGCCAGCTACTCCTTAGAAAGAGACCTGATATCTAGAATGTAGAAAGGACTAAAAACAAACAAACAAACAAACCACCTAAAATTAAAGATCCAGTCAAGAAATGGGCAAAAGAAATGAACAGACAACTTCACAGAGGAAGAAATACAAATGGCCAACAAATGCATAAAAAAATGCCCAATATCTCTGGCCATTGGAAAAATGCAAATTAAAGCACCCTAAGATTCTGTCTTACTCCAGAAAGAATGGCAATCATTAAGAAACCAAACAATTACAAATGGTCATGAGGCTGTGGTGAAAAAGAACCCCCTTTCATTGTTAGTGGGAATGCAAACCAGTACAACCATTATGGAACTCAGTGTAGAGATTTCTCAAAGAACTGAAATTAGAAATTCCATATGACCCAGCAATTCTCCTTCCTAGGTATCTTCCTTAAAGAGTTTAAGACATTGCCTCAATTCACCAATCAAGAGAAATAGACCAGCAGAATGGATTAAGAAGCAAGATCCAATAATATGTTGTATACAAAACACGTCTAGTGTAAAAAGAAGCCCATAGACTGAAAGTGAAAGGACAGAAAAATTCTTCATGTAACAGGAGCCCCCCTCCAAAAAAAAGCAGGGGTAGCAATCTTATTCAAAGACAAAGTAAGTTTCAAACTTAAACTGATTGAAAGAGACAAAGAAGTTCACTACATACTGTGAAGGGAACAACTCAAGAGGAAGAGATAACAAATAATTTATTTTTAATTTATTGAGTATGTCACAAAATATATATATATATATTTTTCCCTCTTTTCTTCTTTTTTTCCTTTTTCTTTTTCTTCCTCTGATGCTCGGGATTAAACTCGGCACATTGTTCTGGCTAGGCAGGTGCAGCACTATTGAGCTAAATCTCAGGCTTTACATTTCATATTTTTAAAATTTATCAATACATTAATCCTTGTCTCTATATGTTGGTCTACCAAATTGATGAGTTATTTCGGTTCATTTTCTTTGCTTTTTCATTTGAGAATTTATGAAATCTATATCTATGAGTAGTATGAAAAGTATTAAGGTCCATCTGTCATTTTCCTCTTTTTATCTCTGCTTTCCACAAACTTCCTTTTCTGTCACTACAGCTTGTTTCGTTGGAAATTTGTTAAGACAAATGTTGTTATGTTATCAATATATCTTTGTAACTATTTTCTACTGATGACAAATATTATTTTTTAAGTAAATTTTATTATAACTATACTTAAATAAATCATTAATATCATTTAGTATCTGGTACATATTACAAATTCTCCAACTCCCTCAAAGATGATATTTGTTTTTTCTCAAATCACACAAATCACCAGCATTCCACACATCACTGCACTGTTTCATTATAACAAAGTATATATTGTATTGTCAAAAATATGCATTGTGTATGTGTGTGGGGGGTATGTTTTTACACATATGTGCATTAT
>NW_022900951.1:95793782-95795414 GCF_012274545.1 Fukomys damarensis
TTGGCATATTGATAGTTTCTCTGGCAACCTTATGATTTCTTTAAATTACATGCTTGACTTCATAGTCATTCATTTGGGAAGAATATTACATATGTATTGGTGTTAAATTCTATCATTATGCTTATAAAAATATAATAAAAATAAGTATGGGGTATAATAATAATAGAAACAGAAAAATCTGATCTTAAAAATGTGAATTTTTTTAGTTGCTTTTGGATTTCAAATATAAGTATATTTTTTCTGTGGGAAGTTTTGTTAGAAAATGTAAGTGGTACAATCAACAATTATATGATATTTATCAATTAATAAAACCAAGGAGTTTATAAATCATGAAATTTTGAGGACAGTTTCTCAACTATAATATGTAACTTTGTTTTATTTATAATTGCATTATTTCAAAAATATTATAAGAAAATGAGAAAGAACATAATGTTTGAAGAACATACCAAACTAATGTATTTCAATTAGTCTGTGTTGCATAAATTCTTGTTTATTTCATATCCTTTTTTTTGCTTTCATATATATGTATATTTGAAATTTTTGTTTAGCATCTTCATTTCTTGTTATCATGTATGTTTTCCATCTTTAATAAAAAAAGAGTTTAAGACATTGTACTACAGTGATAAATGCATACCAGTGTTTATAGCAGCGCAACTCACAATAGCTAACTCCTGGATATAGCCTGTATACTCATCAATGGACAATTGGATAAAGAAAATGTGGTATCTATAAATAATGGAATACTACTCTGCTATAACGAATGACAGATTTGAGACATTTGTAGCAAAATGGATGCACCTGGAAATTATAATATAATGTTGAGTGAAATAAACCAGACACACAGGCTTAAATAAGGTATAGTATTTCTTATTTGAGCGAGGCAAAGTACAAAGAGAATAATGAAGGATGGATAAAAGGGGACTAGGAGATGGATCTCTTGCAATACGGAAGTGATCCAAGGGAAAAAGTGCGAGGGGTGAGGAGGAGGAAAAGGGGAAACAAGTAGAATAAAGATGTGCCATGTACAGGAGCCTAATAACTTCAATTAATGTAAATACATGCGATAACATGAGCTAAGATCAATATCAACAAGAATGAAAAATGGGATAGGGAAACTGAAGGAGGGAAGGACCGGGAGGGAGAGGTATTAAAAAAAAGAAACAAGCTGTGGTGTATGCATGTAACCACCCCCCAAACGTGTACTAATAAAATTTAAAAATTTAAAAAGAAAAGAAAAGGGAAATGTAGAAATATACCATATCTGAAGATAAAATAATGAAGGGCACTAATAAAGAAGTCTGAATAACTTAGAAGAAACTAAAAATTCTTTTGAAGAAGATATAAATTCTTTTGAGGGCACTATTATTACACTTGAATGAATAGAGAAACTCAAGTGTAGCTGGAGGGTCTTGGGTGCAGTGGACGGTGTAGGAATACAGCAGGCATTATCAAGAAATCACCTGAAGAAGCCGGGCGTGGTAGTGCATGCCTGTAATCCCAGCACTCGGGAGGCTGAGGCAGGAGGATCGCTGTGAGTTCAAAACCAGCCTGGGCTACAAAGTGAGTTCCAGGTCAGTCTCAACTACAGAGTGAGATCCTGTCTCAAAAAACCAAAATAAATAAATAAATAAA
>NW_022900951.1:95795440-95804553 GCF_012274545.1 Fukomys damarensis
AAAAAAAAAAAAAAAAGAAAAAAAAAAAGAAATCACCCGAGCCTCAGATACATCATACGCCAACCTCACAAGAACACTGCAGGATACCCTTATCTTACTAGACTTGCTGTTAGGTACAGTAGCTCATTGGAGACAAAACAGCTGTGGTGAGAGTCGCATAAGAGGTGAGCCAGAGGGTGAATGGAATACAGAGAAGAGCCCTATAATCCAGGGAGTCAGGAATGACTTCTCATGAGGAGGGAGGGTTGTAATTATTATATACATATATTTTTATGAGTAATTCACTTTATGTATGTGTTTAGCTTATGGTGCCAAAATCCTTTCATTTCCTTTAATCATGAGGAAAAAAGCACTTACTCTTAGGTATTTGCTAAGCCCTAAGAAACAAATTACACAACTAACTAGCTTTGACCAGTCTGCTAAAATCTCTTAGGTGGATTATTTGGTTTAATCCTAATAAACACCTTGTGAAGTAGGCACTATTAATATCTCTGCTTTCTATAATAGGAGACTGAGGCTCAGAGAAGTAATAATCAGTTCACACTATTTTGGCTACAGGTACATGTTCTAAGGAACACCAACAAAAAGATTCCTTAAATTTCCTTATTCTGTTCTGTTATTTGCAAATGAGAGCTGGGATCCTGGTTCAAGATACTCTGGCTATTCTGTCACTCTGAGGGTCCTCTTCCCTCTGGGGAGGAAAGAGGAAAGGGTGGAAATCTTAAGCCTCCACCCACTTCAGTTCGGACTTGGAGCAGCTGCTCTGGGCCTCTCGATGCCAGCCCCGGTGCCACCCGAGCAGGAATTTCCACCACCTCACAACGAGGTAGGAGTTTGACTGACTCCACCCGGCTGGGCTGCGCTGGGCTCGGTGGGGCGGGGCGGGGCTCGGCTCTGCTCCATTAAGGCCCGCAGAACCTGCGTTGCCAGCGTCCGGCCACCAGGGGGAGATATGGCACTATGGCACGGCAGTCACGTGACCAGGGTGCTACGCAGGCGAGGTCGTGGGGTCAGCGGGTCGGGCAGGAGCGAGCCCTAGACCACTGCGAGCGGGAAGCGGCCAGGCATTTCCCAGCTGGCTCCAGCAGCTTTCCTTTCTCCACCGCTGGCCTCGTAGCTCCGCAGGGGCTGGAGGGTGAGGCCACAGCAGCGAAAGCGACTGAAGTCGGGACGCAGCCGCGTGAGTCTCCTGGGCATCAGGAAGCACTGGGAGGAGACGCCTCACCCTGGCGCTGTGGCGGGTTTTTGCCCTTCCCGCAAGACAAGGATGGAGGCCTTTTGCCCCAGCCTTTCCCGCAGCTCGGAGAGGAGCCCTTGTATCCCCTTGCGCCTTCCACCGCACTTGTGAAGAGATGTGCTTTACCCAGGAGGCCCCCGTGGGAGTGGGCTCGGTTGGATTTTGCATTTTGGATTCATCTGGCTGGACGTCCGTGCTCAATAAGCACTAAGTGCCTAATAAGCACCCCCACCAGTCATTCAGTCAGTCAACATTTTCATGGACATGCTATAATAGAACAGTTCACCTGGCCCAGAACAGGGTTCCAATAGGTAAATCTGTTACCTGACTGCAGTTCTTGCTTGGCATAGGGGCTTTAGGTGCACAGAGTGACAGAGAAGCCAGGAAACATCTAGGCCACAGGCTGAGCCCCACAGATGGAAACGTTGTAGCCCTCAAGACTTTAAACTTCTCAGAGAGGTGTTGCCTTCTGTTTTTCTAGCAGCACGACTCCCAAGCCTCACCCAACAAGATTGTCAGAAACTTTGTTCACCAAAGTGCTTCATGGGGTTGGTTTATCTGGGGTGGGGTGGTGGGGTGAGTTGGAGACTAGCTGAATTATATAATAGATTGCTGGGCATGGTGGCACATGCCTGTAATCCCAGCACTTGGGAGGCTGAGGCAGGAGGATTGCTGCGAGTTTGAGGTGAGGCCAGCCTGAACTACATAGTGAGACCTTGTCTCAAAACAGAACAAAACAAATACACACACACATGCACGCACACACACACACATGTGTGTATATATATATGTAAATATATATGTATATATATTTGAGGGATTTTCCAGCTTTATGTTTACATATTTTAAAATTTGCTTATTTAAGCATAGTTATTTTTAATACATTTATAGATCTGTGCAACCATCACTGCAATCCAGTTTTAGAACATTTCTGTCACTCCGAACCCCAAGTCCTCTTAAGCCTATTATCACCCTTCTCATCCTTAGCTCTAAGCATCTATTTATCTCCCTTCTGTCTCTGGATAGTTGCTTTTCCTGGGCATTATCAAGGAATGAACATATTCAGCATATAGTCTTTTATACCTGGCTTGTATCACATAACAGAATTTTCAAGGTTCATCAGTACCCCATTCCTTTTTCTGGCTGAATAGTATTTCATTATATGGATGTACCGAATTTGTTTTTCCATTCATTAATTGATAGACAATTGAGTTGTTTCCACTTTTGATTATGGATTATCCTACTGTGAACATTCCTATACAAGTTTTTGTATGAACATATTTTCAAATCTGTACTTAAGGGTGGAATCGCTGAGTCATATGGTAACTGTATATTTAACTTTTTAAAGAACTTTCATGATCAATGACTTGCTTTTTTTTTTTTTTTGGTACTGGGGATCGAACTTTGGTCCTTGAGCTTGTGAGGCAGGTGGCGGCACCGCTGAGCTAGAAATCAATTTGTTAATATAATCATAGTGGCCCTTTGAAGAACTTTCAAACTGTTTTCTAGAGTGGCTGAACTGCTTTTATTCCCACCAGAAAACATGTGAGGATTCCAGTTTCTCCCTATCTCACCAACAGTTTTTTTTATTGTGTGTGTGGGTGAGTGGGGTCATGAGATTGAACCCAGAGTCTTCAACCTGAGTATCACTACCACCCAATTTATTTTATTTTTATTTAGGAGATGGGGTCTTGCTAAGGCACTAAGTTCCCCAAGCTGGGTTCGAACTTTTGATCCTCCTGGGTCAGCTTCCCAGAGTGCTGGGATTGCAGGCATAAACCACCATGCCTGGCTTTTGTCTGTCTTTTTGTTTGGGATTTTATTGTGATGTTAATTTGCCTAGGCCTAGATCTTTGGTTGTGTTTGATTTATCTAGTTTTGCTCACTTTGAAAGAGTGCCTTTTTAATGTTATAAAAATTAGGAACTGAAATACATGGTCTCCTTGCAGAAAGCACGTCTCCCATCAGGAGACAGAGAAACAAGTGATCATAGCTGAGTGTGGGTAAGTGCCGTGATGGGGCAAAGATGGCGATGCTGGTGCTGGAGGGAGCAGAGCAGAGGACGCTTAGTGCAGCTGGGGAGCAGGAACAGAGGAAAGTATTTAAGAAGTCTTTTCTAGAAAGACTCTTAATATGCCTCTTTTTATTTCTCTTTATCAAATTATCCTTGTCCATAGTTTTTAAAGTCAAATCTACAAGATTTACTTTTAATTTTCTCCCTCCATTCTCTGTGCCCCCAAAGCAACTACTTTCTATTCTTTTAATTCTTTGGATATTTAAATGGCATATTTTTGTTTGTTTGTTTTGTTTTTTGTTTACTGAGACAGGGTCTCACTATGTAGTTGAGACTGACCTGGAACTCACTGTGTAGCCCAGGCTGGTCTCGAACTCACAGCGGTCCTCCTGCCTCAGCCTCCTGAGTGCTGGGATTTCAGGCATGCACCACCATGCCCGGCTAAATAGCATATTTTTATTTGAGAGAGAAAAACTCAGTGTTGACATGGGCCAGTCACTAGTCTCACATTCACTGGTTTTTAAATAGTCCAGCCCCATTAAATATTAGTGTATGGTTGATCATAAGAGCCACTGTAACAGTGCAGCTACCTTCCATTAATCTAAATGAAAGAAGATAGGCTTGCTCAGCAGTTAGATACCCACAGAAGTAAGACAATTTATACCTATCAAAAGTAGCTGGAGAATTTTTTTCCTCCTTGATACTTTAGGTTCCTATAGCTTCAACAAGCCAGCATCCAAATACAACTGTTAATGAAGAGGAATTTTCATTCATGTTTTTAGGTGGAAAAAAAAGTTGCAAACAAGTAGCATGGTATAGTACCAGGATTAGCAAACAATGACCTGGAGGCTAGAGATGTTTCTTTTCAGATGAACACTTAAAATCATTTTGCTACTAGGGCACAGTAACTTTCAGCCTCATTAAGCAATATGTTATCCTGCTTTTCTTCGTTAGACCTGTTTTACAAAACTTTGTGGTCAATTATTATATTTTAAATTTCATTCAATTTTGTGGAAATATTTTTTTCATTATGTAAATACCTACATAATATCTTCAATTTTGCTTTTTGGTCCATGATTTCTAAGATTCCAGCTATCTAGCCTTCACAGAAAAGTTTGCTGACTCAAAAAGAGGAACAGAAAGCATTTGACAGATACCTGCTGTGTGACCTTGGGAAGTCGCTTCACTTCTCTGGTTTTTATTTTCATTATTGATAAAATGGTGATAATAGGTCATGCATCAATGAGATAAACTCTAAATGAATGCCCCAATCCTCTTTTTTATTGAGTATACAGTTTTTTGAGTTATGCTTACATACTAAGAACTATTAAAGGCATAAGGGATATAGCAGGAAATGAAATACTTGTTCTGAAAAAGAATATTAGTCTAAATGAAAAGAGATTTAAGATGCAACATGTGGTCTGAGATTGGATCCTGATTTGAACAATCTATCTTTATAGAACATTTTGAACTTGAAATATGGCGGGTATTAGGTGAGATGAGATTTTACATGGAATAGAGACAGTTGTTTACTGAGAAGCAGTTGCAAAACATTATGTACAGTATTATTTTGGTAGAAATGCATATATGTATTGTGGGTACTTAGAACCATTTGGACAGATATAGACTAAGATGTTGATAGTGATGATTTATGTGTGGTGGGAATACGTGTATGCTGACTTTACATTTTTGACAATGAACATATACTGCTTTTGTGAAATGGAAAGAATATAATTTAAAAATCTACTCATGGGACGTAACGTGCCAGTGCCTCTTGTTGTTATTCATGTTGTTAAATCTGTCACTTTCTGAGGAACACATGTAAGAATGGAGACTAATCCCTCCTTCCCTGCCCACTGCAGGTAATGAATATCAGGGAGCTCTCTGAAGTAGCTGCAGAGGGTCAAGAGATATCCCTGGCAATTCCTTTGCATTGCTACTGGTAAGTACAGCTTCCTTATACCAAAAATTTTCAACTAGTATGGGATTTTGTAGGTGATTGGCAATTAGAAAGACCTTAGAGGCAAAGGTTAAGAGTGTCCATCTAAACACTGTTAAGGAAAGAGAGACCCTTGCCTAAGAGCTGTCTGATGTGATACCGGAGATATGTGTTTTTTCGTTGCATTAATGAACATCAGACCACTAAAACCGGCTGCAATTAAGCATTTGCAGCATGTAACTACTCCTTATTCTAGGCCAAGCATTGACCAACTGCAGCCTGAGGACCAAATCCATCCCGTCTGTTTTTGTCAGTCACGTTTTATTGGGACACAGACACACTTGTTTGCGTATTTTCTATCATTGCTTTTGTCCTACAGTAGCAGAATTTAATAGTTGTGACAGGAATGGTCTGTAACTCACAAAGCCCAGCTTATTTACTCTGGCCTTTTAAGGAAAATGCTTGCAGACCCTTGTTTTAGGCTCAGCAGAAAGCTCAGTAGGTATTGCTGTGGGGAGAGCCCACTTATGATATTATTAACAAATTGATACTCTGATTTATAAACTTCATTCTTTCCTGAGCTGTATTAGCATGTTTCAGGATTTGCAATTTCAGATGAGTCTAGATTGGATTTCTTATATTAAAAAGCTAAGGTGAAGGCCGGACCATGAGAAACCAGAAAAATCAAGGTAAATGCTACCCTGTAAACCTATCAGTACATAGCTAGTTGGAGTTCCATTCATCTAGCTAAGTTGTACTTATGCTTCCAGTTTAGTTCAAGTGTCACCTCCTCTTGGAAGCCTCCTCTGACAGATCTTGGTTCTCATTTTTTCCCTGTACCCCTGCCCTCCCTTCACCCTCTTCACCCTCCCCTATTTACAAAGACTTTGTTTCCATTTTTTCACATTTTTTTCTTTTCCCTTATTTCCTTTCCCCTCCCTTTCTCACCTCCCCTTTAGCCATTTTCTTCCTATTTCACTCTCTCGATTATACCATCTGAACCTTATTTGCACTTTTAGTTTTCACACCTCAGAAATTATTCGGTATTTGCTCAAGTGTGTCCTATATATTTCACTTAAGAGTATAGCCTCAATATGCATCCATTTAGCTATAAATGTTCCTAGTTTCTTGTTCTTTATGGCTGAGTAGTACTCCAGGTATATATTATTTTCTATCTCAGCTGAGAAGGCCCAGAAGCAGTGACAACTCACTGCCAGTGGGCCCACCTAGTACTCAGATTTGGGTTTTTTTTGTTTTTTGGGTTTTTTTTTTGTACCAGGGATTGAACTCTGGTCCTTGTGCTTGCAAGGCAGGCTACTAAACCGCTGAGCTAAATCCCCGGCCTGGGTTTTTAAAAAATATTTATTTATTTTCTGCTTCCGGGGATCAAACTCAGGACCCTGCACTTTCGAGGCAGGCATGACGCCACTGAGCTAAATCCCTGGCCCTCATTTATTTACTTTTGGTGCTGGGGAATGGACCTTAGACCTTGCACATGTTAAACATGTGCTGTATCTTGGTGTTAAAAATTCCTTTGTCCAAATACAGGAATTTGGGCTCCTAGGAGAAATTATTGATTCTAGGGCGAGGTCAGGGAGAGTATAAGATAAGCTTGGAATGTCTTCTTTTGCCAGAAAGTAAGGAAATGCTCATGAAATAATGGAAACATGTCAAAAAGACACAGGGGTTAATCTGAAAGGGTTTTTAATGGTGAAATCTAGAACATTTTAAGCAACAAAATAAATAATGATAGTAATGGGTTATTAGCCACAGAATAAAATAAGAATCCATACTAATATAAAGAAATAACTGAATAAGCGAATAGGGAAGATAGGAAGGCACTTTTTACAGTGGAATTCAAATTAACTAATGTAGAAAAAATATGGAAATAGAAATGTATCATTTGACAGTTGCCACGGTAATGTTGTTTCAGGCAAGAATCATCAATGCATGCTGCAATTAATGGACAAAACCATGAAGACAAACAGACTATGTAGTTTCATAGTATCTGCCCACAAAATGCTTATTACTATAAAAGGCAAAAAGAGTACCTACTCTAGAGACACCTGGCAGACACCACCTTAACCAAGTGATAAAAGTAAGCATCACTCCTAATGGACAAATTGACATCATGTGCCTCTTGATATGATGCATTGAGAAGGACATAACACCATGTGTCCATAGTACTCTTTTCAGAACACATACTCCAGATTAGTCATGATGAAATGCCAAACCCCAAGTTGAAACCAGTCAGTATACTTTAAAAATGTTACAGTAATGAAAAGCAATGAAACAGGAAAGACCAAGACCTGTTCCAGATAAAGGAGCCTAAGAAGTCAGATGTGACCCTAGACCTAGAAAAGGATACTGGGAGGACAACTGGAGGATTATATATGATCCATAGATTCTATTATAGTATTGATTGAATGTTAATTCTTGACTTCTAAAACTATACTCTGGTTTGTAGGATGTTAACATTTTGAGAATCTGGAAAAGGTGTATAGGGATTCTTTGTACTATTTTTTTAACTTTTTTGGTAAGTCTATAATTATTTCAGAACTAAAAATGGAAAATAAAACTGGAGTTACTTACCTGCCTCCCCAGTATTCCTGGCTGATCTGATTGCTCTGTGCTCTGTGGCCCATGGAGGGGACAGAATAGGGAGACCAGTCAGGAGGATTCTACTGTACCAAGAGACAAATGATGGTTGCTTGACCTAGAGAGTTGATGGCAGTGGAGATGAAAAGGGGTAGGTGGATTCAGAATGCGTGTTGACATTTCATTGTGAAGGATACTGAAGGGAGAAACAGAATGGAAAATAAACTTAGATGAAAACGTTAGCTCTTTAGGCAATATCTTCTGGTAAAACAGAATAGACCCGATATGCCTATACATGTTCCAATGAGATATTGTTGATTCAGAATCCTCTATTTTGTAATCTAGACTGTTCATCATGGAATTTTTCTCCTTCCTTCCCTCATTCCTTCCTTCCTTTTGTCTCCCTCTTCTTGCTCATCCCTTCCTCTTTCTTCCCCTTCCTTCCCCTGCTCTGACTTTTTCTCCTTTTGGATGGAACCCAGGCCCTAATACATGCTAGGCAAGTGCTTTGTCACTGAGTTACATCACCAGTCCCTTTTGTCTCACTGAATTGCCCAGGCTGCCATCAAACTCAGCATCCTGAAGAGGGATTTTAATTTTCTTTATATTTTCCTCCAGAGGTTTTAGTGGTGTTCTTTTCATCCAAGGGAAAAAAATAAAATTGTTTTTGTTTGATATCCTCCTGTTTACCTCTGCCTAGGAACTTTCTCTCGCTAATACCTCTCTTCTCTCTTTCAGGAGGGGTTTTAATTCTTTCACCCAAATTGCGTCCTTTATAAAACCTCACTGGTCTACTTGGAATTCCAGATGGTATATCCTTCCCAGCATTTAGGTCTTTACTTAAGATATTCTCTTACTAAAATTTTGTCTTTTAAGGTTCAGCCGAAGAACTACTTTTTCCCCAGATGCCTTCCAGGATCTACTCAAGCTTGAAGTAATGCCTCTCTTTCCTGGGTAAGTCATAGCTCTTAAGTTTGTTCCTTTTACCTGGTCCACATTCACACATCCACACGCATGCTCATTACCTTGTACTGATTTGTATTCATAACTTATGCTCTCTATCAGAATTTAAATTCTTTGAGAGTAGGTACATGTGTAGTTCAACTTAAATGAATTTTTCTTGTTGTGAGATTCAAAAAAAGTTCACCAGTGAAATAAGCAGATAATTATCCCCATGTTCTTGAAATCTAATCTAAGTAGTAACTTCCACTGTCCCTGGTGATTTCCATTGTCACTTCTAGCAATATTTCTGTTCCATTGCTTTAGTGGAGTTGCTTCCACCAGGGGGAGCTCCTTACTGCAGATAGGTCAAACCCCCCCCCCCC
>NW_022900951.1:95804659-95813926 GCF_012274545.1 Fukomys damarensis
CAAACGGCAAAAAAAAAAAAAAAAAAAAAATGTCACGTAGTAGAAAAACAAATAGGAAACAGCAACTGAGCATCTCCTGAGACTGGACTTGGTCCCAGCACAAGCTAGCTACCCAAATGCCATTTCACTTGACTATTGTGTTTTTGTGTGGCTCTGACCCAAATGTCAAGATTCTCCCCCTTCCCAAGTACTTTATTCATTCTGTCTACAAATGTATCCTGAGTACATACTTCGTGTCAAATATTTTTGTAGATACTGAGGCTTCATCTGCGAATAAAACAGCCAGGTCTCCAACTTCATGGAACTTCTATTCATATATGGGCAGTAGTCTGCAATTAGGATAAGCAAATAAAACACAGTATTACATAGGGATAAATGTGAATGAGAAAAAAGGCCTTATAGATCAGTGTAAGAACCTTTCTTACTTGGAGTGAGATGGGAAGTATTGAAGAATTTTGAGTATAAAGGAGTGGTGTGATCTGACTTATATTTTATAAGAGGCTTGCTCTGGAAGAGCAACTTTTAGGAAAGAGGAAGAATGTTGAGAAAGTGAAGGAAATGGGGCGTAATTGAGAGAATAATCAAAGTATGTTATATACGTATATGAAAATGTTAAAATGAAACCCTTTAGTCTGTATAACTAAAATGCACTAATAAAAAAATAGAAAGAGATACTAAATAATTTGTTTTTTTCAAAAGATCACTTTGTTTTGTGGAAAGTAAATACTGTCTCAGGCCTGGATGGTTGACACTGAGTTGATGAAAAGATACTGGGTTTGGGGATATACTTTGAAGGGAAGATTCAACTGATTATGCTAATAGATCAGATATAGGAAGTGAGGGAAATCAAGGAAGATAGGGCCACCACATTGCACAACACCAATAACATTGATAAAAATGTGACTAGTGTCCCTGTATTGTGTATCACAGCATCTCTGCCCAAGATAATGCCACCAATTTTAGTCTGAGAATAGAAGGATATAGTTGCCACTAACTGCTTCGAGTAGAATTGCCTGCCTGGCATGCATGAGGGCCTGGATTCCATCTATCCCTAGTACCACAAAAACAACAAACAAACAAAAAAATCTAGTTGGCCAAAGAGCTGAGTGTTGCAAATTCTTGAGAGAACTTAGCAACATAGAGTTCACTAGTGGCCTTGAAAAAAGCTGTTTCAGTGGACAAAAGCATGATTAGAATGTTTCAGGAGGGAAAGGAAGGAGAAAAATTATGGACAGGGTGCACAGATAAATTTTGAAGAGTTGTACTGAAAAGAAGAATTTTGCTCCATAGAGTTCATTAGTGGCCTTGACAAAAGCTGTTTCAGTGGACAAAAGCATGATTAGATTGTTTCAGGAGGGGAAGACAGGAGAAAAATTATGGACAGGGTACACAGACAAATTTTTGAAGAGTTTTGCTGAAAAGTAAAGAAATAAAGTAATAACAACTGGTGTCTGAGGTCAAGAGGGGCACTGAAAATAGGGGAAGCAAAAGAAAGTTTGCTCCCTGCGTACTCATTGGGAGTTGGAGTTCACTTGGCCTTTTTACATGTATTTCTTGGGGTAGTAGTTAGCTGTAGGGACATTAAATGTCACAGGAGGGGATATTGCAATACATTTGAGTAGAATTAACTATAAGGAAGCCCATGGATACTCTTTAATAAAACTGAACCCAGAACCTCTGCAGTTAGCAAAAGAGAGAGTATCTTCTTCGTGGAAGACATTGGAACAGTGAGACCCAGCTGTCTTCCTTGCCCACAGGGTGATTCAAGCCTCTTTGCCAACTTTGGAGGGTCTGGCCTCTGTTACACTAAAGAGAGACTGTGTGTCTCCTTCTAGAAACATTATCTATTGTATGGAAGGGAGAGAAAAATAAATTCTTACAGCTACTGTGAATATGAGTAAACCTCAGCTAGAGTTTGAACCAAGTGGGGAAACTGGCATAAAAATTCAGGCCATGGCTCCACTAATAATCTCCCTGATAGAAGACAGTAGAGTGCTAGACTTGCTTCTTAGCTTTATGTTTAGTAGTAATGGTTTTGAAAACACAGTCAAGTTTTCCTCATCTCCAGGTAGTGTTTTTGTATGAATTTCTTTTCTATTCTCATGTCTTCAAGGCCTAGCTCATGTGTCATCTGCTCTGTGAGCCATCTTTAAGTCCTCTCTCAGGCAAAATGAATCATTTCCTCTCTCTCTGTAGCATTGTCCCTTGCTCCTTCCTAGAACATATCACATATGTTACAGTGCTGTGTAGTTGGGAACTAAAGAGGCAGCAGAGTGTAGTGTGTAAGAATATGAGCTCTGCAGTAGGCTGTTACCATGGTTTGGACCTGAAATGTCCCCCAAAGACTCATATGCTAAATACATGGTGCCAGCCTGTAGCACTGTTGGGTGGTGGTGAGAAATTAGATCACTAGGGGCCTTTGAAAGGGATAGCAGAACCTTGGCCATTCCTGTCTGTCTTTGCGTACCTCAATGAAGTGCATAATTTTTCCACCACATGTTCCCTACTATGCTGTACTGTCCCAGCATGTGATGGGGCCAAGTGACCATGGACTGAAACCTCTGCAACTATGAGACAAAATAAATGATTTCCTCCTTATAAGTTGATTGCTTAAGGTATTTGGTCACAGTAGTGGAAGGCTGACACAACTGCTATGTTCAAATGATGCTTCTTGAAAATGTCTTAATCTCCCCATTCCTTGATTTATCACTTGTCTCATGTCAATTTAATAATAATAACATCACTGGCGTTTTGTAATAGAGACTCTGTGAAGAGGATGCAAATTAATACATGTAAAGTACTTGCAACAGTCCCCAGCTCATAGTAAGCACTCAATAAGCTTTTGTTTGTCTCTCTTTTCCTTGAGGAATAAGATATCCTTATCTTTGTACCATTAATGCTTAGCACTGGGCTTGGTATAGAGTACCAGTTGCTTAATCAATTTGTATGAGTAAACCAGGTTCTAAATTAAACCAATTTAAGTCCTTGTTTAATGGTTTTATATGTGTGTTAGCCCTTTCACTGGATCACTCATTCATTCCTGTGTACCATTGTTTTTTCACTTACTAGTTGCATGAGGTTAGGTGTGATATTTAACTTCAGTGCCTCTCACCTTCCTTACATGGAAAATGAAAACAAAACAAAACCAAAAACAGGATGTTAAGCACAAAGTTATTCAGCATTTAAATGTTAACAAGTGTTGTTAATATTATCACTAATTAAGTGATTTAAGGACAACCTACAATGTTCCAGGGACTGTGCTAGACAATAGGGATAGAGAGATGAATGCGTCTCGGTCTCTGCTCTCAGAAGGGACCAATTAATAGGAGGGAATCATGAGGGGGAAGAGCAAGGTGTTAAGGTTTTATGGAGAAAAGAAATCCTGAGTTTTGCATTTGGAGGCTGCCAGTCCTGGGATATTAATACCAAACAAATACCAAAATCCCTTTTGTGATGCTTTACAAATGAGTTTTAGAATAGATCTTTCCCATCACATTTCTTTAATAAGACCACTTAACAAAAGACCCCTTCCTGTATTTTGAAACTTATAGAAGTTGTTCTGGGGAAACAGTGTGCTGTCAAGCTTTCCCAAGGGCAGCAAACATGGTTTTGAATAGCTTTCCTTGGGCCACGCTACTCTTTCCTTTTGCAGTTAAGTAAGAGGGCTCTCGTAGGCAGAAGACTTCACTTCAGATGCCAGTGTCCTGCCCACTCCTTCCCTCCAAGTAAATTTTCTGAAAAGATTGACATTTAGATTCTTCCCATCCTCACCCCAGGAATCAAGCAGGAGGGAAGTAGAGAGTGGCTTATTTTCCAAGAAAAATCTTGGGCCCTTTTCTAGGTCAACCTTTTAATAGGGGCCTCTCAGAGATGGTGGGACTAGAGTTACACTCAAATTACTGAGATGAAGAGCAGGGTGTGGGTAGAAGGAAACCTTTGCTTTTTTGTCTTTTAGAAAACCAATAAAACCATTGAAGCTTGTTTAGTTCCCCCAAGTAGTTAATGAGAACAATAGAATTTAGAGTTCCTGGTGTTCCTCTAGAGCTGATTTTGGCAGATGATAAGCAGCTTGTAAAAGGGCTTATTATTTGAGTAGAGCTTTGGCTGCCTGACTTTTAAGGTTGATTATTTATTTTGCATGTTGTATAACAGGAGCATTGGGCAATGCTCAGAAGAGGCCTTCTGGGTCAGAGATGTGAAAGCTTCTCTGATTGTCTCCTCCCAACATAACTGGACTCCAGCTGTGGAGTAAGGGACAAGCTTGTATACAGGGCCCAGGCGGAGGCCCTGGTAGAGCCTCCTGCCACCAGGCAGGCTTCCTTACTGCTTTCTTTAGTGGTTGAAAAGGTTGAAATTTCCATCAAATCTAACCCAAGAAAAATTTCTATGTGTATGTAAGTTCTCAAACCTTCACTAGTGATCAGCTTTTGAAACAAATGTTTTTAAAGACATAGTTTAGTCATTTGCAATGAACAGTCATTATGGGGCCCCAGTCATCACAGTAAGTACATGCTCTGAATGTGGGGCTTCCAACTAGTTATAAAGAGGTCTTCCCTCCTCTCTGCAGAGTGTCAAGCCAAAGTTGTCCTCAGCCCTTTCACTTCAGAGTTTAAAGTGTTACATGCCCCCTCACTTATTCTGGACTTCCTGGCTTCCTGAGAGAGATCCTGAGCCTAACTTCAGACATTTTAGAAAGAGCGAGTAAGGGAAGTTCTTCTTCCTACTCTAAATTTTCAGAGTGGAGTGAGCCAGGGCCCACAATAAATTGAGATGGTTTAGGTAGAGAGAACTTAGTTGTATCTCTTTTGTTTGGTTTTTATGAGGCCCTGAATTTGTGAGGAAGTTCTATATATGGAAGCTATAAGCCCGTATTTGTGTCAAGTGCTGTCAGTAAAATGGGTCGTAGCCATTGGAAGCAATGGTTGCCTAGGAAGAGATTTCATGGGCTAGTCAATAAATTTTTGATACTCTGTGATATTTGGAAGATGTATGTCCTTGGCAGAGGCAGCCTTTTACACCTGGACTACTATTCAGGAAAACCCAGCTAATTTACCTTATTTGTCCATGTATTTGTAATGTCATTGTGTTTTCTCAGCATCTGCCTAGGCTCAAGAAGTTGGCTTTATAGGTCCTCTGGGAGCAGCTTGGAGATGCTCCTCTGTCAGAAGTTACAGCAAATTCCACAAAGCTAGGATTGCCCCTGCTTTGTCAACTCTTGCTTCATTTCCTGAAAGAAGAATGTGGCCTGGCCTACTGCTTACTATTATTATTATTTGGGGGGTACTTGGCTTTGAACCCAGGGGTTTATACATGCTAGGCAAACACTCTATCACTGAGCTGCATTGTCAGAATTTTTATCCTTTCCTTCAGTATTTAGGGACTAAATTCAGGGTCTTTGCACTGAACTATATTCCCAACCCTTTTAAAACTTTTTATTTTGAGATAGGGTCTCACTGTTGTGGCCTGTTTCTAGATGTTCCCCCAAAGCCTCATTTACTCATAGGTGGGGCATTTGGGAGTGATTGGATCATGAGTGTTCTGGGTGTGGGTGATGGAATTACTTAAGAGGGAAGACCCAAACTGGGTGTGGGTGGCCCCACCTGGATAGAATAAAAAGAGAAAAAAGGAAGACTTGCTGTTTCTTGCCTCCCTTTCCATGGACTGTTTCTTCTCTGCCAGTCCCTGTGCCATGTGCCCCTCTGCCTTGGATCTGACGATGGACTGAAACCTCTACAAACTGTAGGCTAAAATAAACCTCTTTAACTTGTGAGTATTGAGTATTTTATCCCAGCAATGAAAAAGTAACCACTAAGTTGCTAAGTTATCCGGGCAGGGCTACGATTTGTGATCCTTCTGCTTTAACCTTAGAGTGCTAGAATTACCCGTGTATACCACCATGCCGGGCTTCCTAGACCTTTTCTAAAATTATATTTTGAGACAAGCTCTTACAAAGTTGCTATGTGCTAAACTTTCTATTCTCTTTCCTGCCCTTACAGACCGAAATGTTTTAGTCCACTTCCTAAAGTGTTCTCTCTTTTCCTCTGTATCATGTCTCCCTTCACCTGAACCTCTATGTTGGTAAAGTAGTTCTTCATTTATTTTGTTTGAAAGCTGCCCTGGGAATATGAACAGATTGGAATGACAGAGATGCACAGGTTCTAGTTTTTATTTTGCATCTGACATGGAATTTAAGACTAATAGAGTTACTATTAGTAACTAATAGCTACTATTAGTTACTAATAGAGTCATTTGGAATTTTAATCATAGAATCACAGGGACAGCAGCCAGGCTAGCCATTCACAAGGTGGTGAGATATGGGATGAATCATCTTAGCCTCAGTTTGCTCTCTTGCAAACTTAGGTGACAACAGAAGCAATATGCTTTCCCATCACCTTTCGTCATTAGCATTGCATTGGAAAAAGCAGGGAGAGACTGAGAAGGGTATGGCAGCGATCTTGGGCAAGGGTACTAGTGGCAGACTATTAAATGCCCACTGTTTGGCAAATGAGTCAAGCATTGTGGAACAGGCAGACTAAGAGGGCAGGTTTCTGCGTAGCAGCCCTGTTGTTCTTGCTTTGGTGCCTACCTCAAGTTGTTTTTTTTCAGTTGACATGTCCTCTCTCTCCTGTTATTCAAAATCTTTCCCCTCCAGCAAGCTCCATCTCTTGCTGTTTAGCTCAGAAAACATTTGTGGAGAACTCCACAGTTACCCAGATGTCTTTTAGGGATACAAAGACAAATAAAAGTTTAGTCCCTGTTCTCAAGCTGACTGGACGGTATTGACCTGCTTGGATTATTATTGATTCACATATATTGTAGTCTCCTGTTCAGCTAAAAGTAAAGCTCCTGGGGGTACAATGGCTGTGTTTTGGGGGTCCCACAGTCCCTTCAAGTTAGGTGATTTATGAGAAGGACTCATAATTCTTTTTTTTCTTTTTATTGAGTTTATTGGTACAATCTAGGTATACAATACAGTTGCATTCATTATTGGGGTCCTGTACCTTTACATGATAGGTCTTGATTCTCATTTTTCCCCTTGTCCCTGACCTCCCTTCACCCCCTCCTCCCCTCCCCATTTACAAACACTTTATTTCCATTTTTTTCAGTTTCTCATATTTTATTCCTCTCCCTTATTAACTTTCACCCACCCTTCCCACTTTCCCTACACCTTTAGCCCTTTACTTCCTATTTCACATTATTAATTATCTCATTAGGATCCTGTGTACTATTATAGTTTTTCACACCAGAGAAACTATTCGGTATTTCAGTTAAAGAAATCTCTGTATGAACATTAAAAATAGGGAATCCTAAAATAAAACTAAAAAGGAAAGTAAAAGAGAAAAGGCAATGATGTAAGATTAAAATAATCCTTAATTCTGGAGATGAAAATGGTCCCTTAACATATTTAAATTGCTTCTTGCTCTTGTAGTCTTATCTTATTCTTTTTTTTCATTATTTAGCGAATACTTTTATTAGTTTCTGTAATCAAACTCACGTAGATATGACCTTACATATTGAATACAGTGCGGTACCCCTGTACAAATGGAAAAAAATAAAAATTAAAAAATTAACATTTCTAGACCAATATGGTTGTCCATTTCTGTACAATGCCAATGCAACACAGTAAATTGGGATGACTTTTTCCAAAGTGGGCAGTACCGTTAAAGTTTCCCAAAATTCAATTTATATATATGTATGTATATATTTATATAAAAAGACTAACAATAGCAGTATGTTATGCATCAATAGCAGCAACAGCTTTTCCAGGTTCTGCAGTCATCTGAACAAAATTATAGACATTCAGCACATTCCATTAAAAAAACAAAAACAAAAAAACAAAGAAAAGAATACTATCCAGAAAACAGCACAGTTCTGTTGCTGTTGTGGTACCTGGGACCATTTTATTAATTAGCATTTTAATCATCATCTGGAAAGAGAACATTCTAGAGTCATATCATTAAATATAGCTCTGATAAAACATGGTCACTACTACATATCATAAAGCAGATACAAGATATTTTACATTCACAGAGGTATGATACAGTACCGTCTTACATCAATAATACTAGAATCAGTTTTGGTTTGAAATTTGCTTTGTCTGCAAATAAGATTGCTACCCCTGCTTTTTTCTGGGTTCCTGTCACATGGAGAAATGTTTTCCATCCTTTCACTTGCAGTCTATGGGCTTCTTTTTGCACTAGGTGTGTTTCTTGTATACAACATATTGTTGGATTTTGCTTCTTATTCCATTTTGCCAGTCTATTTCTCTTGATTGGTGAGTTGAGGCCATTGACATTGATGGTCATAACTGATATATACTGACTTATTATTGACATGTTATTGGCCTTTTGTTGACGCTTTTTACTTTTTCACCTTCTCCTTTTAGTTTCTTGCCTTGCCTATTTGATTTGCTCTTTTGGGCCTCATGGTGTTATTGTCTTCCTTGTCTTTTTCTAGGATCTTGTTTAGAATTGCTTGTAGTGCTGCTTTGGTATTCATGTAGTTTCTCAGGTGTTCTTTGTCCTGGAAGTATCTTATTTCCCCATCCATTTTGAAAGAGAATTTTGCAGGATACATCAGTCTAGGTTGGAGGTTGTTCTCTTTTAGTACTTGAAATATCTCATTCCAGGCTCTCCTTGCCCTAAGGGTTTGTGTTGAAAAGTCTGCTGTGATTGTGATGGGCTTTCCTTTGCATGGGATTTGCTTCTTTTCTCTAATAGCTTCTAGTATTTTGTTCTTCTGTTGGATTTCTGGGATCTTGATTAATCCATGTCTAGGTGCAGATTTTCTTATCATAGCTATTTGCAGTCCTATATGCCTCACTTATCTGCATGTCAAATTATTTTGCTCTGTCTGGGAAGTTTCTGTCATTAATTCTATGAACAGTTTTTTTAAATGTCATTTGTATTTTCCCCTGCTTTTTCGTGGACTCCTATCAGTCTCATATTATTTTTCTTTGCATTATCTAGGAGCTGTTGGGTTGATTTTTCATGGTCCTTTACCATTTTTTCTCTCTTTTTATGGTCACTGACTGCAATCTTATCTTCTATATCTGAGAGTCTATCTTCACATTTTTTTATTCTGTTGTATACACTTTCAATGGAGTGTTTAATCTCCTGGATATCTTTTTGAATCTTTTTCATGGATTCCATTTCTTTCCTATGTTGTGTGTTTATTTTTTCCATTTCTTTCTTATGCTGGGCCTTCATGGCTTCTATCGTGGCCCTGAGCTCATCTATTTTTTTGTCAGTTTCTGCTCTAGAGTCT
>NW_022900951.1:95814135-95849774 GCF_012274545.1 Fukomys damarensis
TTGTGTCTTGCTTAAGTGTTTTCTCATTTTTATTTTTGTTGTTGGGCTGTCCTTGGTTTAATCTCTGGGTTATCACCCAAATCTTCCTGATTATAGTTGCACCCTAGCTTCTGGGTCTCTAACAACCCACAGACATTCTCATCTTCATAACATCAGAGAAAACAGCTCATCAAATCAACCACAGTCCTTTATCCCAACTGATACCATCAGCAACACATTATGATCAACCACAATTTGGAAACTGACCACCTGTGGTAGTCACTAGTCTATCACCCTTAAACCATTTGAATTATATTGAAATCAAGAAGCAGTCCAGAACATGTCTGCAGTGAACAAACTTTTCAATATAGTATATTTACCATTTAATGGCTCAGACAGAGCTAGGATGCAAGACCCCTGATCTCAGTTAGCTGATGGCTGAACCCCATGACACAGACTGACCTTGGGCTGCAAACCCAGATTGAGTTCCCCAACCTTCTGAATGGTTGAACTCCACACCATTCTACTACAGGTTTCCCACGCCCTTTCTTTAAAGATGTTCAAAGTTGGGAACTCAAAAAAATACCCTTTATGACCACCTCTGCCTCTGCAGAGTGGGTCCAAAGATTTGCACAATCAGGAAGTCTGAGAGTGCACAGAGGGGGGAATTATGGGGGTTCAGGGGCATCACTATCTTCCTGGTGCTGGAGTGATGGCGGTTCCATCTGGACTCATAATTCTTAATTGCGCATTTTAGTCATAGCTAAGTTTTATTAGAGTAAAGGATATGGAGAAAAGGCAACAGGGAAAATATATGTATTGGTCAGGCACAGGCTTTTAAGTTTTTTCTTATGTAGGACTACACAGGAGCAAATAACATCAGACTACAGGGGCACGTGTAAAATGTCACTGCTTATGAAAGCCTACCCCACTTTCCTATTCTCTGAGGCTTCTACAGAATGAAACTCAGGACTCCAACATCAAAGCCAAGTATATCATGAATCTTGCTATGCAATCCTGGGAAGTCCTGACAGACTGGTAAAGCATACTTTGTTGCTCTGAACATACAAAACGACATCAGGACATCAACTGGTGACATAAAGTTCATTTAGAGGGCTATTCTTCCCAGGGTAGGCCTAGGAGCCATCATAATTCCAGACAATCATAATTCCCTGCTTCTTTGGAATTATGATTGCCCCTATTCTATGCAAGGACTGATTGACCAGACTTCCCATGTTAGCAGTTTCTTCAAAACTGTGTTTTATAATTTTACATGTACCCTCTCAGTGCTTAGCATGGAGGAACATGAGACTTAGCCCTTTCTATTCACTCAAGACTCATTTATTTCTTTGTTTATTTACTATGTCCAGTCTCTATAGATGGCAACATCTCAACATGTCCAAATCTGAACTCAAGTCCCCACTTACTTTGCTGTTTTATATTTCATTAATTGACAGCACCATTCACTCTGTTGTACAAGCCCAGATCTGGATGTTATCTTTGATTCTACTCATCTCCTTCACCTGCCACTACCAAAAGGAATTTTCATTATTCTGATCCAAAAGCCTATACTGCTTGTGATCCTCTCACATTCCCTCAACCACCATAGTCTAAACGACCATCATCTTTCCTCTAGGCTTGTCTCCTAAAATGTTTGTGTTTGTTTCCCCTACAGCCTGTTCTCCACTCACCACACAGAGTGTTCTTTCAAAATGTATATCAGAATATGTCATCACTCTCAGCTATTGACAACCTCTAGTGGCCTCTCAACACTTTTGAAATGAAATTGAAGAGTGTCATTCTGCTTATTCATCATGCTTTAGCCTCAGACTTAGTGACTGGGTGTTTTTCCTCTTCACATGATATTCTTTCCTCCAGGTTTGTTCTTCCTCTAACTCTGTAAAAGCTTTGGTCTTTCTCCTTCTTTAAATTTCACTGCCACTTCAGCTCCTCATGGAGACATTCTGTAATAACTCTATTAAGGTAATCTTACCCTTCTCATCTGACATAATGATTATACATTTATATATTTGTTGACACTCTACACTGACGAGAATGTAAACTCATCAAGAAGACCTTTGTCTGTCTTGTTCACAATGATATCCCCTGGAACTAACACTAAGCCAGATTCAGAATAGGCATTCAATTAGTACTTGATGATTAATGTAGTAGGTAATTAATTATGTTTGATTACTTGTGATAATAGGTTTATATTCTACTGAAGAGTTGAGTAGGAAAAAAACACAAAACAGACAAAAAAGTTTTCTTTGCTTCCTGGTATCCAACACAGGATATGTCCACATTCTGGACAGCAGAAGCCAGCAAGCAACAGAAGGGCTACATGGAGTTAATAGAAACTATCCAGGTCATACTCGCTGAGCAGGGGTCTCAGGGAGGGGACTGCTGTTTAAGGGAGACACCAGCAACTTGGAAATTCCCAGTGGAAGACAAGGATCATGGGGTGTTGTCTTTTCCAGAGTAATAGCAGTGGTGTTTCTGCCAGAGCAAGCCTCTTTAGAACTTGGCCTGTGGGTATCTAGAGAGCTGTGAGCTGTCTAATATTGTTCAGTAAATTTCATTTTAGCTTAAGTCGGAGTAGATTCTGTAGTTTTTTCAGCAGAGAATTCTGACCTATCTAATATCATAAAAATAACAAAAGGTTGAAATTCTGAATCCTGACTTGAACCTGATATTTAACTTTCAATGGCATGTTAAAATCATACTGACATTGGAGGCATTGCTTTAAAAAAGTGAACCAACATGTAAGTATATGAAAATAGCATGCTAAGTTTTAGGCAGAATAATTTATTTGCTCAAATGTATGGGAAATTTTGTAAGTATGTATTTTCACATATCCATAAAGCACTATCTAAAAAAAATTAGTATTTCAAGCATATGCTGCTTTAAGTAGCCCAGTAAAATTTTTACAAGTATAATAGTTATTAACTGAAGGAAATATTTTTCAAAAGCAAAACAGAACTATGGTGTTTCAGATTATAACCAGGATAATAAAACTATAAGGGAAACCAAGGAAGAGAATACCATTAAAGTGAACATAGTAGTTAACTTTAGGATTGACCTGGGATGTGAGCCAGACTTCTGAGGTAACTGGCAAAATTCTATTTTTTAACTAGTATATATTTTACAATACATAGTGATTACATTAGTCTTGGGGAATTGGTATACATATATACATAGTCTTCTTCTAGAACTTTTTTTTTTTTGGTACCAGGGATCGAACTCAGGCCTTTGTGCTTGTGAGGCAGGTGCCAAAATCACTGAGATAAATCCCTGGCCCCTATACATATCCTTTTTAATCATTACATATACATATCACTTCTTAGCCGTTTTTACTTCCCCTTCCTCTCCCTGCCCTCCTGTGTCTCCTATCCCCAGAGCCCCTTCCCATCTCCACCGTGTACCTCCCTGTTTTCTGCCATCTTTTATAGTATTTTGCTATTTGAATTATTTATGTTTTAGGTTTCTCATTGTTATATATCTATTGTTTATATCTAGATGTTCCCTAAAGCCTCATGTGCTCATAGGTGGGGCTTTGGGAAGGCGGATTGGATCGTGGGGGTGTGATACTTATTAGTGGATTTGTTTACTGATGAGTTCATAGCTAAATGTGATTTGGGAGTTGAAGCCTGTAGAAGGAAGGCCTATCTCCTTCCCTCCTCCTTTGATTCCTGTCTCTGTACTCTGTATCTGACTGCTGTTCCATGAGCTGTTTCTCCTCTGCCATGCCCCTTTGCCATGCTGCCTACTGTGGAGCCAGTGAACTATAGACTGAAACCTCTACAAACTGAGCCAAAATAAACCTCTTCTGTAATTTTTAGGTCTTGGTTGGGTGTTGTGTCTCAGCAATGAGAAAATAACTAAGACATAAAAAACCATGAGATATTTAACCTTCTATATCTGATTTATTTTACTTAGCACTGTGGTCTCAAGGTGTATCCATTTTCCTACAAATGACTCAAATTTATCCTCTTTTTGGTTAAATAGTACTCCATTGTGTATAAATACCACATTTTCTTTATCTATTCATCTACTTACGGTCATAGGTTGCTTCCAAGATTTAGCTATTATGAGTTATGCTGCATATGTGTCACTGCAATGTGATGTGTTTAACTCTTTGGAGAAGATATCCAAAAGAGGTATAGCTGGATCAAATGGAATTTCTAATTTTAGGTTTTCAAGTAATCTCCATACTGATTTCCATAGTGGTTGTACTAGTTTACAGTTCCACCAACAATGTAGAAGGACTCATATTCCCCACAGCCCCACCAGCATTTGTTATTGTTTGATTTCTTGATGATTGCCATTCTTTCTAGAAAAACATGGAATCTCAGTATTGTTTTAATTTACATTTCTTTAATGACCAATGATGTTGAACATTTTTTTCATGTGTTTAGTGGCCATTTGTATTTCTCTTGATGTGTCTATTTCAGTTGCCCATTTTTGATTGAGTATTGTTTTGGGGGAGTGTCTAGTTCTTCTTTCTGAGTTCTTTATATGTTCTAGATATTAGTCCTCTGTCCAAGGAGTAACTGGCAAATTTTTTTTTTTATATTTCGTCTCTTTATTGTGTCTGTGAAGAGTGCTGTTGATATTTTGATTGGAATTGCATTAAATCTATATCATTTTGGTTAAATGATTTTGACAGTATCTAGGAACAGGAGATGTCTTTCCATTTTCTTATATCCTCTTCAGTTTCTTTTTTCAAGTACTATAGTTTTTATTATACAGATCTTTCACTTTCTTGGTTAGGATAATTCCTAGACATTTAATTTTTTAAATTACCATGAATGGGATTGTTTTTTCTCATTTCTTTCTCATTGGGTTCATTGTTTATGTACAGGAATGATATTGATTTTTTAAACTGATTTTGTCATGCTCTTTGCTGAATTTATTAGTTCTGATAAAATAGTTTTTTGGGTCTTCTATGTAAAAGATTATATCATCTGCAGAAAAAGGGAAGGAGAAGCAAAAAGAAGTTGCAATATGTGTACACATTGACTCCCCGTAATGAACATATTGTATGTCAAACATATGCTAATTAAAATGTTTTAAGTGGATAGCTTGGGCCGGGGATTTAGCTCAGTGGTTTGGTGGCCTGCCTTGCAAGCGCAAGGACCTGAGTTCAATCCCTGGTACCGAAAAAAAAAAAAAAGATGATAGCTTGACCTCCTCCTTTCCTATATGTATCTCTTTTATTTCCTTCTCTTGTCTGACTATGTATCTCTGACTAAAATTTTGAGTACGATATTGAAAAAGAATGGTTAGGGTGGACTAAAATCTTGTTCCTGATTTTAGAGGAAATGCTTTCAGTTTTCTCCAGTTAGTATGGTGTTTGCAATGGGTTTATCATGAGTGGCGTTTATCAGTTTGAGGTAAAATTCTGTACCTATTTTCATCTGAGCTAGTAGCTAGGAGTATATATACTTTATGATAGTCTATTAAAATATGTAGTTTTCTATATTTTAATTAAAATACTTAAAAATAAGCCTATCAACTACTAAAATGTAAATTATCTTTATAGAAATATCCCTGTCTGTTTTTATTTCTAACTCCTTAAGAATTTCATTATGGATTTAGTCTGTGGAAACACATGAGTTCTTACAAGATTAACAGAGTCAGCTTAACGTTTTTATCATCCTTTAAAATCAGAAGTCTATAAAGGAAAACAGAGCACTGTTTTTTCCCACAAGCAAAAACATTTAAAAAGCATTATTGTTCACTTTTAGTGAATGCATGGAAGGATCAGTTCTTAATGCCCCATGAGCAGAAATTTAAATGAGTACAACCTTTTCAGAAAGCTATCTTTCAATCCATAACAGGAGTCTAAAAATGTTCATACTGTTTTACTTAGTAAAGTCAATTCTGGGAAATTAATGTTAAAGAAATAATCAGGTGGATATAGGAAGATACACACAGCATTCTAACAATAGTGAAATTATGGAAATAATGCAAATGTTTTAACATGATTAACTATTAAGGAACCATCAATGTATATGATTTTGTTTTTTGTTTTTTTGTTTTTTTGTTTTTTGGTACTGGGTATTGAACTCGGGTCCTTGCACTTGCAAGGCAGGCCACCGAACCACTGAGCTAAATCCCTGGCCCAATGTATATGATTTTGAAGTTATGGGTATAGACAGTGATAATGATGTTGAGGGCCAACAGTTATTGACCACTTATGAGGCCTCTTTATGTGAATTCTCTCATCCTTGAATAATATTTTGAGCTGAAGACTCTGATGATTTTCATTTTGCAGAGAAGAACACTGAGGTTGCTGGGAGGTTCAATAATTTTCCTGAGGTTACACTGTAAGTAAGCAATAGAGGCGGCGTTGAATACTCTGAATTTACTTAAAGCCTGTGAACCACAGTAATGTTTAAGTGATAAGATTATAGTGATTTGTACTTGTCACTCTATATTTTTCTCTATGCTTTTAATTTTGTGCAATAGTCACTTGGTAGTTTTATAATAAAAAATTGTAGTTCCTATCATATGTTCCTGCCATACAGAGATGCAGTGACTTCTAGAGAAAGTGTCCAGGGATGGGAGGAAGGCCAGGGTCTTGATGCAGGAAATACAAAATGGTTTCCTTGGGCTTGGCTTCCCCTGTACAGTGCATAATTCCTTTTTCCCTGCAAATCTGCCTCTTTACTGCAGACTGCAAAAATGGGTGCCTTGCTTCTAAGCAAGTAGAATCTTGCTGGTGAAGGGAATGGTACATAAGGTGGTTTCAAAGGACAGGAACTGTCTGTTTTCTGAATTTTCTACTTAAATTTCCCACTTTAATTCTTGTGTTTCACCTGTCTTCCCCAGCCATGTGTTTGTTAGGCAGCAGTTCTGACTTGGTGCCTCTTGACTGCCTCCCCAAGGGTGAGGTAGCCCCCTTTTGGCTTTGGCTGAGCAGCCACTGGGGTTAGTCTAGGAGGACTCATGGCTCCCAGTGGGCGCTAATGGCTTCATACTATTCCAAAAGTATATTGGCTACTCCACTTTCCATCTGACCAAAACCAGTCTTCTCTTCAACTTGGATTTTTTGAGGAAAGAGGAGACAAAGAAATGAAGTACCCTCCCTATCTTACTAAGAGTAAGTCTGTATATGATAGAAAGACACATGGAGTTGGGCTGAAAGTGATGAACTCAGAGACCTGGGAATAAAACCTAGTTATCCTGCTTCCTAGCCAACCACCTCCCCCCGACTGTCTATATTTAGCCAAGCTGCATGAGCCTTGCCCACTTTGTTTAAAAGCCAAAGTAGGCAGTTTTCTCATAAACATTCCTGTGTTTTGTCAGCTCATGCCAACCAACCAGTCAGATGTTCATTTTAAAATCTTGAATCCCCCTTGTACCCAGCTCTTGGAACCTACAGGGAATATACACCAGGGGATCAGCAGCCTGAGTTTGCCCCTCAACCAAATGCCCTAAAATGAGAGGCGTATCTCTTACTGCTTTATCTTGGCAGGGCTCAGAGAGTGACTCCCTCTCAAACCCACTGTTCCTGGTCACAGTTCTTTGAGTGTGTTGACCTACTTACTCCCCTTTAGAGGAAAAACAGAAGCCAATAAATATCTCCAGCAAGGACTCTTTATTTTCAGGAGCTTTGATTCTGTCTTCTGACCCTTTGCCCTTTCTTGTTCCCTTATCATTCTGCTATTAACCCTTCAAGCATGAGTGAACCAGAACTGCCTGTTGCTTGCTGTACCCATTATGTAACTGTTTTTAGAATTGTTATGGTCCATACAACACAGGGATGGGGCAGAACTATCCCCAGCTTTCCTTTCCCTACTATACTTCATTCCTCAGTGGCCCCAGGTGGATTCGAGTTGCTTCTCCATGAGACTCTTCTGGGAATCAACATGGTGTCTCTGATCTGGGCCACGGTATGCCATGTGACTGGCAGCATTGTGGGCTAAGAAACAATCATCTTGAGACATCTGACTTAATACACACTTTTGATGCAGACTTCTAGGAGGAGTTTTCGGTGGTTTAAATCTCAGATGCCATGACAGGCAGAATCCCTCTTTGCAAATGTGTCCAGGCGACTCAAATACCTGCATTTAGAATGGCAAATTGATTATTTTAGTCTGTTGCATAGTCAATATACTGTTGCCTACTTCCTCTAGCCATCAGCTGGAACCAGTTTGGAAAGTCTAATGTCAGTCTAAGAAAAGTTCATTAGAAGGGAAAACCTTTTGAAGTTCAGAGGTCAGGTGCTGATATTACAGAGTACCTTTTGGATTATCCACTGGTTTCAATACCCTGCTGAATCGGATCTCCACACTCATGGATAAGTGACTGTCTATCTTTTGTAGATCTCTTGTCTTTGGGAGCTTGGTATCTTTCTGCCATACTCTTCCCTGTATGTAGAACAAATTATAACTAGCCTGCCTTGTAGCATCCTATCAAATTTCACTTACATTGGAAATGCTCTCATGGACTCTTAAAAGATTCCAGGTTCTTTTCACCAGCTCCAAAATCCTATTGGAGTTGTAGGGGCCACAAGAAGCTGCACCTCTCCTTCCACCTGCTCTCAAGGCATGTGGGTCAGGATCAGGGTGAACTCAACCTCTGGAGAGTTAAGCAAGCACAGGTTGTGAGACAGGGTGTGACTGCAGTCAACAGCCAGGGGTCTATACTTCTGGGGGAACCTTTCGTGCCTGTGGCTGAAAAGAGTCCATCCAGTCATCTGGCTCTGAGACAGCTTAAGAATGAATGACAGTAGGACCTCTGCATTCACAGACCTGGTTGTGGGGCACGGGGATGAATTGCAAGCAGTAACAAAATCAAGTGGAACAGTAGGAGAAGAGAAAGGGTGATACCATTGAGAAGGTTGAGTGCTGGAGGCAACAAGGATGAAAGTTATTAACTCGTGTATGCCTCAGAGTTTTCTTGGGCCTCTGAAGAGAAAAGAGACAGACTGGCAGAGTAGAGATGAAGGTACAGTACCTGGAGGAAGCTAATAGAGCCTACCCTGTCTTAAGTCATGTGCTCTCATGTAGCACAGTTCTGTAAAACTTTCCATGTTGGTGGAAATATTCTCTGTGCTCTCTGTTACAATAGTCACAAGCCACCTGTGGCTGTTGAGCTCTTAAAATACATTTAAATTTGCCTTCTCTCACATCGCTGTTGTAGGTTGGAGATGGTATAACTCTGGAGTCACAGTTGACACTGGTAAGTGGAAGTAGTCTGCCACAGAATTTCAAAGCACAGATTCAAGGCAGCTCTGGCATAAATCCTACTTTGCCATTTACTGACTCTGCAACCTTGGACAAGGTACCTAACCTCTATGACACAATTTTTTTCCTTCCAAGAAATAAAGATCAAAAAATACCTGTAACAAAGAAGATTGCTGAAGGATTCAATTAAATGATCCATGTAAAACTCTTTAACAGAGTACTTGCTTTCAGTAAGCTTATAGACTAATAGTAGGAGGAAGATACACAAATAGGTAAATACAAAAAAGTACGCACAAGGTACTGAGGAGGCATAGAAAATTAATAGGCCAAGTTGGCTTGGTTGAAGGGCAGTTTGGAAATTTTTCATAGAGCTAGAGGAGAACAGGTAGTGTGGTGGGCGAAGGGTATGTTGCAGGTGACTATTTGCAGATATAAGCAAGAATGATGAGTCCACAGAACTAATG
Source organism: Fukomys damarensis (assembly GCF_012274545.1). NCBI lineage: Eukaryota > Metazoa > Chordata > Mammalia > Rodentia > Bathyergidae > Fukomys > Fukomys damarensis. Next base: position 95,823,773 of record NW_022900951.1, read on the forward strand.
ACAATGCTGAATTGGTTTGTCCACAAGAAAAAGGAGAGGGGTAGGTTTAGTATGAGATTGGAAAGGTCTACTGGAAACATATCTTGAACTTTTAGATTTAAAAATTGTTCATTACCTTGAATAATGGGAAATTAATGAAGGATTTTAAGTATGGGAATAAAGTGATTGAGGCATTTTAGAAGGACCACATTCGGGGCAAAACTGCAGGTAGGGATACCAGCTAGAAGGCTATTGTAGTGAGCCAGGAACAAGATCATGATAGTCATAAACTAAATGTTGATGATCATCAAATGATGATGAAGTGATGATGTCATAAACTAAAGTAACTCTCAAGGACATTGAACAGTGCAAAATGTTCCCAGTGATTTGGTGTTATTCAGTTGACTGACGAATAGGTGATAGAGAATACAGAAGGAGGATCAGTTTTGGGGAGAAGGTTTGTAGCATCATTTTGAAACATGTTGGGATTATGTACAGCAGGTTAAGAGGTTAGGACTCTGCGTTAGGCCCCCTTTTCTTTTTATTCTCCACTTTCACCTTAAATCATCTATTCCTAGAGCTTCAAATACCTTCAATTTCTAAACTTAGATCTTTGACCCTGATCACCTCACTGAGGGCCTAATAAGATACAGCCCTTGTTGAAATCCCTGAACTTATCCTATGCTACAGTCCTTGTTCACCATTCTCCTAGCTATAACTTGTTCTCTTCATGATCTTTGTACTCTGCCTACAATGTCCTTTTCTTACCTCCTTTCTTACCATCCAGGTCTCAGTCCTAGTGTCAGCCCCTCAGAGAGGCTTTTGTTGGTCATCCTAACAAAGTAGTCCCTACGCTGGTCAGTGTCTCATCATGTCACCTTGTTTTAGTTTCTCCCCACCACTTAATATTATCTGAAATGATCAGTTTAATCCATCATATTGCTTGTTTATTGTACATCTTTCTGTATCACTAGAATGTAGGCTCCGTGAGAGCGATAACCTCATTTGTCTTGTTCCTGCTGAGTGTCTAGCATTTAACATAGTACCTAGTAGGTGCTCCATGGATATATATGTTGAATGAGTGAGTCAGGATATGAATGGGGGTTGTTGAAGCCATGGGATATGTATGATGGTATGCTCACTTCAAGGAAAGCTTGAAGAGTGACTTGTGGATACTAAAGGAATGAGCAGATGAAGGAATGCCGACACAGTGACTTGGAGGAACAACCAGAGTGGTAGGAGGAGACACAGGAAAGTGTGATGTTACAGAAGGCTATCCCACTTCCCTCTTTAGAAGTAACCAGTGCTAACAGATGGATGGCTTTCCTTCCAAATCATGCTCTATATATTTACATACATTCATAAGTGTTTATATTACATGCATATGTACTTTTGGTTTTTATATAAATGAGCTCATAGCACATATATTATTTTATCGCTTGCTTTAAAAGATAACTATTGAGCTATAAGTCACGTACCATAAATTCTCACATTAAAGTGTACAGTTCAATGGTTTTAGCATATTTGTGGATATATGCAGATATCACCATGATCAAGTTTTAGAACATTTTTATCACCTCAAATTTTTTTCTTTTTAGCTATCACCTCCATGCTCCCATCCTACGCCCAACCCTAAGAATCTACTAATCTACTCTGTCTCTATAGATATTTCTATTCTGGACTTTCATACAGTGGAAGCGTATACTATGTGATCTTTTGTTACTGGCTTATTTCATGTAGTACAATGCTCTCAAGATTCATCTATATTCTAGCATGAATCTTAACTTTTTTTTAATTGCTGAATAATAGTCTGTTGTATTTATATGGCACATTTTGTTTATCCATTCATCAGTTAGTGGGTGTTTGCATTGTTTCTACTTAGGGATGATTAAGAATAATGCTACTGTGAGCATTCATGTTCAAGCTTCTATATGGACATATATTTTCATGTTTCTTGGGTGTATACCTAGGAGTGGGATTACTGGATCATGTGATATATCGTTCTGTATTTAACATTTCTTTTTTTGAGACAGGGTCTCACTATGTAGTTGAGACTGACCTGGAACTCACTATGTAGCCCATGCTGATCTCAAACTCATAGCGATCCTCCTGCCTCAGCTTCCTGAGTGCTGGGATTACAGGCATGCGCCACCACGCCCAGCCTGTATTTAACATTTTGAGGAGCTGCTAGGATTGCAGGCATGTGTCCCTACACTTGTCTTAGTATTGCAGAATTTGATGAGTACATTTGTATTTACTTTATGTGTACTTTTTAAATGGTAAAGACCTTCTGTGTCCAATAGAGTAGCCACTAGCTATATATGGCTTTTTAAATTTAAATAAAAAATAAGAATAAATGAAATAAAACTTTAGTTTACCCATTATACTATTTACATTTCAAATGCTTAGTAGTCACATGTTTACATGTTTAGTGGCTACTCTATTGGGAAATACATATACAGAACATTTCTATCATCCCAGCAGTTCTGTTGGACAGCAGAAGTATAGACATTGAGCTAGACTGAGGCACTCTCCTCTCAGGCTTCATGTTTTCAGACTAGCCTCATGTTCTTAGCATGTTTGCCCAGCATTCATGCTCCCCCAAGTATCGTACTACAGCCCTCAACCTCTAACATCTAATTATGTCACTTGCTCTCTGTCAGTTTATTTCTTATTACTGCTGTAATAAATCACCACAAAACTAGTGGCTTAAAAGAACACAAATGTATTATCAAAGTATAAAATCAGCCATTTTCCAGCTTTCTGAAGACTGCTTGTATTCTTTGGCTCAGAGCTCCTGTTTCCATTTTCCAAGCTAGCCACACAGCATCTTTCAATTTCTCTCTTGACTCCCAGTCTTCTGCTTCCTTAGTCACATAGTATTTCTTGACACTGACCTTCCTGTCTCTCTCTTATAAGGGCTTTGTAATTAGATTAGGCCCCCTTGGGTAATCCAGGATAATCTCATTTTAATATCCTTAATTTAATCATGCTTGCAAAATTCATGTAAATTAACATCCTAAGGATTAGGATATGGGCACTTTAGGGGGAACATTTTCAGCCTGCCACAGGTAGTCTTCTCCAGTGCTGTGTCATTTTCTTTAAGGATAAGTCCTACATGTAGTATATAATTCATTGATATCTCAAGATTTTATACAAAAGGAGGAGAATATCTTAAAATCATTTTATCTACCTCTCGCATGTCTGGAAGTACCAAAATTTGATTGTTCTGACTGCTCAAAATATGATCATTCTGTGAGCAGTGGAATAGAAATATCTTATACATAAGACAAATGCTCAGCTAACTCAGTGCCCCAATAGAGTGTTTGCCCACTGTAAAGCCCCTGTTTCAGGGATGATCTCTATCCATCTCTCTCTGCACACACACACACACACACACACACACACACACACACACCCTTGGGGGCTTGATACATTAACCAAAACAAATCCCCCTTTCCCAAGAAAGCTGGTGTCATTCCTAGGAGAAGTAACAGCAGAAACCAATACAAAATTAGTCTTCCCTTCTAATGTGGTTAAGGTGAAATAGACTTATTTCTCCCCACTTCTCCTAGCTAAGTGCCATAGCCATAAACCCAGGCAATAATACAAAGGATGACTAAAGGAAAATTCTGAAAGTTAGAAAGCGGGGAGCAGAATGGTTAGGAACCCCAGGACCAAAGGAACACCATAGTAGCAGGGTTCTCTATCCCTCTCTGCCCAAAAGGTGGAGGCAACCCAGGCCCAGAATTTTCCAGTCCCTAACCTAGCAACAGATAGTAGCTCAGAGAGGTTCCTTCTCCCTCTGGATGGAATAGGTATCCTGCCAACAACAGTAGGTAACACTGTTAACTCCAGTACAGTGCATCTAGCTGGGAGCCCCACTGATAAGAAGCAGCCAAAAACGTGCTGTCCTGTGCTACCATGCCAGAGATTCCCTTACCCCAACTAAAGATACTGTGCATCCAGGGGCACCATCAAGGGTAGATCTCACCTCAGTAGGTAACCTAGCTCAAGAAGCCTTTCAGTACCCATGGTTTTCAGGATCCCTTCACCCACTGAAAAATACTGTATTAGAAGGATAGGCATTGCTGGCAGGGATAATCCCATAAGAAAAAATCCTTTGTTCCAACAGAATAGAACCCCACCTATCCCTACCCACCCCTACTTCCCCAAGCAAACCTGGGCTTGGCAAGACTCTGCTTTGGATCCTTGGACCCACCAATATCACATTAATCAAATCAAAATAGCACCAAAGAGCCTCTGAAAAGTCACTTGTCATTGGAATCACAGCCTACAAAATCAGCCTAGGAGCTGTGTGCTAAACCTAAAGAGACTGACTAGCTGCTAAAATAAGATTTAAATAGGAATCAAAGTCTCCTGACAAAATAGTCAACATATCTAGATTACAATAAAAAAACACTAAGATAATCAACTGATACCAACACTGAGATGAATCAGAGCTAGAATTATCTGACAAGGGTTTTACTGTAGCTATCACAAAAATGCTTTAATGAGTAATTTCAGTGTCTCTTGAAACAAATAGAAATCTCAGCAAGAAAACAGAAGTTATAAAAAAGAACCAAATATACTGCATGACATCTGGTTTCTGATTAGGGATCTAGAAAAGGACATGGACAGGAAGAGCTGGGAAATCGATGTGTTGTTCTGTGATTGAAGTTTGAGCTCAATTATTTTATCACAAGGTGCTTTTATGTTGTTAGAGAACACAGACCTCAACCTTGCTTGGTTGAGTAGTTTTTAAAGGGGCAACGAGTATTTCCTGAGGAGTCAGTAATTGGGAAACTTGTTTTTAAGCCTTATGTGGCCTTATGACTACATCTGATCTACCTCCCTCTGGGGACAAGAATTACTTTGGATCCAGGAAGGGAGACTAGTCAAACACAAGTAACAATAAACAACCATACAACAGTCTTTCCTTGTAGTGAGTAACTTGGTGCATGCCAAAGATTTAGCCAGTCTTCTTGTGAGCATGCATTCATGAAATCCTCACAGCAGCCCTCTAGAGAGGGTGGTTTAGAGATATCAGGTTTAATTGAATTTAAGTCCCCCTATGTAGGAACTGCCAGCAGACATCTGTGGGTGGTTACCAGTCTACAAGGCCCTGTGCTGAAAGTGGGTGTAGATGAAAACCACGATGGCACCCTTCATAGACACACCTGACTAGAACTCACAGCAGGAAGGCACAAGCATGATCAAAAGGTATAATAACATGGGGATCCTAAAAAATTAGAGCTCACATTCTGGGGGTGCTTGAGAAGACCTCCCTTTGATGGGGTGTTGCTATTTAGATCTGAAATACTTCTCAATCTCTTCTACTGATCCTTGGGTCTGTTTCTTTGACAGTACTATGCTATTTTTACCACAGTAGCTTTGTAGTATAGTTTTAAATTGGGGATTTGTGATACCCCCTGTCATGTCTCTGTTGCCTAGAATGATTTTTGCTATTCTAGGTCTCTTCTGGTTCCAAATTAATATTTGGATTGTTTTCTCTAGTTCTGAGAATTACATAGAATTTCAATCGGGATTGCATTGAATCTGTGTAGCAGTTTCAGTAATATGGCCATTTTCACTATGTTGATTCTTTTTACCCAGGAGCAAGGGATGTCTTTCCATTTTCCTATGTCCTCTTTGATCTCTTTTTTCAGCGTACTATAGTTTTCAGGGTAGAGGTCTTTTGCTTCCTTGGGTAGATTGATTCCTAGATACTTAATTTTTTTTGGATGCTATTGTGAAATGAATTGTTTCTCTAATTTCAATTTCAGTGAATCTGTTGTTTGTGTACAAGAAGGCTATTGATTTTTGAGTGTTTACCTTGCATCCAGCTACTTTAACTGAATCTGTCAATTAGGTCTAGAATTCTCTTGGCAGAATTTTTTGGGTCTTCTATGTAGAGTATCATATCATCAGCAAATAGATTGGAAGATACAGAAACAACTCCAGACACACTCAGCTACCTCATCACTGACAAAGGAGCCAACCATCCTCAGTGAAGAAAACATAGCCTCTTCAATAAATTGTGTTGGAAAAACTGGATTTCCATCTGCCAAAGATTAAAACTAGACCCTTACTTTTCACCAAGCACTAAACTAAATTCCAAGTGGATTAACGATCTTAATATTAAAACAGAAACACTAAACTTGCTGGAAGATAAGTTAGGTAGAACTTTCAAAGACATTGGCATAGGAAAAGACTTTATGAACAAATCCTCAGTAGCAGGGAAACTAGCACAAACAATCAAAAATTGGAATCTCATCTTATTATTGCACTTCAAGAGAAATCACCAACAGAGCTAAGAGACAACCTACAATGTTGGAAAAAATTTTTACCAGCTGTTCCTCAGACAAAGGTCTACTGTCTAGAATGTATAAAGAACTGAAAAAAAATCAGACCCAATTCAAAAATGGGCATCTGAAATGAACAGACACTTCTCAGACAAAGAAGTAAAAGCAGCAAACAAATATATGAAAAAAATGTTCAACATCACTAGTTATTTGAGAGATGCAGATGAAAACAACACTGAGATTCCATCTCACCCCAGAAAACATGGCTGCTATCAAGAAATCAATAGCAGGGGATTTAGCTCAGAGGTTCTGCCACCTTCCTTGCAAGGACCCAAGATTGATCCCTGGTACCAGAAAAAAAAATCAACTAATATCAAATGCGGGCGCGGTTGTAGGCAAAAAGGAACCCTTCTTCATTGTTGGTTTTGAGTGCAGACTGGTGCAGCCACTGTGGAAATCAATATGGAGATACCTCAAAACGCTAGGATTAGAAATTCTATTTGACTCAGCTCTTCCCCTGCTGGGTATCTTTCCAAAAGAATTAAAATAATCATACCACAGCTATATATGCACACGCATATTTATAGTGGCATAGCTTATAATAGCTAAAACTTAGAAACAGCCCAAGTGCCCATCAACTGGAGACCAGATAAAGAAGATGTGGTTTTTCTATAAAATGAGTACTACTGAGCCATAAAAAAATGTGAAACTAGAGTTGTTCATAGGAAAATGGATGCATATTGAGGACATAATCTTAAGTGAAATAAATAAGACACATGTAAATACTGAATAGTTTATCTGGTGTGAAAAACTAAAAGTGTAAATAAGGTCCAAATTGTATAACTGACAATGTGAAATAGGAAGAAAAGGGCTAAAGGTGTAGGGGAAGTGGGAAGGGTAGGGAAAAGGAAATAAGGGAAAAGAAAAAATATGAGAAAACGAAAATATGGAAACAAAGTCTTTGTAAATAGGGAAGGGTGGAGGGGGCGAAGGGAGAGCAGGGGTAGGGGGAAAAATGAGAACCAAGACCTGTCATGTAAAGGTACAACATCCCAGTGATGAATGTAACTGTACTGTATACCTGAAAAGTACTAATAAACTCAATGAAAAAATAAATAAGGTATCTCCGAAACTCTCCTGTGTGTGGAAACTGATTGGATTATAGGGTCACTATATTCATCAGTGGATTCAACCATGGATGACTTCAGTAGCTGAATGTGCTGTTAGGAGGTGGGGACTGGTTGAAGATGGGTCACTGGGGGTGTGACCTGAAAGGGTGCGTTATTCTCCCTGTTTCCTCCCTTTTCTTTTTCTTGGCTACCATTAATTAGTCACCTTTTTCTCTGCCGTACTGCTTTGCCATCTTGTTTCTGCCTTGAGCCAGCCAACCAAGGACTGCAACCATAAGTTAAAATAGACCTCTCCTCTTTTTAAGTTGTGAGTGTTGAGTATTTTGTTCCAGCAATGGAAAAGTGTCTTACACATGGAGTATTTGAGCTGTGCTTCTGGATGCTGGTGAGAGTATGGCTTCAGCTCTAGAAAGACCTGGATTCCGGTTCCCTCTTCTTGGTTTCCTAGCAGTGAGACCTTACTAAATGACTTTACCTTTAAAAGCCTCAGTTTCCTCATCTCTAAAATGCATTTAATCATTGGTGTAATTGTTGTAGAGTTGTAAGGATGAAATGAGAAGATCCTCTGAGCAGCCAGAGGCAGGGCTAGAATGTACTGCTTTATTTGAAGGCCCCTTCTGACATTCTTTTCTCCAGTGTTTTTCTTGATCTTTTTCCTCCAAAATGAGAATTAGTCAGACATATTTTACCTAATTAAAATATCTGTTCATGTTTACAAAATGGGAATTATAGATCTGAAAAAATATAGTAATAGAAAAATTTTTAAAAATTGCGGGACAGGATCAATAGTAGGCAAACATGTTTTTTACCCTTTAGTCAGCATTGTTCTGGAAGGTCAAGCCAGTAAAATGGCAAGGAAAAAATTTCTAGCACAGTAAGGCAAGAAAAAGAAAATTCTATATAGATGATTATAAAAAGAATCAAGTGAAACTCTCTGTTCTTAGTTTTGATAATTCACAGGGAAGATCCCCATGAATCTTTAAAAAATAAACCTGTTAGAACTAAGAATTGAACTCAGTAAGGCTGTATGGTGCAAGTTCAACACAAAAAAATAACATTTCTTTTACAAATAATGTAGAAATCTAAACAACAACACAGTATCATTCATAATCAGTTTCTCCAAAGAAAATTAAATATCTAGACATAAACTTAAGAAAACGCACAGGGTTTGCATACTGAAAAATTACAAATACTGTCAAAAGAACATAAGGCCTTAATAATTAGAAAGATTTAACTGTGTTGATGTATTGGAAGACTCAACATAGTAAAGATTCTCTCAAAAATGATGTATAGATTAATAAAATTCCTATCAAAATCCTAACAAAGGATTTTGTAGACCTAGATAAGTTTATTCTAAAATTTATATGGAAAGACAAAGTATCTAAGGTAGCTAAGTAATTTTGATAAGGAATAAAGTAGCATGAATCACTTCCGAACAAAAAGGCTTACTGTATAGCTACAGTAATCAAGACAATATGGCAATGACAATAGATAGACACAATAAGCAGTGGAAAGGAGCAAAGAACCCAGAAATCAACCCACACAAAACTTCTCGCTGATTTTTGATAACAATTTAAGAACAATTCAGTGGTAGAAGGATAGCCTTTTCAACAGTGTAGGAATACTTGTAGGCAAAAAAAGTCAACTGTGATGACACACCTTATACAAGACTAACTCAAAATGGACCAGAGACATACATGTAAAGCATAAAACTTTTAGAAAAAAATACTGAAGGACTCTACCTTAATTTCTAGGGCCCACTTATCAGTTCTAAGGCTTGATGCCATTAAGCACCATCAGTAAATGGAAAATCATTTTGATTTGACTTCATCAAAATTTAAGTATTTTTCTTCATAGAAAGGTCTTATTAAGATGATGAAAAGACAAACTACAGGCTGGGGGAGTATTTGCAAACCATTTATCTAACAAGATTTATCTAGAATATATACAGGGAATGAAACTAACTGGCCATCTGGCTACCAGATTGGATAGTTACAAAGAACAGTGACTCCCCCAGCCTGGCTATGCAGTACTTCAGGGAGCCTCTGTTGATACAAAGAAGTATTGTTCAGCTTGTGGAGATTGTCAGTCACCAAAGTTAAAATCACTTCAATGAAAAAATAAACATTCTTTCTATAAATCTTCATTCTCGAGGTCAGCACTTGGAAATCAAAATAGGGTGCCTATTTTGCCACCCCTGCCTTTCTAAAGTAGGAATCACTGGCTTATTCTTGAGGGCAGCATAGTAGGCCTTCATGGCCCTGCTTCTGCTGTGTAGCGAAAAACAGTCACCCCTAACTCTAATGAATCAGTCAGTCATGATAGAAACTAGGAGGGGAGCCAAGACTGTGGGTGATTGGCTACAAATTCTGTTGCTAGGCCAAGGCCACCAAACATGTTCTTCCTTCTTCATCAGTTTAACTCCTTTCACAGGAAGACCTTTAAAAGCCTTTTCATATCTTTTTTTTAAAGATCTGGAACATCTTGAACTCATCACTACTTTTAGAGAGTAAATTTGATTTTGAAGAGGACTAAACAATGAGAAAAATACATTTTTCCTTTTTTGTAAATTTTATTTTTCAAATTATATAGAAAAATTGACTATATGGACATATAATTGTAGGAGTTTTAGCACTTAGTATATATATTTGTGTAGTCAATACTATAAGCAGAATTCAGAACAGTTCCTTCATCCCCAAAACTCCCTAATGCTGCCCCTTTGTAGTTACACCTTCCCTCCATCTCCAAATTCTAGCAGCCTCTGATGAGTTGTCCATCCTTGTATATTATCTTCTTGAGAATGTCATATAAATGGCATCATGCAGTTAGATAACATTGAAACGGGCTTCTTTCGCTCAGCACAGTGTTTTTGATGTTCATCGCATTGTTGAATCTCTCAGTAGTTTACTCAGCATATTTTGACTTAAAGATCATTCCTTTTTTTTGAGATTCGTTTTGTGAACAGTGTTTGTGATGGTTTAGTAATAGTATAGTTTATGTGCAATTAAACCACATTTGATCAAACACCTGACAATAATTTACATGTTTGTTTCATCCATTTTCAATCTCTTCTGATAAAAATGTAGAGAAGTAAGAAGTATATGGTGATTTCCAAAAATGTATTATAGATTTCTAAAGCTGAAAGAAGCACCCTTGACTACCTTAACCACACTTGGGTGATGTCTCTGACCAACTAAGGAGCCTACCAGGACAGCAGCAGTCAGCAGACATCTGTACGTACGTATGGTTCTTGCTGGGAGCCTTTGTGTAATTCTAAGCCTCCAGAACCAGGCTCACAAAAAAGGATAGGTACAATTGCCTCAAGAAATAATGTTTTACAGAGTGCTTAAATTGCTCTCCTAAATAGCCAAAATATTTTGTGCTGAGGTTTAATCATGTCTGAAATTTCCTCCATTAGAATCACCCATTGGGCTCAGGAATTCCAGAAAATATCTTTTAAAAGTGGCAGCTGTGTCACTTAATAAGGCTATCCCAGTAGTAAGTTGGGCCCTGCTCAGAAAACATCTGGAGTGGTGCTTGGTACTAAAGAATAGGCACCCTAGCTTAAATTAAGAGTTGGGACAGGAAACAAGCCTAGCCAGGTATCAGCTGAAAATATGGGCTTTCAGGGCAGCAGTGTGTGTTGAGGGTGCCAAAGAATAACTTAGAGGCAGGCTGAGAACAAATTCTAACTACTTGATAAATATGCCTAGATCATACCCTATTGAGCCCCACTATAGAGTTGGATAACTAGATGCCTTGCTTGCTTTGGTTTATCTATGTGTCAAATAAATACTAAGTGAAAGCCTTAAAGCACATATTCATTAAAAAAGTGTTCATGAATCCAGTGTGCCTAGCCAAAACTAGGAATGAAAGAACCCCTGATTGCAAGAGAGCTTTCATGTTATTGACCTTTTGTATTTATAGTCTTTTCTCTATCTTCCCAAAGCCAAGTCCCCATGAAGCTCTACTTGTAAAAGGAACTCGACTGTCAAGTATTGAGGATTGCCAGTTTCTTTAAGGAAAATGTATACAAGGGATTTGATCTCAGATGACAACATTTATCCTGGATTGAGGGCAGTAGGGTTAACCAGGACCTTAGTCTTTTTGCGCATGCATGTGTGTGTTTGGGTGTGTATGTATATTACTGGGAATTTGAACCCAGGGCCTTCACACTGATCTACATCTCCAGTCATCTGTCCCCCGCCACCCCCCACACCTTTTAAATTTTGAGACAGGGTCTCACCAAGTTGCCCATGTTGAGCTCAGACTTCTCATTTCCCAGGAGTGTGACACCATGCCCAGCTGGTGTTAGTCTTTTTCCCTACTGTTATTTTACAACATTTTCCCCTGCCCCTCTTCAGACCCATATAACGAATGAAGTAAGGAGTCTAGTATAGGTACAGTAACACAGCCTCATTTCTGTCAACTAGCTAATGTCCAACAATTGGTAAATTAGTAGATTGTGCACCAGTTGATACTCCTTCAATCTAATGGTTTATAAAACAGATGGCTGCTTGTTTTATTCATATATAAGTGGCTATTAGTACATCAAAAGTATGTTTAAAACAAAAAAATTAGCAAAGCACAGTTTATCGTGTTGGTTCTTAACAGACTCAAACCACATAACGACAGCAGCCCTTGGTTATGTAAGAAAAGCAATAGATTGACAGCAGGAGTAAGGCAGGTACAGTCTCATTGCTGAAGGGTTCTGGTTATAGCACCTATGTACCAGGCAGGAGTGCTTAGGTGTGGCTCAGGAAGCAGGAAATTTGAGAATGAAGATGTCCTAACCTTTAGCAAATTAATAGTTAGATGGGAAGTACTGTTTGAGAAACAGCAGCAATCAAATCATCCAGGAAACTAGTAAGTCCTTTTTGAGATGAATGAGAGTAAGAAAGAAAAGTATACTTAGAGCTAGTGAATCCAGGACCCTTTCATGTTGAAGAATAGACATTTTCAACTAGGGCAGTAACCTCCCTTCCATCTTTGTTGATTAATTTTCCATTTTGGTTGCTCTTTCTCTGTACCCAGCCCCACTCCACCCTGCAAGGCTGCACGCTAATTATCTCATGATGGTGATACCATCTGCAGAAAAAGCTGGCAGCTGAGCAATCCTCAGCCTCCAAAATTGTGGCCTTCCTCTACTTGCACTTCTAGAAGAAGCAGAGGGCAGTGTGTTGACCCCTGTACCCTGCTTAGGGGACTGAATCAGTTTCACCGTTCTCCAAGTGAAGCCTGAGCCTGTGGTGTTCAGAACTGAAGTTTGGGGACTATGTCTACACCTTGCTGGGTGGTAGACTAGATGTGATCCTTTTAGTCAGAATGGTTGATAAGGGTACCAGGCATATGAGGAGTGTGGTCCTGGATCTGATATAAAGGAACTAGTTAGTTACTTGGCTACTTCTTTTACCTCTTATCACTGCCACACAGACACATAAAAGCTGTTTGATCACAGGAGGATGAGAGAGTATAGATGATTCAGAATAATCCTTTCCTCAACTCTGGAAAAAGAACTGGAAGGACATGGCTTACTCATAGATCAGTTGTACCATCTTTTCTTAGAAAGGACAGCATGATTTTGTTCACAAATCCCTCTCCTGAAGTATTTTTAACCTTCAGAACAGAAGTGATGAACATAGGAGTTACACTGGTAAATTGTTCCTTATTGGCAGCAAGTATAGAAGAAGGTGGGGAGGATACACTGTTCGTGACTCCCCCAGTAACACTTTTAAGACTTGATAAGAGGACTTGGTGAGCTGAGACAGTTTGTAAACACCGTGTGTTTTACATATATTAAGATATTCTTAATGCTTATGACAACTGTGAGGGAAGTTACCAAGAGAGAGTAATTTCACTATCTCCTCAAGTTAGCTGGGTTAGGGAGTAAATCTTGATTTGACGAAGAAAAAAAGGTGGTTTGAGTTTTTTTCCTTCTGAGTCATTGATTTGACTTTAAGATGACATAGCTGAGAACAGGCATAAGCAGCAGGAGGTTAATCACATTTTCTCCTCTTTAGTTTATTGGTACATTTTAGGTATACATTATGATCACATTCATCATTGGGAATTTGTACCTGTACACGATATATCTTGGTTCTTGTTTTTTCCAATTCCTCTTCCCTCCCTACCACCCCTCTTTTTATGTATTTATTTAAGTTTATTGGTACATTTTAGGTATCACATTTCCTCCTTTTACTCCCATCTCCTTTTACTTACCATATTATTCCTGGGTTGGAGGGATTTTCTTGTCATGAGCTTAAAGAAAATATGATCAACTTCTACTCATTTGTATTAATGTAGAGCAGTGATACAGCTATAAGAAAAGTGCAGATAAACCAGAATCTGAAGAATCATAGACTGTTTCATCCGAAGAAACCGTAGAAAATAAAGTGAGGCCAGTTCTTTCATGTTCACATATGGCAAACCAGGAACCCAGAAAAGAGAAGGCAACAGATCTCATGATTTCCATTCCTGTTCTTTCTTCAGAGTATGATGCATAACTTTTTTGCTACATACTTTCCTTTCTTGTTATGATTTGTAAAGGCTATTTATTCATTGACATTTCTGAGGCATGGAGTCAATTTGGTGTTAAGGGTAGTAGATCTAGAAATATACAGGGCTGGGGATGTAGCTCAGTGGTGCCGTGTCTGCCTGGCAAGTGTAAGGTCCTGAGTTAAATCCCTGGTACCAGGGGAAAAAAAGAGCCTCAGATATAAAAATGATAGGGCAAGGGCTGGGGATTTAGCTCAGTGGTTCAGTGGCCTGCCTTGCAAGGGCAAAGACCTGAGTTCAATCCCCAGTACCACAAAAAAAAATGATAGGGCAAGCTAGACACTAACAAAAATGCATCCTGGATGATCACACTAGGAGTTGGCTCTAGCTTTCATTATTAAAATGTGTCGTACTTTCCTAGCTTCTGTTCCTCTTTTAAGGGTAGTTATTTATTCAGGTTTGGTTTTGCCTGATAAATGCAAGATTGACTCTGAATTGGAAAATTATCACTACAGTTCTTAGAATTTTTTGCCTGTCTCAGAAGATAATGTGTTCCTTTTGCAGTTCAATAGCAACTTTTTCACTTGTCCATCTCTTATAATTCTGTGCTCTTTTATTAGACTGCCTGCTATATTTGTAACTTCAGTAAAAGCCTTGTATTGTTTTAATAAAAACAAACTTTTTACCCTAGTGCTCTTCTCAGCTATTACATTGTCATTCAAACCTCTTGAAAAAATAGATTATTTATGATCAACCTTTTTTACATTCACCCTAATGCTATATCTAATGGCTATCATTTAGGCTTTGTTTTCAGTAATTTTGCTCTGCAGGACTAAGTTACCATTACTTACTTGCTTGGAACTCTCTTCCCTGAGTTTTATTAAACCACTCTCCTGCTTCTCCTACCTCTCTGATTATTCCTCAAGGATTTTATTTGATAGCAGATATTTTGGGTTAATTAAATCACTTTATTAGAATTTCCCCATCCTATGCTTTCCTGTGAAGGGGTGGCAAAACACTGGCACAAGGCCAGTTGGGTAGGGATGGATCTCTAACAAGAAGAGGTGGATGCCTGACCTGCAGGAGTTCATTCTCTCTTCCAAGAACATAGTGAGATGAGGCAGTTGATTTTAGGAAGCTGCACTGAGAGGTCACAGAGACTCAGACAGAAGCTTCCAGTTGGCCATGTAAAGTGGATGAATCAATAGAAGACACTGCTTGGCAGAGAGTGGGTTGGGGAAAATAAACTTAGTACTCATGGAGAACACGAAAAAGAGATCATGAGCCAGGGAGAGATGTGGAGCAGGAAAAGGAGGGCGAGAGGTGCGTGATAAGAAAGCACAGGAGGGGCCACTCAGAAACTCCATTTGCAGTGGGTCCCTCTGTTTGCTGTGTGATTCATCTCGATCTTATAATAACTCTTATTTATTACTTTGTCTTGAGGGTTATTGTTTTCTTATAACCTTTCCTGTAAGGAAAAGTTTCTTTCACAATCTCATTCTCCCTGAGTGGTTACATTTCTTAAAATACAGTTTTTAAATTTTTTTATTTCTACCAATGTCATATAGGCTTACAGTTAAAAAAATAAAACTATGAAACAGAATGATAACTAGAAAGATGTTCCTTATTTATCTCCTTTAAAACATCATTGTTTTCTGCAATTGTGGTAAGGTATACATAGTATAAGGTTTACCAATTTAACCATTTTGAATGTACATTTCAGTGACACTGAGTACATTCACATTGTTGTACCACTACCACTACTATCCATCTCCAGAACTTTTTCATCATCTCTAACTGAAATAACTTCCCATTATCTTCTCCTGCAGGCCCTGGTCACCAACATTTTGGTTTCTTTATACATTTGACTATTCTATGTACCTCATATATATAGAATCATATTTGTCCTTTGGTGTCTGGTTTATTTCATTTAGCATAATGTCTTCAAGATTTATCCATGTTGTACTATGTGTCAGAGTCTCCTGTCTTTTAATGCTGACTAATATTCTGTTGTATGTATATACCACATTTTGTCTGTTTATTCATTTGTGGAGAGACATTTGGGTTGTTTCAATCTTTTGGCTATTATGAACATGCTGCTATGAACACAGTTATACAAATATCTCTTCAACTCCTGGTTTTTATTTCTTTTAGATATGTATTTAGGAGTGAATAGCCCTAGAATAGCCCCTTTCCATACCTTGGCCATTGCAAATAATGCAGTGAATCATATGGTAGTTTTGTGTGCTTTTTGAGGTATACACTTTAGAGATTAATTTTTTTTTCTTTTTCAGATAAAGTCTCATTATATAGTCTAGGCTGGCCTCAAACTCACAATCCTCCTGCCTCGCTTCATGAGTCCTGGGATTATAGGTGCATGTCCCCATGCCCTGTGAGGTACACACTTTTTAAATGTCATCTCCTAGCTTTGTATTATGGTAGCTGAGGGTTCATCCACTGTTTGTGTTATCTAGCTCCTGGGTATTTATTCAGTCTTGATCTTGACTCTGAGTTTCAGGCTTCTATAATCCAATGCTTGCTGGACGTCTCCATATAGAGATTAAGCCTTGTGTATCTAAAACACAGTTAAAATAATTGCTCCTATTCTAGCCCCCAAACATTTTTTTCCTTTGATAATTGCACTTTCCCCTACCTCAGTGAGTGTTACTTAGTCACCCAAACAAGAAACTTGGAAGTTATGAGTAAACTACTTCCGGACCTTGCCGTCTTCTAGATTACCAAGACTTTCTGATTACACCTCAAGTATTTCTTGACTTCTTTCTCTTTTTTTCTTACATGGCCCTAGTTCAGATCTTTAAATCATTTATATTTTGCTTTTGCACATCTTTTATTTTAAGTATATTTTAAGCTGTTTTATTGACATATAAAGTTATATATATATTTAAGGTACATACTTAGATGTTTTAATATATGTGTATATTGTGAAATGATCACTACCACCAAGCTAATTAGCATAATTATATGTAATCTATTATATTTATATAATTATATGTGTGTGTGGTGAATAAAATTAATTTTAAGATCCATCCTCTTAGCAAATTACAGATATACAATACAGTATTTTAAATTTTTGACACCATGTTATACAATAGATTTCCAGAATTTATTCATCATGTATGACTGAAACTTTGTAACCTTTAACCAACATCACCTTATTCTTCCCTTCTCCCGGTCCTGGCAACTTCCATACTATTTGCTTCTATAAATTTGACTGTTTTAAATTCTACATATAAATTTGATCATACAGTTTTTATCTTTCCTATACCTTACATTTTTACTCAGTATAATGTTATCTAGCTCCTTCCACATTATTGAAAATGGAAAGATTTCCTTCCAAAGGCTGAATAATACTCCACTGTGTTTATATCCTGTTTCCTTTATACATTTGTCTATCAAAGGACACTTAGCTTGCTTCTGTATCTTGGCTAATTGGAATAATACTGCAGTAAACAAAGAAGTCAGATGTCTCTTTGCAAACCTGATCTCATTTCCTTTGGATATATACCCAGGAGCAGGATTGCAGGATCATATTTTTAATTTTTTGCAGGAATCTCTATAATGTGTTCTGTAATGGCTGTATTAATTGACATTCCACCAACAGTGAGCAGGTGTTCTCCTTTTTTCACATCCTTGTCAACACTTGTTCTCTTTAGACTTTTTGATAATAGCCATCCTAACATGTGTGAGATGAAATCTCATTGGGGTTTTGCTCTGCATTTACATGATGATTAATGATATCAAGCATCATTTCATATACTTGTTACAATTTGAATTTCTTCTCTGTATATTTAGATCCTTTGAGTTATTTTGGTACTTAGTTTTATGAGTTCCTTATGTATTTTGGATATTAATACATTACTGGATATATATTTACAAATATTTTTTTCTCCCATTCCTTAAGTTAACTTGTCATTTTTGTTTCCTTTTGCTATGCAGAAGCTTTTCAGTTCAATGTAGCACTTCTTATCAAGTTTTTATTTTGTTGTCTGTGCTTTTGGTGTCACTGCCAAGACCAATGTCAAATGTTTTCTTATAGGAGTTTTGTAATTTAAGTGTTATGTTTAAGTAATTTATTTTGAGTTGATTTTTGTGTATGGCATGAGCTGAGGATCCAGTTTCATTCTTCTCCATATGGATATCCAGTTTTCCCAAGTCCCTTTGTTAAAGAGACTGTCCTATCCCCATTGTGTGTTCTTGGTACCCTTGTTGATCAGTTGACCATAAATGTGAGTTTATTTGTAAGACTTCTATTCTGTTTCACTGGTCCATTTTTCTATTTTATGTCAATACCACACTGTTTTGATTACTATAGCTTTGTAATAAACTTGTAATCTGAAATTAGAGTTTTCTATATCCAGCATTGTTCTTGCTCAAGAATTCTTTGGCTGTTTGGGATCTTTTGTGGTTCCATATGAGTTTTAGGATTATTTTCTATTTCTATAAAAATGTCACTGAGATTTTGATAGACATTACACCAAGCCTGTAGATTGGGGAGTATACACATTTTAACAATATGAGTACTTGTGATATATTAACATAGGATCTTTACATTTATTTGAGCCTTTTACATTTTTTTATTAATCTTGTATAATTTCCAATGTACAGGTATTTCACCTTGGTGAAGTTAACTCCTAGGTATTTTATTGTTTTTATTACTGATACAAATGGGATTGCTTTCTTAATTTCCCTTTTGTATAGTTGGTTGTGGTGGTTTATATCTAGATATCTCCCAAGGTGGATGGGGTTTTGGAATGTGTTTGAATCACGGGTGATATAGTTGACTTGCTGTCAGGAGGTAGGGTCTAGTTGGAAGAGGCAGGTTAGTGGAGGTGTGACCTGGAAGAGTGTATCTCCCTCCCTAGCTCAGCCCCTCCCTCTCTGCTTTACATCCTCCATGATGTGAGCAGCTTTCCTTTGTAGGTACTTTTCAGTGAATATCAATGGCCTCCAGTGACTACAGGTAGCTGTGGATTGTGATCTTTATCCACCACAATCTCGCTACCAAGTGACATGTTCTAATGAAAACACAACTTTGGGCCAGTTCTACCAATGATACATTTTTTACCAGTTAGACATAGTCCTGAAACCTATCTTCATAAGCTCCATTAAGCCCCGTGCAAGAAAGGTTCACTTGAAATACATACAGCAGTTCTCTGGTAGTAATAGATTAACTAAATATCTAGTCAGATCAGACAACAGAATTTTCTGTCAAATAATCAAGATGTGGGATCCAGTGGATCCCTGGACCTAGCATGCCACTCTGGGATCACCAGTTCCTTAGGCCTCATTCATGAGAAAGCAGACTGAAGTGTCAAGCCATATATCTAAAACACCATTTTTTTCACCAGTGAAAGATCCCTTTCACTAAAGTGTTAATAAGCAAACCCTTTAGTTACAGATTTAGGTAGATTGGTCAAATCTTTCTAGTAGGTACATCTGGAGTGTGGATTTGTAATGTAAATCTTTCAAATGTGAACTCCCAGGGAGGGTAATCAAAATATATGTTCAATACTTAAAATTAAAAAGATTATTAAAGTAAAAGACAGATTTCCATTAATCTCCCTCATAGCAGATCTCCTTGCTTTAAACACACTTATCCTATAGTTCTTGCCAGTTTCTGAAGCAGTTCTAGAAGTCATCTTTTGTAAGTGTCTTTATGAGTTGTGAACAGAAGTACTATGAACGCTGCTGTTGGGTTCTGGGAAGGCTCAAAAACATTACAGTGTGTTCCTTGAATAAAATCTCTTCCATTGTTCACTGTGTTTACAAACTCCTTCAAATGCCATACAGGTCATTCCAGATATGCCTTTTACCTCATCCTTATCACTTTACACTCTGGTCAAGAATTAACATGTTAAATTTTTAGGAAATTCCATACTGATTTTCATAGGGCCTGTACTAATTAACACTTCTACCAGTAGAGTAGAGGAATTCCTTTTTCCTTGCATCTTTGCCAGCACTTATTATATTTTATATTCTTGATGATAGCAATTCTGACTGGGGTAAAATAGAATCTTATAGTAGTTTTGATTTGTATTTCTCAAATAACTAAAGTTGTTGAACATTTTTAATACACTTATTGGCCCTTTGTATTTCATTTGAGAGGTGAGAGGTATCTGTTCAGTTCTTTTTCCTCTTTATTGGTTGGGCTGTTTGATTTTTTTAGAGTTAAGATTTTTGAATACTTTATGTATTCTAGCTATTAATCCTTTGTTGAAACCACAGCTGGCAAAGATGTTGTCCCACTGTAGGTTATCTCTTTAACTCTGTTGATTGTTTCCATTGTTATACAGAAACTTTTACATTTGATGTAGCCCCATTTGTTGATTCCTACTATTATTTCCTGTACTGTTGGAGATCTATTCAAGAAATCTTTGCCTGTGCCTATGGCTTCAGCTGTTTCCCCTATTTTTTTTAGCAGTTTCAAAGTTTCAACTCTTATACTTAGACCTTTGATCCATTTTAATTGATTTTTGTACAATATGTCAGATAGGGATGTACTTTTAATCTTTTACAAGTTTATAACCAGTTTCCCCAGCACTATTTGTTAAAGAGACTGTCTTTTCCAACATATATTTTTAGATCATTTGTCCAGAAAAAGATGGCAGTAGTTGAACGGATTCATTTCTATGTCCTCTGTTCCATTCTATTGGTCTGTATGTCTCTTTTTGTACCAATACCATGCTTTTTTGTTATTATGGCTTTGTAGTTTAATATGAAATCCAGTATTGTGATGCCTGCAGCTTTGCTCTTGCTTAGGATTGGTTGGCTATTCTGGGTCTTTTGTGTTTCCATACAAATTTTTAGGGCTATTTTTTTCTAGTTCTGTGAAGAATGTCCTTGGTAATTTGATGGAGATTGCTTTGAATCTTTAGAATTACCGAACTATAGGTATGGTAAGCCTCCATCATGCTGTTTAGTTTTGTTTGGGTTCATGCTTCACCCTTGCCAGGGGCATCATTCCTATCTTTTTACATCTGGCTAACTGTTACTTATCCTCTAGGATTCAACTCAGGCATTAGCATTTACAAAAAGGCTTTCTTATAACCCCTTCAGAGTTAACTTAACTAGACAATTAGACAAAGTATAGAGTACAGTACATATAATAAACTAGGATTGATGTTTCTGATTTTATGTTTAGGGTAAAGCTAAGGCTGTCTTCTCTTTTTCTGATTGGAAACAAACCATGGAGAGCTCAGAAACAGAGAACTTAAAAAACATTCATCCCTAGGAAATAAAATTGGCTAGGAGTGAGATGTGATTTCTGATCCTAGTTCTACCACTGACTTGTTCTGTAAGGGTGGACAGATCCCGCTGAGACCAAGTTTTTGTCAGTAAGATAGAGATTGTTATATGATCAGGCTATCACACAGAGCTGGCAACAGGATTTGGTAAAGGCTTACAAATATTAATTAGATATAAGTTACTGAGAAACTGTTATCAAAATGTAGATGACTACAGGAGGAAAGACTACCTACATACTTGTTGGGTTGTATATTATTGGGTAATACGTGCCAGTTGCTCAGAGATCCTAAGAAATAGGTGTCAAGTACAGAGAAGATAAAGACATTTTTATTGGTGTATGTTTGTAGTATATAATGATTCCATTCATCTTGGGAGTTGGTATATGCACATGACACATTTTAATTCTTTTTTAAATCTACTTCCCCCTCCAGCTCTTGGACCCCATATATATTATAGTATATAATATATATTTATTATATGCTATAGATCATATGTGTGTAGTACATAATAATTGTGGATAATGGATTTTGTTTAACAAATGGAGTAACTAAAGCTCAGAGAACTTTAATCCTTTCCCAATAATTGAGCAGGGTTTGTGCCAAAACTGAATGTGAATTACTTCACTGTTTTATACCAAGCCCCTAGAAACCTATTTATATCTCTTTCGAAGGTCTTTTGTGAATAATTATTGTTATGGTTTATATCCAAATGCCCCCCCAAAGCATCATGTGCTTATAGGTGAGGCTTTGGGGAGGCGATGAGATCATAAGGGCACAATAATCTTCAGTGATTAGTCCACTGATGAGTTTATATGTAAATATGACGTTGGGAGGTGGAGCCTGGTTAGAGGACACTGATCGGTGGGGCCATGGCCTAGAAGAGCACCCCCCCTTCTTTGCTTTCTGCTTCCTGCCCTGCCATGAGCAACTCTCCTCTTCCATGCTCCTCTGCCCTGCTCTCCTGCCTTGGAGACAGACAACTATGGACTCAAACCTCTACAAACTGCAAACCAAAGTAAACCTCTTTTCCTTTACTTGTGGGTGTTGGTTGTTTTTTCCCAGCAATGAGAAAAATGACTAAGACAACTGAATTAGTGAGAATTTCAAGAACAGTAGAAAGCTACAGAGGGGAATGTGTTGGAGGTTGGCAGCTGATCGCATATACAAGTAGTTTAATCACTTTGTTTGCCTTAATCCACATTGATCTCTGAGTGACTTGATAGCCCCCTTAAACTTCTAGTAGGTAAAAACTATGTATCACTTTTTTCTACTTGGTAAGCCTTTTCCTTTTTCTACTTGTGGTGGTAAATAATTGTAATGAAAATAAATTTATATGCTCTTGTAAAACCTTGTAAATTTTGATTCTGTTCTATGTGAACTAGCTAGGATACATTTGAGCCTAAATTGGAAGCGGGAACTAGGACTTAATACCATGAAAAGGGAGGTAGTGTCATAGGAAAACATGTAGTAAATATTTCTGTTGTGAAATCTCAGGAGAGAGAAAGCAAGGGAAAGCAAAGTGATCGCATCAAAGAACTGCACTCTTCAGGGAGTTCAGGTTTATATAAGAGGCCTATGGGCCTGTGATGAGAGAAAAGGGAGAGAGAGGGAGAGGGAGGAGAGGGAAAAGAGGGAGGGGAGTGGAAGGGAGGAAAGAGGAGAGGGTGAGAATTGAGTAGGCAAGAGCAGAAGGGAGGGAAGGAGTGCACATAAGCATATGTAAGCCTTCTCTCCCACACCTAGTAGCTGGGAAGGCTCCCTCCTGGTTTTTGCACTTGGTCATCCTCTTCCTAGTCTTTTGTTAGTCACCATCATTCTCACTACCAGAGAAATGAAGTAGAGGAAGAGAAAGATAAAGAGGAGAATCCAAATTGCTCTCTAGCATCTTAGCTAGTCTTCCAAATATCTCCACCTTTGGGAAGCAGGATTTGGAGGTCCCTGAAGACGTTCTGGACACTCCACCAAGACACTGTCCCTGCCCTTCCCCTGCTCTCATTGCTCTACTTAACCGGCCTGGACATGATCTCCATGAGAGGTTGCTGGGGAACTTTCTAGAAATATGTTTGATAAGTTTCTTCATGAGTTTTCAAAATGTAAAGGTTAAAAATTTGAATTTTTAAACAAATTTATATTTAAACAAACTAAAAATAAATTTAAATGTTATGACTTTAGTACAGAGGTTCCAGACTTCTTGTCAAGAATGGGGGATTTTAAAACAATTGTTCTCTTTGAATAATCCAAAAAATCCCCTTTCTGCATCTTTTTGAATGTAGCCCATATTTAAGAGACTCTTGAATATAGTTTTATGAAAGTTTGTGCCTTAGGGCCATTCTTTCAGCAAAGTCCATGTTTTTCACCTTTTGTTGAATGAGGAAACTGGTGGAATTTCAAATTTGTGTGTTGACTTATAACTAAGAGTTTGGAGATGGTCTCTTGATATTTTCATACTGGATCTTTTTTTAAAAAAATACTTATTCTGGTGAAAGGAGAGGGTCTGGAATTCATCTTTATCTTCTACTTTACACCCAGTGTTTTTACATAAACTTACACAATTTTTTCTTAACAACTTTAATAGTGTGCCATTATTACATACTTGCAATGTTATACCAGAAATATTTTCAGTAGTACTTTTCTTTAGAATGCATGAATAAATTCTCTACAATTCTTTAAAAGCATTTTCCTCAGTTACATAATCTGTAAGTTCTAAAGGTAAAAAGAAGATCTCTTCTTAGATGAAAGGTGGCATACATTTGGGAGTAGAGTTTTGGTAAGCATTTGTGAGCTCCCTCATGGTAGATTTTAAAACTTCCTTGGAAATCTCATGTCAACTATGGATATTATGCCCTTTTCCACCAAGGGGCCCAAACATAGTGTGTAGAGAATTAAGCAAACAATAAGGCAACACTAGTTATCTCACTTTTATCATAATAACATCCAAGGTCACTCTAGATACTTACAGCCAATCAACAGATGAGAAAAGAATGGAGAAGACATATGTGCTTCTTAGGTTGGTCTGAATGTCATACATATCCCTTCGAACACTAATTGTCATAAGGACCCACCTAGATGCAAGAGGAACTGAGAAATAGTAGCTGCTGCCTACAGAGCCACATGGAAGACATACTTCAGCATGATGAAAGGAGAGTAAAGATATTTGGAGGGGAGCTAAGCATCTTTACCACAGTTGTATTTTGCCACTTAAGCTATTGTCTCCATTCCAAACCCAGCCTTATATACGCTGCTTTATGATGCAAGCCATGAGACATTTCTGTCTACTGGTTCTGTGTTAGGTTCACCAATGGGGAGGAGTAAGAGGGAGACTGCAAAGGTGGAGGAGGAGTCTACACTCCTGTCTGTTTGCTAACTATGGATTTCCTGTCTACCTGTGATTTCTTTACCCTGGAAACAAGTCCTTCCTATAGCATGAGCTGGTCCAGTTTGGAATTTTCCATTTCTTAGAAGAATCAGCCTCATCACCATCTACACAGAGACAATAGTAAAAGTCTATGTCTCTCCCTTAGAAGACTGGGTGCCAGCATCACAGGTACCTTCCTCAAACTCATAGATTTTAGCACCAAGCTGGTAGGTGCCCCCTTTTCAGAAGTATAAGTTTTAGTTTCACAGAGCCCTTTACCCAAGTTTGAATAATTATAAAGAGGAGACCCATTTTCCCCTAACCTAGGGGTGATACTTCCTATGTTTTTAAACTTTGCGCTAACTTGGAATAGCATTGTCCAATAGAAATATAATGTGTATCACATACTAAGTTTTAATTTTCTAGTAGCCACATTTAAAAAGTAAAAAAGCAGTGAACTTATTTTAATAGTGTATTGTATTTAACCCAATATGGCTATTATTCTTTCCCTTCAACATGTAATTACCATAAAAATTACTACTACTTTTACATTTTTATATGAGAGCCTTGAAATCAGGTGTGTATTTTAAAATTTGTAGCATTTCTCACTTTAGATGATAAATTTTCACCACAAATGCTGGATCTATATTATGATTTTGTAAAATTTACAATTGAAAATGTAGATTCACATATTTGTCGTTCTAGATATACTTAAAAGTTTTCCAAAACCTGAATTATCAATTTTTAACTTTTTATTTTGAAATAGACCATCACAAGCAGTTACAAAAAACACAGGTTCCGTGTATCCATCACCCAGCTACTCCCATTCCTGACATTTTCCATTACTATAATACATTGACAAAACCAGAAAAATAATTGGCACAATAGAAGATTTGTATAACCACCACTGCCAACATGAGCAAGAGACAAATCTGTGCCATCACTACAGTGAAAGTTCTTCATGATACTCTTTTATTTTCACTTCCTCTCTTCCCCACACCTAATTCCTGACAGCCATTTATATGTTCTCCATTTCCCTGATTGTTTTTATTTTGAAGATATTATAAGAATAGAGCTGTATACAATGGTACCTCAGTTCACAAAATTAATTGTTCCACAGTTTTGGAAAAGATGGCCATGGTCATGTTTGTCACTTGATGCATAGTTGGCAAACAAAAACAGAATTTCTCTTCCCCACACCTAATTCCTGACAGCCATTTATATGTTCTCCATTTCCCTGATTGTTTTTATTTTGAAGATATTATAAGAATAGAGCTGTATACAATGGTACCTCAGTTCACAAAATTAATTGTTCCACAGTTTTGGAAAAGATGGCCATGGTCATGTTTGTCACTTGATGCATAGTTGGCAAACAAAAACAGAATTTTGCTAAACGCCTCTGTTTGTAAACCAAATTGTTTGCAAAAAAAAAAAAAAAAAAAAAAAGCATTCAACAATACAAACACCTCCCGA